>NC_091284.1:657309482-657612513 GCF_032444005.1 Ranitomeya imitator | reverse complement strand
TCAGCAACCTCAATACCACAAATATGTGGAAACATGTGCGGACCAGGCACGCGGTGGAGTTACAGAAACAAACTGAAGATGTAGGCCAACCAACAGCGGCAGCTACCACCTCTTCAGCTCGTGTTGCCTCTTCCTCCAGCTCACGCACAGCTGGTTTGGCTTCCTCCCAGGATCGCCATGGAAGAACCTCTGGCACTGTTGTCCAGAGACCTTGTGTAATTCCACCCACAGCACCACCTTCCCAGTCATCCTCACACTCCCAGTCTACTCTACAGCCATCGGTAGTACAGGCATGGGAGAAAAGGCGGGCATTCTCGGCCAACCACCCCCGAGCACAGGCTCTGAATGCAAGCATTGCCAAACTGTTGTCCCTGGAAATGCTCTCGTTCAGGCTGGTGGAGACTGACAGCTTCCGTGACTTGATGGCATTGGCAGTCCCACAGTACAAGGTGCCCAGCCGCTTTTACTTCAGCAGGCAGGCTGTCCCTAAACATAAAACATGCGCTACTGAACGCCGTCAGTAGCAAGGTCCACCTCACCACCGATGCGTGGACCAGTCAGCATGGACAGGGGCGATACGTTTCCCTCACTGCCCATTGGGTTAATGTTGTTGAGCCAGGTACAGATCGTGCAAGTGGCGCAGGACGTGTCCTGCCCACTCCAAGGATTGCAGGAATCCAGTCTGTACGCATCGACTCCTCCTCTTACACCAGTTCCTCAGATTCCTCTCTGCAGGATCCGTCACAGTCCACCTCCACATGGACCCGTGAACGTTTACCTATGACCGACATGAGCACAGCCGTGGCCAAACGTCAGCAGGCCATCTTGAAACTAGTTTCATTGGGGCATCGAAGCCACACAGCGCAGGAGCTCTGGAATGCCATCAAGCAGGAGAGCGATGTGTGGTTACTGCCAGCGAATCTCCAGCCAGGCATGGTAGTGTGTGACAATGGCCGAAATCTGGTGGCAGCTTTGGCCCTTGGCAACCTCACTCACATCCCATGTCTGGCACATGTGCTCAATTTGGTTGTGCAGAGTTTTCTGAGGGACTATCCGGATCTTGATGCCCTGCTGCACAAGGTCCGCCTAGAGTGTGCTCACTTGCGGCGTTCCAGCTTGGCCAGATCCCGCATTGCTGCTCTGCAGCGCCGATTCCGCCTTCCGGAACACCGCATCATATGTGACCTACCTACCCGGTGGAATTCTACGTTACATATGTTGGAGCGGTTGTGTGAGCAGTTATGGAGTACCAGCTGCATCAGGCGCAAAGAAGTCGCAGTCAGCGCCGATCAGACTTCACAACCACAGAGTGGGCCACTATGAAGGACGTCTGCCAGGTTTTGCGTCCTTTTGATTATTCCACGCGGATGGCAAGTGCAGATGATGCACTAGTCAGCATGACTGTCCCCCTTATCTGCCTGCTTCAGCAAACTTTGCAAGGGTTAAGGGATAATGTTGTGGAAGAGGTGGAGGATGAGGAGTCACCTTTTCCATCAGCTTCTGGAGAGTCAGCGCCACGTGGTTCCTCACAAAGGGGTACGCAGGGGCCAATTTGTGAGGAGGATGAGGAGGAGTCAATGGAGGAGGAAGAGCTCCGTCCAGAGGAGGGAGCGACACAATTGTCCAGTGGTCAGTGTGTACAGCGAGGGTGGGGTGATGACGAGCGGGCAGAGATCATGTCTCAAGCAGGGGACAGCGTTTCTGGGCCAGTTGGCACTCTGCAGCACATGGTGGATTTCATGCTGCAGTGCCTGAGAAACGACCGCCGCATCGACCACATTCTCAACATGCCTGATTATTGAGTGTTCACCCTCCTCGATCCTCGCTACCGGGACAACGTCCAAAACCTCATCCCAGCGTTGACCCGGGAGCGTAAATTGCGGGAGTACCACGACACACTGGTGAATTCCATCATCTTCTCCTGTCCAACTGAGAGGAGTGCTGCTAGTGCTTTACAAAGCAGCTCAGTGCGTCGAGGCAGTGGGGGAGGCTCTGCCCAAAGAGGGAGCAGAAGCAGTGCCTCTGCCCAAGGCAAGCCCAGTATGGCACAACTCTGGCACACTTTTGTGTGCCCGCCCCAAATGTCTACACCATCACCGGCGGCTCCAGTCAGCAGGAGGCAACGGTTCCGTCAGATGGTGACAGACTACATGGCTTGCCCTCTTACTGTACTCCCAGATGGCTCTTCCCCGTTCAAGTTTTGGGTCTCTAAGCTGGATACATGGCCAGAGCTAAGCCAGTATGCATTGGAGGTGCTGGCTTGCCCTGCGGCTAGTGTCTTATCGGAATGTGTCTTTAGTGCCGCAGGTGGTGTACTAACAGACCGTCGCATGCGACTTTCCTCCGATAACGTTGACCGGCTTACTTTCCTGAAAATGAACCAGGCCTGGATCTCGCAGGAATTTGCCACTCCTCTGCCTGATTAAGTAATTGGGAGTCATCCAGGTCTCCTGCTGTGTTCATCTTTCTACCACCTGAACTGCTATTCCTGGGCTCCAACACCGCCAGTTGCGGCTCAGAAGTGCAGGCTGCACAGTAAAAACATACGACCCAGTGTTATTGGGTTTCAGTAACGTCAGCTGATCCCCAGCTGTGTAGCCGGCAATGTGTCCTGCGACCGCCACGCTGGCACAACAACCTAAATGTAAGGGAACCTGTCCCCACCCCCCCGTCGTTTGTTACTGAAAGAGCCATCTTGTGCAGCAGTAATGCTGCACAAGGAAAAGGTAGCTCTTTTGGTTTAGCTCCTTGCACACGCAGAACTTAACACTTATAAAATGTGTTCACTGATACCGTTATACCGTCCCGGAGCTGGGACTTTCCTTCGTAATGTGACGCAGCACAGCCGTCATTCCTACCCCCTTGGTGCCATGCGCTGCCTCCTCAGCGTTGTTTTAAGCTGTCACGGAGCCTGCGCTGTTCTGTTATCCCTTGGGCATGCCCTATTTGCGCTGCCTGTCTTCTGACGTAATTTGGTGTCAGGCTGGCTGCGCCTGTGCGGCCGCGCTGCCCGAGATCCCGCCTCGCAGTGTCTTCTGATTGAGTCACACTGCGGGCCTGGGATCCATGGGCATGCGCAGTGCATATACATGCCTCTCACTCCCCTTCTTCACGCTTCTTCAGACTAGGCGGCGTCAGCTGATCCCAAATAGCATGCCACGGCCGTGACGCCGCACGGTCTGAAGAAGCAGGAAGGAGGTGAGTGAGAGGCGATGATATGCACTGCGCATGCCCATGGATCCAAGGCCCGCAGTGGGATTACGTTAGACGAGACTGCGAGGTGGGATCTGGAGCAGCGTGGACGCACAGGCACTGACAGCCTGACACCAAATTATGTCAGAAGACAGGCAGCGCTAATTGGGCATGGCCAAGGGCTAACAGAACAGCGCAGGCTCCGTGACAGCTTAAAACAACGCTGAGGAGGCAGCGCACGGCACCAAGGGGATAGGAATGACAGCTGTGCTGTGTCCCATTACGAAGGAAATTTGCACCTCCGGGACGGTTGAACGGTATAAGGGGACACATTTTTAGTGTTTACTTCAGTGTTTGCAAGGAGCATAATTAAAAGAGCAACCTTTTCCTTTTGCATCCTTAGTGCTGCACAAGATGGCTCTTTCAGCTACAAACATCTGGGGGGGGGTTAAAGGTTCCCTTTCAACTTGCTCCAATCAGGCTTCGGCCTACACTCTGTTCCTCTGCTCCTCCTGCTGACCCTGGGCTCTAACACCGCCAGTTGGTGCCTGGAAGTGCTGTGTGCACAGTTAACAGTCGCTCCTCTGTTATTGGGGTTCAGTAACGTCAGCTGATCCCCAGCTGTGTGTGCGGCAATACCTCCAATCTGCTCCTCCTGCTGTCCCTGGGCTCTAACACCGCCAGTTGGTGCCTGGAAGTGCTGTGTGCACAGTTAACAGTCGCTCCTCTGTTATTGGGGTTCAGTAACGTCAGCTGATCCCCAGCTGTGTGTGCGGCAATACCTCCAATCTGCTCCTCCTGCTGTCCCTGGGCTCTAACACCGCCAGTTGGTGCCTGGAAGTGCTGTGTGCACAGTTCACAGTCGCTCCTCTGTTATTGGGGTTCAGTAACGTCAGCTGATCCCCAGCTGTGTGTGCGGCAATACCTCCAATCTGCTCCTCCTGCTGTCCCTGGGCTCTAACACCGCCAGTTGGTGCCTGGAAGTGCTGTCTGCACAGTCAACAGTCGCTCCTCTGTTATTGGGGTTCAGTAACGTCAGCTGATCCCCAGCTGTGTATCCGGCAACGTGTCATGCGACCGCCACGCTGGCACACCTAAAATGTAAGGGGACCTGTACCCCCCCCCCTAGGCGTTTGTTACTGAAAGAGCCACCATGTGCAGCACTAATACTGCACAAGGGAAAGGTCGCTCTTGAAATTATGCTCCTTGCAAACGTTGAACTACACACTCATGTAATGTGTCCCCTCACACCGTCCAACCGTCCCGGAGGTTGGACTTTCCTTTGTAATGTGACGCAGCACAGCCGTCATTGCTACCCCCTTGCCACCGTGCGCTGGCTCCTTAGCGTTGTTTGATTCCGTCATGGACCCTGCGCTGTTATGTTATCCCTTGGCCATGCACAGTTTGCGCTGCCCGTCCTCTGACATCATTTGTTGTCGTCCTGGCTGCGCCTGTGCGTCCACGCTGCCCGAAATCCCACCTCGCAGTGTCGTCTAATGTGATCCCACAGTGGGCCTGGTATCCATGGCCATGCGCAGTGCATATACTAGCCTCTCACTCCCCTTCTTCACGCTTCTTCAGACTAGGCGGCGTCAGCTGATCCCTAATAGCATGAAGAAGCAGGAAGGAGGTGAGTGAGAGGCGATGATATGCACTGCGCATGCCCATGGATCCCTGGCCCGCAGTGGGACTACATTAGATGACACTGCAAGGTTGGATCTCGGGCAGCTTGGACGCACAGGCACTGCCAGCCTGACACCTACATGATGTCAGAAGACGGGCACCGCTAACTGTGCATGGCCAAGGGATAACATTACAGCGCGGGCTCCGTGACAGAACCGAACAACGTTGAGGAGGTGGCGCATGGCACCAAGGGGGTTGGAATGACGGCTTTGCTGTGTCACATTACAAAGGAAAGTCCCACTTCCGGGACGGTTTGACAGTGTGAGGGGACACATTATATGAGTGTGTACTTCAGCGTTTGCAAGGAGCATAATTTTCGGAGCCACCATTTTCCATGTGCAGTATTACTGCTGTACAAGATGGCTCTTTCAGCAACAAATGCCTGGGGGGGGGGTTAAAGGTTCCCTTTCAACTTGCTCCACTGCAGGCTTCGGCCTACACTCTGCTCCTCTTTGATTCCCTGGGTTTCAACACTGTCAGTTGCCACCTGGAAGTGTTGTCTACACAGAAAAAACACTAGGTGATGTGTCAGTGGGGTTCAGCACCGCCAGCTGTTCCCCTGCTGTGTAGTCGGCAACGTGTCCAGCACAAGCCACGCTGGCACAACAGAACAAAAGCTGCCACCAGTGCAGGCTTCGGCCTACACTCTGCTCCTCTCCTCCTCCTGCTGACCCTGGGCTTAAACACCGCTAGTTTTTGCCCGGAAGTGCTAGCTGCACAGAGAAAAACACCAGCCAATGTGTTAGTGGGGTTCAGCAATGCCAGCTGTTCCCCTGCTGTGTAGCCGGCAACGTGACCTGCAAACGCCACGCAGGCACATGAACTGAAATTAAAGGGAACCTGGCCCCACCCCCCCAGGTGTTTCTATGTATAACAGCCACCTAGTACAGCAGTACTGCTGCATTTGTACAAGGTGGCTGTTTTTTTATCCTTGCCCACGTAGAATTAAACACGTAAAATATGTGTCTCATTACAGACCATTACAATGTCCCTGAGGTGTGACTTTCCTTTTTAATGACACGCACCACCCCCCCTTGGTAGCGCTGCCCGTCTTCTGACATCATTGGTTGGCTGCCTGTGCCTGTGCGTCCGCCCTGCCCGACACAACCCCCCTCGTTTCATATATTTTGGCTGCGAGGGTGTGATTGATGGGCATGTGCAGTGCCTTCTTCAGACTGTGCGGCCTCCTGGCCGTGGTAGGCGATAAGGGATCAGCTGAGGCCGCCCAGTCTGAAGCAGGTGTAAGGACATGTGTGAGCGGCAAACATATTTACTGCACAAGGCCACAAATCCCAGCCACGCAGTGTGATTTTTTGAAAGCACACTGTGGGCCTGGGATTCATATCCATTGCTAACCGCAACGGCCAACATGAAATGAGGTGAGAAGACAGGCAGCGCTCACAGCGCATGGCCAAGGGATCACAATAGCGCAGACTCCTGTACAGCTAGTACAACGCTCAGGAATCTGCGCCCAGCACCTAGGTGTAAATTTTGACACCTGTGCTGCGTCTCCTTAAAAAGACAAGTCACGCCTCCACTACTGTTTGACAGTATAATGGGCTAAATAGTGTACGTGTTTTATTCAGCGTGTGCAAGGAGCAAACTAAATAGAGCAACCTTTTACGTGTGCAGCATTAATGCTGCACAAGGTGTGGCTCTTGTACCTTGCAACACCTGAGGGGGGGTTAAAGGTTACCTTTGAAATTGGTTCAACTAGGCTTCGGCCTACACTCTGCTCCTCTCCTCCTCCTGCTGACCCTGGGCTCTAACACCGCTAGTTTTTGCCTGGAAATGCGAGCTTCACAGAGAAAAACACCAGCCAATGTGTTAGTGGGGTTCAGCACCGCCAGCTGTTCCCCTGCTGTGTAGCCGGCATCGTGTCCAGCACAAGCCACGCTGGCACAACCGACCAAAAGCTGCCACCAGTGCAGGCTTCGGCCTACACTTTGCTCCTCTCCTCCTCCTGCTGACCCTGGGCTCTAACACCGCTAGTTTTTGCCCGGAAAAAAAGAGCCGGCATCGTGTCAAGCACAAGCCACGCTGGCACAACCGACCAAAAGCTGCCACCAGTGCAGGCTTCGGCCTACACTTTGCTCCTCTCCTCCTCCTGCTGACCCTGGGCTCTAACACCGCTAGTTTTTGCCCGGAAATGCGAGCTTCACAGAGAAAAACACCAGCCAATGTGTTAGTGGGGTTCAGCACCGCCAGCTGTTCCCCTGCTGTGTAGCCGGCATCGTGTCCAGCACAAGCCACGCTGGCAGAACCGACCAAAAGCTGCCACTAGTGCAGGCTTCGGCCTACACTTTGCTCCTCTCCTCCTCCTGCTGACCCTGGGCTCTAACACCGCTAGTTTTTGCCCGGAAATGCGAGCTTCACAGAGAAAAACACCAGCCAATGTGTTAGTGGGGTTCAGCACCGCCAGCTGTTCCCCTGCTGTGTAGCCGGCATCGTGTCCAGCACAAGCCACGCTGGCACAACCGACCAAAAGCTGCCACCAGTGCAGGCTTCGGCCTACACTTTGCTCCTCTCCTCCTCCTGCTGACCCTGGGCTCTAACACCGCTAGTTTTTGCCCGGAAATGCAAGCTTCACAGAGAAAAACAACAGCCAATGTGTTAGTGGGGTTCAGCAACGCCGGCTGTTCCCCTGCTGTGTAGCCGGCATCGTGTCCAGCACAAGCCACGCTGGCACAACCGACCAAAAGCTGCCACCAGTGCAGGCTTCGGCCTACACTTTGCTCCTCTCCTCCTCCTGCTGACCCTGGGCTCTAACACCGCCAGTTTTTGCCCGGACATGCGAGCTGCACAGAGAAAAACACCAGTCAATGTGTCAGTGGGGTTCAGCAACGCCAGCTGTTCCCCTGCTGTGTAGCTGGCAACGTGTCCTGCAAACGCCACGCAGGCACATGAACTGAAATTGAAGGAAGCCTGCCCCCCACCCCCAGGTGTTTCTATGTATAACAGCCACCTTGTACAGCAGTACTGCTGCATTTGTACAAGGTGGCAGACTTTTTCTCCTTGCCCACGTTTAATTAAAGACGTACTAAATGTGTCTCATTGAGACCATTCCACTGTCCCTGAGGTGTGACTTTCCTTTCTAATGATACGCAGCACCACCCTTGTTAGCGCTGCCCGTCTTTTGACATCATTGGTTAGCTGGCTGCGCCTGTGCGTCTGCCCTGCTCGAAACAACGCTCCTCGGTGACTAATTTTTTTGGACAACGAGGATGTGATTGATGGGCATGTGCAGTGCATATGTTTGCCTGTGTTCACTCATCTCCTTCCGCCTTCTTCAGACTGGGTGGCCTCATGACCGCGGCATGCGATAAGGGATCAGATGAGGCCGCCCAGTCTGAAGCAGGTGTAAGGACATGTGTGAGCGGCAAACATATTTACTGCAGAAGGCCACGAATCCCAGCCACGCAGTGTGATTTTTAGAAAACACACTGTGGGTCTGGGATTCATGTCCATCGCTAACCGCAACGGCCGACATGAAATGAGGTCAGAAGACAGGAAGCGCTCACAGCGCATGGCCAAGGGATAACAAGAGCGCAGACTCCTGTACAGCAAATAACAACGCTCAGGAAGCTGCGCCCATGCACCAAGGTGTTATTTTCGACACCTGTGCTGCTTTTCTTTAAAAAGACAAGTCACGCCTCCACTACTGTTCTACAGTAGAATGGGCTAAATAGTGTACGTGTTTTATTCAGCGTGTGCAAGGAGCAAAATTAAGAGAGCAACCTTTTACTTGTGCAGCATTAATGATGCACAAGGTGTGGCTCTTGTACCTTGCTACACCTGAGGGAGGGTTAAAGGTTACCTTTGAAATTGGTTCAACTAGGCTTCGGCCTACACTCTGCTCCTCTCCTCCTCCTGCTGACCCTGGGCTATAGCACCGCCAGTTGTAGCCTG
The DNA here is from genome assembly GCF_032444005.1 of Ranitomeya imitator. Classification (NCBI taxonomy): domain Eukaryota; kingdom Metazoa; phylum Chordata; class Amphibia; order Anura; family Dendrobatidae; genus Ranitomeya; species Ranitomeya imitator. Next base: position 657,603,729 of record NC_091284.1, on the reverse strand, counting down.
GAAGTGCTAGCTGCACAGAGAAAAACACCCGCCAATGTGATAGTGGGGTTCAGCACCGCCAGCTGTTCCCCTGCTGTGTAGCCGGCATCGTGTCCAGCACAAGCCACGCTGGCACAACTGACTAAAAGCTGCCACCAGTGCAGGCTTCGGCCTACACTCTGCTCCTCTCCTCCTCCTGCTGCCCCTGGGCTCAAACACCGCTAGTTTTTGCCCGGAAATGCGAGCTGCACAGAGAAAAAAAACAGCCAATGTGTTAGTGGGGTTCAGCACCGCCAGCTGTTCCCCTGCTGTGTAGCCTGCATCGTGTCCAGCACAAGCCACGCTGGCACAACTGACCAAAAGCTGCCACCAGTGCTGGCTTCGGCCTACACTCTGCTCCTCTCCTCCTCCTGCTGACCCTGGGCTCTAACAATGCTAGTTTTTGCCCGGAATTGCTAGCTGCACAGAGAAAAACACCAGCCAATGTGTTAGTGGGGTTCAGCACCGCCAGCTGTTCCCCTGCTGTGTAGCCGGCAACGTGACCTGCAAACGCCACGCAGGCACATGAACTGAAATTGAACTGAGCCTGCCCCCCACCCCCAGGTGTTTCTATGTATAACAGCCACCTTGTACAGCAGTACTGCTGCATTTGTACAAGGTGGCTGACTTTTTCTCCTTGCCCACGTGGAACTCAACACGTACAAAATGTGTCTCATTAGAGACCATTACAATGTCCCTGAGGTGTGACTTTCCTTTTTAATGACACGCAGCACCCCCATTGTTAGCGCTGCCCGTCTTCAGACATCATTGGTTGGCTGGCTGTGCCTGTGCATCCGCCCTGCCCGACACAACGCCCCTCGTTGTCTCATATATTTTGACTGCGTGGGTGTGATTGATGGGCACGAGCAGTGCATATGTTCGCCTGTCTTCACTCCCCTCCTTCCACCTTCTTCAGACTGGGTGGCCTCATGACCGTGGCATGCGATAAGGGATCAGATGAGGCCGCCCAGTCTGAAGCAGGTGTAAGGACATGTGTGAGCGGCAAACATATTTACTGCAGAAGGCCACGAATCCCAGCCACGCAGTGTGATTTTTAGAAAACACACTGTGGGTCTGGGATTCATGTCCATCGCTAACCGCAACGGCCGACATGAAATGAGGTCAGAAGACAGGAAGCGCTCACAGCGCATGGCCAAGGGATAACAAGAGCGCAGACTCCTGTACAGCAAATAACAACGCTCAGGAAGCTGCGCCCATGCACCAAGGTGTTATTTTCGACACCTGTGCTGCTTTTCTTTAAAAAGACAAGTCACGCCTCCACTACTGTTCTACAGTAGAATGGGCTAAATAGTGTACGTGTTTTATTCAGCGTGTGCAAGGAGCAAAATTAAGAGAGCAACCTTTTACTTGTGCAGCATTAATGATGCACAAGGTGTGGCTCTTGTACCTTGCTACACCTGAGGGGGGGTTAAAGGTTACCTTTGAAATTGGTTAAACTAGGCTTCGGCCTACACTCTGCTCCTCTCCTCCTCCTGCTGACCCTGGGCTATAACACCGCCAGTTGTAGCCTGGAAGTGCTAGCTGCACAGAGAAAAACACCCGCCAATGTGATAGTGGGGTTCAGCACCGCCAGCTGTTCCCCTGCTGTGTAGCCGGCATCGTGTCCAGCACAAGCCACGCTGGCACAACTGACCAAAAGCTGCCATCAGTGCAGGCTTCGGCCTACACTCTGCTCCTCTCCTCCTCCTGCTGCCCCTGGGCTCAAACACCGCTAGTTTTTGCCCAGAAATGCGAGCTGCACAGAGAAAAAAAACAGCCAATGTGTTAGTGGGGTTCAGCACCGCCAGCTGTTCCCCTGCTGTGTAGCCTGCATCGTGTCCAGCACAAGCCACGCTGGCACAACTGACCAAAAGCTGCCACCAGTGCTGGCTTCGGCCTACACTCTGCTCCTCTCCTCCTCCTGCTGACCCTGGGCTCTAACAATGCTAGTTTTTGCCCGGAATTGCTAGCTGCACAGAGAAAAACACCAGCCAATGTGTTAGTGGGGTTCAGCACCGCCAGCTGTTCCCCTGCTGTGTAGCCGGCAACGTGACCTGCAAACGCCACGCAGGCACATGAACTGAAATTGAACTGAGCCTGCCCCCCACCCCCAGGTGTTTCTATGTATAACAGCCACCTTGTACAGCAGTACTGCTGCATTTGTACAAGGTGGCTGACTTTTTCTCCTTGCCCACGTGGAACTCAATACGTACAAAATGTGTCTCATTAGAGACCATTACAATGTCCCTGAGGTGTGACTTTCCTTTTTAATGACACGCAGCACCCCCATTGTTAGCGCTGCCCGTCTTCAGACATCATTGGTTGGCTGGCTGTGCCTGTGCATCCGCCCTGCCCGACACAACGCCCCTCGTTGTCTCATATTTTGACTGCGAGGGTGTGATTGATGGGCACGAGCAGTGCATATGTTCGCCTGTCTTCACTCCCCTCCTTCCGCCTTCTTCAGACTGTGCGGCCTCATGGCCGTGGCAGGCAATAAGGGATCAGCTGAGGCCGCCCAGTCTGAAGCAGGTGTAAGGACATGTGTGAGCGGCGAACATATTTACTGCACAAGGCCACGAATCCCAGCACCGCAGTGTGACTTTATGGAAAGGCACTGTGGGTCTGGGATTTATGGCCATCGTTAACCGCACCGGCCAACATGAAATGAGGTCATAAGACGGCCTGCACTAACAGGGTATTGCCAAGGGATAACACAAGAGCGCACTCTCCTGTACTGCAAATAACAACGGTAAGGAGTCTGCGCCCAGCACCTAGGTGTAAATTTTGACACCTGTGCTGCGTCTTCTTCAAAAGAAAAGTGACGCCTCCACTACTGTTTGACAGTATAATGGGCTAAATAGTGTACGTGTTTTATTCAGCGTGTGCAAGGAGCAAAATGAAGAGAGCAACCTTAGACTTGTGCAGCATTAATGCTGTTCAAGGTGTTGCTTTTGTACCTTGCAACACCTGAGGGGTGGTTAAAGGTTTCCTTTGAAATTGGTTCAACTAGGCTTCGGCCTACACTCTGCTCCTCTCCTCCTCCTGCTGACCCTGGGCTCTAACACCGCCAGTTTTTGCCCGGACGTGCTAGCTGCACAGAGAAAAACACCAGCCAATGTGTTAGTGGGGTTCAGCACCGCCAGCTGTTCCCCAGCTGTGTAGCCGGCAACGTGACCTGCAAACGCCACGCAGGCACAACAGAACAAAAGCTGCCACCAGTGCAGGCTTCGGCCTACACTCTGCTCCTCTCCTCCTCCTGCTGACCCTGGGCTCTAACACCGCTAGTTTTTGCCCGGAAATGCGAGCTTCACAGAGAAAAACACCAGCCAATGTGTTAGTGGGGTTCAGCACCGCCAGCTGTTCCCCTACTGTGTAGCCGGCATCGTGTTCAGCACAAGCCACGCTGGCACAACTGACCAAAAGCTGCCACCAGTGCAGGCTTCGGCCTACACTTTGCTCCTCTCCTCCTCCTGCTGACCCTGGGTTCTAACACCGCTAGTTTTTGTCCGGAAATGCGAGCTTCACAGAGAAAAACAACAGCCAATGTGTTAGTGGGGTTCAGCACCGCCAGCTGTTCCCCTGCTGTGTAGCTGGCAACGTGTCCTGCAAACGCCACGCAGGCACATGAACTGAAATTGAAGGAAGCCTGCCCCCCACCCCCAGGTGTTTCTATGTATAACAGCCACCTTGTACAGCAGTACTGCTGCATTTGTACAAGGTGGCTGACTTTTTCTCCTTGCCCACGTGGAACTCAACACGTACAAAATGTGTCTCATTGAGACCATTCAACTGTCCCTGAGGTGTGACTTTCCTTTCTAATGATACGCAGCACCACCCTTGGTAGCGCTGCCCGTCTTCTGACATCATTGGTTGGCTGCCTGTGCCTGTGCGTCCGCCCTGCCCAACACAATGCCCCTCGTTGTCTCATATATTTTGGCTGCGAGGGTGTTATTGATGGGCATGTGCAGTGCATATGTTCGCCTGTCTTAACTCATCTCCTTCCGCCTTCTTCAGACTGTGCGGCCTCATGGCCGCGGCATGCGATAAGGGATCAGATGAGGCCGCCCAGTCTGAAGTAGGTGTAAGGACATGTGTGAGCGGCAAACATATTAACTGCACAAGGGCACGAATCCCAGCCACGCAGTGTGATTTTTTCCAAACACACTGTGGGTCTGGGATTCATGTCCACCGCTAACCGCATCGGCCAACATGAAATGAGGTCAGAAGACAGGAAGCGCTCACAGCGCATGGCCAAGGGATAACAAGAGCGCAGACTCCTGTACAGCAAATAACAACGCTCAGGAAGCTGCGCCCATGCACCAAGGTGTTATTTTCGACACCTGTGCTGCTTTTCTTTAAAAAGACAAGTCACGCCTCCACTACTGTTTTACAGTAGAATGGGCTAAATAGTGTACGTGTTTTATTCAGCGTGTGCAAGGAGCAAACTAAATAGAGCAACCTTTTACTTGTGCAGCATTAATGATGCACAAGGTGTGGCTCTTGTACCTTGCTACACCTGAGGGGGGGTTAAAGGTTACCTTTGAAATTGGTTAAACTAGGCTTCGGCCTACACTCTGCTCCTCTCCTCCTCCTGCTGACCCTGGGCTCTAACACCGCCAGTTTGTGCACGGACGTGCTAGCTGCACAGAGAAAAACACCAGCCAATGTGTTAGTGGGGTTCAGCACCGCCAGCTGTTCCCCAGCTGTGTAGCCGGCAACGTGACCTGCAAACGCCACGCAGGCACAACAGAACAAAAGCTGCCACCAGTGCAGGCTTCGGCCTACACTCTGCTCCTCTCCTCCTCCTGCTGACCCTGGGCTCATAACACCGCCAGTTTTAGCCTGGAAGTGCTAGCTGCACAGAGAAAAACACCAGCCAATGTGTCAGTGGGGTTCAGCACCGCCAGCTGTTCCCCAGCTGTGTAGCCGGCAACGTGCCCTGCAAACGCCATGCAGGCACATGAACTGAAATTGAAGGGAGCCTGCCCCCCACCCCCAGGTGTTTCTATGTATAACAGCCACCTTGTTCAGCAGTACTGCTGCATTTGTACAAGGTGGCTGACTTTTTCTCCTTGCCCACGTGGAACTCAACACGTACAAAATGTGTCTCATTGAGACCATTCCACTGTCCCTGAGGTGTGACTTTCATTTGTAATGATACGCAGCACCCCCCTTGGTAGCGATTCCCGTCTTTTGACATCATGGTTAGCTGGCTGCGCCTGTGCATCCGCCCTGCGTGAAACAACGCCCCTCATTGTCTTATTTATTTTGTCAGCGAGGGTGTGGTTTATGGGCACGAGCAGTGCATATGTTCGCCTGTCGTCACTCATCTCCTTCCGCCTTCTTCAGACTGTGCGGCCTCCTGGCCGCGGCATGCAAAAAGGGATCAGCAGAGGCCGCCCAGTCTGAAGCAGGTGTAAGGACGTGTGTGAGTGTCGAAAATATTTACTGCTCAAGGCCACGAATCCCAGCACCGCAGTGTGACTTTATGAAAAGGCAGTGTGGGTCTGGGATTTATGGCCATCGTTAACCGCAGCGGCCAACATGAAATGAGGTCATAAGACGGGCAGCGCTAACAGGGCATTGCCAAGGGATAACACAAGAGCGCAGACTCCTGTACAGCAAAAAACAACGCTCAGGAAGCTGCGCCAAGCACAAAGGCGTTATTTGGGACACCTATGCTGCGTCTCCTTAAAAATACAAGTCACGCCTCAACTACAGTTTGACTGTAGAATGGGCTAAATTGTGTACGTGTTGCATTCAGCGTGTGCAAGTAGACAAATTAATAGAGCAACCTTTTCTTGTGCGGCATTAATGCTGCACAAGGTGTGGCTCTTGTACTTTGTAACACCTGAGGGGGGGTTAAAGGTTACCTTTGAAATTGGTTCAACTAGGCTTCGGCCTACACTCTGCTCCTCTCCTCCTCCTGCTGACCCTGGGCTTAAACACCGCTAGTTTTTGCCCTGAAGTGCTAGCTGCACAGAGAAAAACACCAGCCAATGTGTTAGTGGGGTTCAGCACCGCCTGCTGTTCCCCCACTGTGTAGCCGGCAAAGTGTCCTGCAAACGCAACGCAGACACAAAGCTGACTCCAGTGCAGGCTTCGGCCTACACTCTGCGTCCCCTGCTTACCCTTTGCTCCAACACCGCTAGTTGGGGCTGTAGGAAGACAATGTTTGATAGGCAAAGCATCCGGGTTCCAGCACCGCAAGCTGGTTCTCGGCAGTGTTTTTGTCACAGGTACTCCCTCGTGCCAAACCTGGTTTCAGCACCGTCAGCTGTTTCCGGGTTGTGTCAAGCTCACTGAGACGCCTATGCTTGCCCCGTCGTGGTGCGGTCGGGTTAGCCAACTCCAGGGTGCCTCCAGTTTAGGAGCTTCCTATGTGGGCTGCATGAACTGGTAGTCAAGGCTGGTTCTGTAGTGCCAGTAGGCCCAGCTCCCCCTGTAGGACTGTTGGGGTTCGGTAACTGCGGCTGCCTCGCGGCCTAGCTGTTCTCTCCTCTCCTGTGGGCCTTGGGGTCCACCACCTGGTTCCAGCACCGTCAGCTGGTTCCGGGCCGAGCCTTTGGCTTAGGTGCCTCCTCCTGGGTATCCGAGTTCCGCCAACGTCAGGCGGTCCTTGGTAGTGCTTTTAAGCGCGGGCACCTACAGCTTAGTAACCGGGTTCCAGCACCGTCAGCTGGTCCTCGGTGCCATTGGCTCTTGCACACTGGGGCAACGCATCCGGGTTCCAGCACCGCCAGCTGGTTCTCGGCAGTGTTCTTGTCACAGGTACTCCCTCGTGCCAAGCCTGGTTTCAGCACCGTCAGCTGTTTCCGGGTTGTGTCAAGCTCACTGAGACGCCTATGCTTGCCCGTCGTGGTGCGGTCGGGTTAGCCAACTCCAGGGTGCCTCCAGTTTAGGAGCTTCCTATGTGGGCTGCGTGAACTGGTAGTCAAGGCTGGTTCTGTAGTGCCAGTAGGCCCAGCTCCCCCTGTAGGACTGTTGGGGTTCGGTAACTGCGGTTGCCTCGCGGCCTAGCTGTTCTCTCCTCTCCTGTGGGCCTTGGGGTCCACCACCTGGTTCCAGCACCGTCAGCTGGTTCCGGGCCGAGCCTTTGGCTTAGGTGCCTCCTCCTGGGCATCCGAGTTCCACCAACGCCAGGCGGTCCTTGGTAGTGCTTTTAAGCGCGGGCACCTACAGCTTAGTAACCGGGTTCCAGCACCGTCAGCTGGTCCTCGGTCGTGCCATTGGCTCTTGCACACTGGGGCAACGCATCCGGGTTCCAGCACCGCCAGCTGGTTCTCGGCAGTGTTCTTGTCACAGGTACTCCCTCGTGCCAAGCCTGGTTTCAGCACCGTCAGCTGTTTCCGGGTTGTGTCAAGCTCACTGAGACGCCTATGCTTGCCCGGTCGTGGTGCGGTCGGGTTAGCCAACTCCAGGGTGCCTCCAGTTTAGGAGCTTCCTATGTGGGCTGCGTGAACTGGTAGTCAAGGCTGGTTCTGTAGTGCCAGTAGGCCCAGCTCCCCCTGTAGGACTGTTGGGGTTCGGTAACTGTGGCTGCCTCGCGGCCTAGCTGTTCTCTCCTCTCCTGTGGGCCTTGGGGTCCACCACCTGGTTCCAGCACCGTCAGCTGGTTCCGGGCCGAGCCTTTGGCTTAGGTGCCTCCTCCTGGGTATCCGAGTTCCGCCAACGCCAGGCGGTCCTTGGTAGTGCTTTTAAGCGCGGGCACCTACAGCTTAGTAACCGGGTTCCAGCACCGTCAGCTGGTCCTCGGTCGTGCCATTGGCTCTTGCACACTGGGGCATCGCATCTGGGTTCCAGCACCGCCAGCTGGTTCTCGGCAGTGTTTTTGTCACAGGTACTCCCTCGTGCCAAGCCTGGTGTCAGCACCGTCAGCTGTTTCCGGGTTGTGTCAAGCTCACTGAGACGCCTATGCTTGCCCCGTCGTGGTGCGGTCGGGTTAGCCAACTCCAGGGTGCCTCCAGTTTAGGAGCTTCCTATGTGGGCTGCGTGAACTGGTAGTCAAGGCTGGTTCTGTAGTGCCAGTAGGCCCAGCTCCCCCTGTAGGACTGTTGGGGTTCGGTAACTGCGGCTGCCTCGCGGCCTAGCTGTTCTCTCCTCTCCTGTGGGCCTTGGGGTCCACCACCTGGTTCCAGCACCGTCAGCTGGTTCCGGGCCGAGCCTTTGGCTTAGGTGCCTCCTCCTGGGTATCTGAGTTTCGCCAACGCCAGGTGGTCCTTGGTAGTGCTTTTAAGCGCGGGCACCTACAGCTTAGTAACCGGGTTCCAGCACCGTCAGCTGGTCCTCGGTGCCATTGGCTCTTGCACACTGGGGCAACGCATCTGGGTTCCAGCACCGCCAGTTGGTTCTCGGCAGTGTTTTTGTCACAGGTACTCCCTCGTGCCAAGCCTGGTTTCAGCACCGTCAGCTGTTTCCGGGTTGTGTCAAGCTCACTGAGACGCCTATGCTTGCCCCGTCGTGGTGCGGTCGGGTTAGCCAACTCCAGGGTGCCTCCAGTTTAGGAGCTTCCTATGTGGGCTGCGTGAACTGGTAGTCAAGGCTGGTTCTGTAGTGCCAGTAGGCCCAGCTCCCCCTGTAGAACTGTTGGGGTTCGGTAACTGCGGCTGCCTCGCGGCCTAGCTGTTCTCTCCTCTCCTGTGGGCCTTGGGGTCCACCACCTGGTTCCAGCACCGTCAGCTGGTTCCGGGCCTAGCCTTTGGCTTAGGTGCCTCCTCCTGGGTATCCGAGTTCCGCCAACGCCAGGCGGTCCTTGGTAGTGCTTTTAAGCGCGGGCACCTACAGCTTAGTAACCGGGTTCCAGCACCGTCAGCTGGTCCTCGGTGCCATTGGCTCTTGCACACTGGGGCAACGCATCCGGGTTCCAGCACCGCCAGCTGGTTCTCGGCAGTGTTCTTGTCACAGGTACTCCCTCGTGCCAAGCCTGGTTTCAGCACCGTCAGCTGTTTCCGGGTTGTGTCAAGCTCACTGAGACGCCTATGCTTGCCCCGTCGTGGTGCGGTCGGGTTTGCCAACTCCAGGGTGCCTCCAGTTTAGGAGCTTCCTATGTGGGCTGCGTGAACTGGTAGTCAAGGCTGGTTCTGTAGTGCCAGTAGGCCCAGGTCCCCCTGTAGGACTGTTGGGGTTCGGTAACTGCGGCTGCCTCGCGGCCTAGCTGTTCTCTCCTCTCCTGTGGGCCTTGGGGTCCACCACCTGGTTCCAGCACCGTCAGCTGGTTCCGGGCCGAGCCTTTGGCTTAGGTGCCTCCTCCTGGGTATCCGAGTTCCGCCAACGTCAGGCGGTCCTTGGTAGTGCTTTTAAGCGCGGGCACCTACAGCTTAGTAACCGGGTTCCAGCACCGTCAGCTGGTCCTCGGTGCCATTGGCTCTTGCACACTGGGGCAACGCATCCGGGTTCCAGCACCGCCAGCTGGTTCTCGGCAGTGTTCTTGTCACAGGTACTCCCTCGTGCCAAGCCTGGTTTCAGCACCGTCAGCTGTTTCCGGGTTGTATGAAGCTCACTGAGACGCCTATGCTTGCCCCGTCGTGGTGCGGTCGGGTTAGCCAACTCCAGGGTGCCTTCAGTTTAGGAGCTTCCTATGTGGGCTGCGTGAACTGGTAGTCAAGGCTGGTTCTGTAGTGCCAGTAGGCCCAGCTCCCCCTGTAGGACTGTTGGGGTTCGGTAACTGCGGCTGCCTCGCGGCCTAGCTGTTCTCTCCTCTCCTGTGGGCCTTCGGGTCCACCACCTGGTTCCAGCACCGTCAGCTGGTTCTCGGCAGTGTCTTTTGCTCTTGTACCTTCTGCTCCCCATCCTGGTTCCAGTACCGTCAGCTGGTTCCGGGCAGAGCCTTTGGCTTAGGTGCCTCCTTCTGGGTATCCAAGTTCCACCAACGTCAGGTGGTCCTTGGTAGTGCTTTCAGGCACGGGTACCTCCTGCTTAGTAACCGGGTTCCAGTAACGTCAGCTGGTCCTCGGTAGTTCCATTGGCTCTTGGACCTTCGGCTACCCATCCGGGTTCCAGTACCGTCAGCTGGTTCTCGGCAGTGTCTTTTGCTCTTGTACCTTCTGCTCCCCATCCTGGTTCCAGTAACGTCAGCTGGTTCCGGGCAGAGCCTTTGGCTTAGGTGCCTCCTTCTGGGTATCCGAGTTCCGCCAACGTCAGGCGGTCCTTGGTAGTGCTTTTTAGCACGGGTACCTCCTGCTTAGTAACCGGGTTCCAGTAACGTCAGCTGGTCCTCGGTAGTTCCATAGGCTCTTGAACCTTCGGGTAGCCATCCGAGTTCCAGTTCCATCAGCTGGTTCTTGGCATTTTCTCAGCCTTCTTGTACCTTCTGCTACATTTCCAAGTTGAAGACCCTAAAGTCGACGACCCGGAAGACCACCCCGATGACGACGACGACGACCCGGAAGACCACCCCGATGACGACGACGACGACGACGGCGGAGACGTCGACGGCGGAGATGACGACGGCTGAGACGACGACGGCGGAGATGACGACACTGGAGACGACGACCCTGGAGACGACGACATGGAAGACCGAGAAGCAGAAGAACAAGAGGCTGCAGAACAAAGAGCAGAAGAACATTAAGCATAAGACTTAATATCAGAGCAAAAGATATTATCTAAATTATATGCAGAAGAAGACTAAGCAGTGTATGGGGGTGAGTCCGTTCCTCCTCGTGGTGCCCCTGGATAAAGCCTGATGCTGCAGGCCAAACTGAACGCGGACAAATGTAACTTTTGTGACTGGCAGAACGGAAGGTGTAATCTTCAAACTTTTATAGATAACAACTACGGGAATGCCTGTCACAAATGAGAATATGATGAAGAAGTAGAATAGGAAGAATAATAACAGTGGAATAAAAAGAATATGTAGAATAGGAAGAATAATAATGGTTGAATAAAATGAATATGAAGAATGTAATCAAAAAAAAAAAAAGGTAAAGGATGAAGAAGAAGATGAATAAGGTGAAGAAGAAGTTGATGTCAAAGATGCTGATGATGATGATGAAGATGAAAGTGTGGGAAAGGTAAAAAAAAAAAAGAAAAAAAAGAAGGGGAAGGGCGTGGAATAGTGAAACATCAATATCTGACAAAATAAAAAAAAAAATTTACATAGTCAATATCTTTGTCACTCCGAACGTCTTAAAAAAAAACAAAAAACATGCTATTCTATTTGATTGGGATAAACCTCTATGACTTTAATGTCTCTGCCACCTCCCCAAATACATCCGGCATTATTCTTAGTTGTTTTCCTTCATGTAGAATGAACCTACAAGGCAAGAAAGGGTTTATTTTAATTCCGATATTTTGGTCCCATTGACTTGCATTGGGATCGGGTATCGGTATCGGCGATATCCGATATTTTTTGAATATCGGCCGATCCTATCCGATACCGATACTTTCCGATATCGGAAGGTATCGCTCAACACTAGTTATGGATGGAAAAAGAAGCTGGAAGAGTCAAACGAAAAGACACAGGATTAAGAACCTCAGAAATCCTATATGATCCAATGAAACGAGGCTTAAACTTAGGAGAGGAAACCTTCATAGGAACATAACGAGATGACAACCAAACCAAATCCCCAACACGAAGTCGGGGACCCACACAGCGCCTGCGGATAGCGAAACGTTGAGCCTTCTCCTGGGACAAAGTCAAATTGTCCACTACATGAGTCCAAATTTGCTGCAACCTATCCACCACAGTATCCACACCAGGACAGTCCGAAGACTCAACCTGCCCTGAAGAGAAACGAGGGTGGAACCCAGAATTGCAGAAAAACGGCGAAACCAAAGTAGCCGAGCTGGCCCGATTATTAAGGGCGAACTCAGCCAGAGGCAAAAAGGACACCCAATCATCCTGATCAGCAGAAACAAAACATCTCAGATATGTTTCCAAGGTCTGATTGGTTCGTTCAGTCTGGCCATTTGTCTGAGGATGGAAAGCCGAGGAAAAAGACAAATCAATGCCCATCCTAGCACAAAAGGCTCGCCAAAACCTCGAAACAAACTGGGAACCTCTGTCAGAAACGATGTTCTCTGGAATGCCATGTAAACGAACCACATGCTGGAAAAACAATGGCACCAAATCAGAGGAGGAAGGCAATTTAGACAAGGCACCAAATGGACCATCTTAGAGAAGCGATCACAAACCACCCAAATGACCGACATTCTTTGAGAGACGGGGAGATCCAAAATAAAATCCATAGAGATATGTGTCCAAGGCCTCTTCGGGACCGGCAAGGGCAAAAGCAACCCACTGGCACGAGAACAGCAGGGCTTAGCCCGAGCACAAATCCCACAGGACTGCACGAAAGAACGCACATCCCGCGACAGAGATGGCCACCAAAAGGATCTAGCCACCAAATCTCTGGTACCAAAGATTCCAGGATGACCAGCCAACACCGAACAATGAACCTCAGAGATAACTTTATTCGTCCACCTATCAGGGACAAACAGTTTCTCCGCTGGGCAACGGTCAGGTCTATTAGCCTGAAATTTTTGCAGCACCCGCCGCAAATCAGGGGAGATGGCAGACAAAATTACCCCCTCTTTGAGAACACCAGCCGGCTCAGGCAAACCCGGAGAATCGGGCACAAAACTCCTAGACAGGGCATCCGCCTTCACATTTTTAGAGCCCGGAAGGTACGAAACCACAAAGTCAAAACGGGAGAAAAACAGCGACCAACGAGCCTGTCTAGGATTCAACCGTTTGGCAGATTCGAGATAAGTCAAGTTCTTGTGATCAGTCAAGACCACCACGCGATGCTTAGCTCCTTCAAGCCAATGACGCCACTCCTCGAATGCCCACTTCATGGCTAGCAACTCTCGATTGCCAACATCATAATTTCGCTCAGCAGGCGAAAATTTCCTGGAAAAGAAGGCGCATGGTTTCATCACCAAGCAATCAGAACTTCTCTGCGACAAAACAGCCCCTGCTCCAATTTCAGAAGCATCAACCTCGACCTGGAACGGAAGCGAAACATCTGGTTGGCACAACACAGGGGCAGAAGAAAAACGACGCTTCAACTCCTGAAAAGCTTCCACAGCAGCAGAAGACCAATTGACCACATCAGCACCCTTCTTGGTTAAATCAGTCAACGGTTTAGCAATACTAGAAAAATTATTGATGAAGCGACGATAAAAATTAGCAAAGCCCAGGAACTTCTGCAGACTCTTCAGAGATGTTGGCTGAGTCCAATCATAAATGGCCTGAACTTTAACAGGGTCCATCTCGATAGTAGAAGGAGAAAAAATGAACCCCAAAAATGAAACCTTCTGAACACCAAAGAGACACTTTGACCCCTTCACAAACAAAGAATTAGCACGCAGGACCTGGAACACCATTCTGACCTGCTTCACATGAGACTCCCAATCATCCGAGAAGACCAAAATATCATCCAAGTATACAATCAGGAATTTATCCAGGTACTCTCGGAAGATGTCATGCATAAAGGACTGAAACACTGATGGAGCATTAGAAAGCCCGAATGGCATAACCAGGTACTCAAAATGGCCTTCGGGCGTATTAAATGCTGTTTTCCATTCATCGCCCCGTTTAATACGCACAAGATTATATGCACCACGAAGATCTATCTTGGTGAACCAACTAGCCCCCTTAATCCGAGCAAACAAATCAGACAGCAGTGGCAAGGGGTACTGAAATTTGACCGTAATTTTATTTAGAAGGCGGTAATCAATACAAGGTCTCAGCGAACCATCCTTCTTGGCCACAAAAAAGAACCCCGCTCCCAATGGCGACGATGACGGGCGAATATGACCCTTCTCCAAAGACTCCTTCACGTAACTCCACATAGCGGCGTGCTCAGGTACAGATAAATTAAACAGTCGACCCTTAGGAAACTTACTACCAGGAATCAAATCGATAGCACAATCACAATCCCTATGCGGAGGTAGGGCATTGGACTTGAGCTCATCGAATACATCCCGGTAATCAGACAAGAACTCTGGGACCTCAGAAGGGGTGGATGATGAGATAGACAGAAATGGAACATCACCATGTACCCCCTGACAACCCCAGCTGGACACAGACATTGATTTCCAATCTAATACTGGGTTATGGACTTGTAGCCATGGCAACCCCAACACGACCACATCATGCAGATTATGCAACACCAGAAAGCGAATATCCTCCTGGTGCGCAGGAGCCATGCACATGGTCAGCTGGGTCCAATACTGAGGCTTATTCTTGGCCAAAGGCGTAGCATCAATTCCTCTAAATGGAATAGGACACTGCAAGGGCTCCAAGACAAACCCACAGCGCCTAGCAAACTCCAAGTCCATCAAATTCAGGGCAGCGCCTGAATCCACAAATGCCATGACAGAATAGGAAGACAAAGAGCAGATCAAAGTAACGGACAAAAGAAATTTCGACTGTACCGTACCAATGGTGGCAGACCTAGCGAACCGCTTAGTGCGCTTAGGACAATCGGAGATAGCATGAGTGGAATCACCACAGTAGAAACACAGCCCATTCTGACGTCTGTGTTCTTGCCTTTCAGCTCTGGTCAAAGTCCTATCGCACTGCATAGGCTCAGGTTTATGCTCAGATAATACCGCCAAATGGTGCACAGATTTACGCTCACGCAAGCGTCGACCGATCTGAATGGCCAAAGATATAGACTCATTCAGACCAGCAGGCATAGGAAATCCCACCATGACATCCTTAAGGGCTTCAGAGAGACCCTTTCTGAAAATAGCTGCCAGCGCACATTCATTCCATTGAGTGAGCACGGACCACTTTCTAAACTTCTGACAATAAATCTCTATCTCATCCTGACCCTGACACAGAGCCAGCAAATTTTTCTCTGCCTGATCCACTGAATTAGGTTCATCGTACAGCAATCCGAGCGCCAGAAAAAACGCATCAATATTACATAATGCAGGATCTCCTGGCGCAAGGGAAAATGCCCAGTCTTGAGGGTCGCCACATAATAAAGAAATAATGATCTTAACTTGTTGAACTGGGTCACCAGAGGAGCGGGGTTTCAAAGCCAGAAATAGTTTACAATTATTTTTAAAATTCAAAAACTTAGCTCTATCTCCAGAAAATAACTCAGGAATAGGAATTTTAGGTTCTAACATAGGATTCTGAACCACTAAATCTTGAATATTCTGTACATTTATAGCGAGATTATCCATCAAAGAGAACAGACCCTGAATGTCCATGTCCACACCTGTGTTCTGATCCACCCTGATGTAAAGGGGAAAAGAAAGACAGAACACAGTGCAAAGAAAAAAAAATGGTCTCAGAACTTCTCTTTTCCCTCTATTGAGAAGCATTAGTACTTTGGGCCTCCAGTACTGTTATGAACAGGTAATTCAGAACCACAATGGACCTTGAAGTTCAGAGCACACAAAGTGACCTGACAATTACTAAAAACATAGGACGAGCTCTGAGACGTGGGAACTCTGCTGACCGCAATCCCTAATCCTATCCAACCACACTAGAGGTAGCCGTGGAGCGCTCCTGACCAGTCCTATGCGACTCGAGCACAGACTGAGAAACTAGCTAGCCCTAAGAAAGAAAAATAAGCCTAGCTTGCCTCAGAGAAATACCCCAAAGGAAAAGGCAGCCCCCCACATATAATGACTGTGAGTTGAGATGAAAATACAAGCGCAGAGATGAAATAGATTTAGCAAAGTGAGGCCCAACTTACTGAACAGACCGAAGATAGGAAAGATTGCTTTGCGGTCAACACAAAACCCTACAAACAACCACGCAGAGGGGGCAAAAAGAGCCTCCGCACCGACTAACGGTACGGAGGTGCTCCCTCTGCGTCCCAGAGCTTCCAGCAAGCAAGATAAACCAATATAGCAAGCTGGACAGAAAAAATAGCAAACAAAAATAACACAAGCAAAACTTAGCTTATGCAGGATAGACAGGCCACAGGAACGATCCAGGAGAAAGCAAGACCAATACTAGAACATTGACTGGAGGCCAGGATCAAAGCACTAGGTGGAGTTAAATAGAGCAGCACCTAACGACTTAACCTCATCACCTGAGGAAGGAAACTCAGAAGCCGCAGTACCACTCTCATCCACCAAAGGAAGCTCATAGACAGAACCAGCCGAAGTACCACTCACGACCACAGGAGGGAGCTTGGCCACAGAATTCACAACAGTAACTGTACTGACCGCAGTCCCTAAGCTCAACACAACACTAGAAGTAGCCGTGGAATGCTCCTAACTCTCCCTAGGCATCTCGTCACAGCCTAAGAGCTAACTACCCCTAAAGACAGAAGCAGGAAAACTATCTTGCCTCAGAGAAAATCCCCAAAGGATAGATTAGCCCCCCACAAATAATGACTGTGAGTGGAGAGGAAAAAGACATACACAGAATGAAAGCAAAAACTTAGCTTTGCTGAACTGGTCAGGATAACAGGGAAATCCAAAGAGATGTGAATCCAACCAGGAACCATTTACAAGTGGCACTGGCTGAAGGAACAGCCAGGCCTAAATAGCCAAGCAGAAGAGACGATAAGTGGAGGCAGCTGATGACAGCTAACTCCAAGGAGCAGCCATACCACTTGAAACCACAAGTGGGAGCCCAAGAGCAGAACTCACAAAAGTGCCACTTACAACCACCGGAGGGAGCCCAAGAGCGGAATTCACAACAGACGACCCACCCTGTGAAGATAATGTCCATGCCAGCTAACCACAGTCACACTGCTTAACAGATAAAATACCACAAGCACAGAGACGCCCCACCCTGCACACTTTGCAATGTTCGCTAATTATCATCATTGCCTGGTAGTATAATTCTCAATATTATGAAAAATGACAATCATTGTATGAGTTTAAAAGGCTTTATTAAATAGATACGAATCTGCAATGTTAGCTAAATCTCAATACAACTGTGCACAAAGACACATACATTTTTGTTGAAAAAGATGACGAGTGTTATAACGCTTCTTTAAAGCTGCTAATTTTGATTCCACAAACTCTGATACGATTCTATCATTTCTATGCAAGTCAGGCGTGAAATGTTAGCTAAATCTCAATACAACTGTGCACAAAGACACATACCACATTTTTGTTGAAAAAGATGAGGAGTGTTATAACGCTTCTTTAAAGCTGCTAATTTTGATTCCACAAACTCTGACACGATTCTATCATTATTCTGCAAGTTAGAAGTGAAGCACTGTAAAACCTTCTTGAATTATAACCCGAGCGCTAAATGGTGTAATACATATATGCAATAATGGCCGCATACACGACTATACATATCTTGGATTTGGGCGTCTTGATAACAATAAGAGTCACAAATCTTGTTCAGAAATGTCACAAAATCGCGTGGAAAGATAATATTGTCCGCACGAAAGCCGTAACTATCAAAAAATATGCCCGTCTTATCATTGCAGAGTACGATTAATACCCAGTGGAGTCCAGCTTGATTCGCCGGGTCTGTATTCACGATATATGCTGCGGGTCTCTGAGTCACTCTTTCTTCCGGAAGCAAATCACACGGAAACACACCGGCGAATATGCGTTCTGTATGATTATCGGCCCGTACTACCGCTGTAAGCTGCAGACTGTCCATCGTTACTTAATTAAAATCGTACAAGATCTCTCGCCTATTATTAATTTCCAGAATGGTGTGGTTGACTGCAAAAACAATCATATTTATTGTGTGGGGTGTCGCTAGCGCAAAGTGGACTTCAACATGCAGGTTACCTGTTTTAATGAGCGAGAAATGGCCTCCAGGCTCTTGATCAGGCGATAAATCAAAAGCAAATAGCGTGAATCCAGCCATAAATTCTTCACGATCTATCGCCATGGCACAATCAGCCTTTTGTTTGCCAGATATATGGGCAAGCGCCATATACTCTCTGATGGCTAAATCATCATTAAAATTAGGATTATAAGGTCTCGCGGGTATCTGCTGGCCGTCCAGATATAATGCCGCGTGGTTGGCATGGTAGTGGTGAAAGTCCAGGGGGGTTTTTGTATAAGAACTGCTGAAGCCCTCATTATCTACAAACCCCAATATAACAGTTTTTGGTATCTGGCCTAGGAAGAGGTTCTCGTGGTTCGTGATCCGTGTCCCTGCGGCGATGCTGTACACTTTCAGGCATGTGAGGTCAATAGCGTACTTGGCTGTTGTGGATAGGAGGGCCTGGCTGTGACCGATTCGGACAGCCGGAGATACCTGCACTCTTTTCACATAGAGAGCCGCCTGCGAGATTTGCACCTTCAGCGGCTTGGCTTCTGCGGACATGAGGCAGAAAGTATCCTTATTTCTTGATAGCTTAACCTTAAGGTCAAGGCCATTCAATATTAACTTTGGTTGGTTAAATATATCCCCAAAAATGGGCCCCAAGAGGTCGATGGGTTTTGAGCGAGAAGCGGCATTGGCTCTTTTGATAAACCCAGCATTTGCGCCATCCAAGCGCCTGTCATTATGATGGCCCGCAGTGTCTTTATAGAACTGTAAATTGTGATGCCAGCGTCTGCGAGCTGCAATTTAAAAGGGTCTCTATGTACGCTCTATAGCTGTAGAGATTGTCCAATTGTGAGATAAGCCGATCTCCCAGAGTAATATCGACCTGGTTAAAAAGAGTGGCTAGAGGGTAGTTTATGAGCGCCACACGCGCACCATCGGCGATAGCCGTATTATCTTGCTTCACGATGTGACAGCTTATGTACAGCAGCGTGTTGTTCAGATCATAATAATAATCGCCACTCCCAGATATGTAAAATTCCAACGGGCCATTGTCTGACAGAGCCGCAACCGGCTGTACTTCTACAAATAGAGATTTCTCTATACTTGTTTGTGTCGGGGGTACGTCAAAAATGTAGGAAAGCCATGATAACTGATTAGAAGATGTTGTCCGCAGAGCGTCTTACTCGGTTCTGACGGGTGCGTCTCTTGGATGTAGTTTTATTCATGAGCATCGGCGGTAAAGGCGGGCAAGCGCGCCTCTTTCTTTTTTGTGCTTTTTTAGCGACATAAATTATCCCAGATCCGTCTTGCTGAGGTGGTGTATTTATCTTTTTCATAAGGTCCATAGAGGCTGTCGCGACGGCGTCCGCCGCGATGTTCCGGACCGCCATCTTAACGTGCGGTTTTACTAATTCTAAGCCTTTTCTGAAAAGCGGCATGGCGCGGCGAAATAAGCCTTTAAATATCCCGGCCAGAGCCATACATGTACTCGCTCCCGCGGAACCCCTCTAGCCCGTGCCCCGACTGGGCAGTATAGTAGCGGGCATAAACAGCGGGATCTCCATACACCCTTTGAGACACCATTTTATCGTGTCAATACTGTCGAGGTCTAAAATGTAATCGCACTATACACTTTCCGTATCTGAATTTAACCGGCGTACCCTGGTCCGACATGACTGTAACGTTTATGGAGTCAAAGTGTTGTTTGCACAGCGGTATGTAATCGGGCCGCGAGTAGCGCACCGTGACAATATCATTATCATCGCCGCTAACTTCTACGGTTCGTAACAGTTGAACGTAACTGTCCCCTACAAGCTGATGCTGAATTATATCAGTCTATACAAAAAGCGAATAAAAACCGGCCTTTGAATCGGGGTATAACCGGCGATTCCACGGCATTAAAGCAACGGGGGAGTCATCGACGGTCTGTAGTCCGAAAATAAATTTTAGCTTAGTACCCAGAGCAAACTGTATAGGGGCTGGGTCGAGCAGGATCACCTCTCGGCGTAGCTCATCATACCGTATTCTGTAGGCAGGCGTGGATAAATTCAGCGCTTCTATTCAGGCATTGACCACGCCAACCAGCTTATGAATGGTCGAGTAAAATCCTGATTTTATGTGATACTGTTCTAACGGCTCGTCGTGTTTAGCCGCGTAGAAGTTCCCTTCAAAAGCTTCAAACGTGTTCCACGGATGGGGGTACTGTATTTCCGTTAACGCCACCTCATAAGCGGCTGAAAGATGCACGGCCCTAGCTAACTTGGTATTGTAATTTGATATGGTGTTGTCGGGGTAGATTTTAATTGATGAATTGCTGGGTAATGTGACGAAAAACGAAGGGCACCGCTGAAATGCCTGTGTTTCAGGAACACTTTGTCCGCTACTTACGCTACAAACTCTGGGCCCCCAAAATAATGTTTTTTGCGATACTTTTGAAAAATTATTATCAACACTAATCCCAACACATGCTAATAAGGCCAAACTATATGCACTCCGGAATCTGCAGCTGGATGGGGAGACAACATCTGCAGCTAGCCCATTATGACTGAATATGGTCGGCTACGGCCTGCATAAACCACCTAAAACAACACTACCCAGGTATAATAGGGCTAGAGTTATAAAGAGGGCTCTGAAATTGTTGGTCAGCGCTAAACGCTCGCTATGCGCTATGAGACGTTATGGTGGCACGTGTCCCGAAATATCTATACAGACTCCCCAGTTATCGCCACAAGAGTCAGACCAGCATTCACATAGTCGAGACAACCATGCAAATGTCCTACATGCATCTACACAAAATTCACAAGACTCAGACGTTGACACCCCCGCTGATGGTGAGGTGTTGTACCCCGATTATGCAGTATTTTTACAGCGCATCCATCATCATCAAAGGGCCCCCCGCAATTTCAACGGTCATATACATACAAATCATTTTAGATTTGTAAATTTGGAGCGTGTACGATCATTTGAAGAGGGTGTGAATATTGTTAATGCCGGTATTCAGACATTACTGGATAGAATCATCAGGGACATTGAACCTGGCGACTTTGTACAGTTAAGGTTTGAAGGTAGCGATACTTTAGACCCTATTTTCACTACAAAACAAACCCGTGAAGATTTTAATTCTGAATCTTTTTTAAATGCAGTTGCCTGCACACTTCAAAGTAACGCTGAATGCATATCATCCAATTCGCTAAAGCTAGTCGTTACCATCATTAAAAACCGACGCGGCGGTGTAAAAAGGTGCTTGAAATCTATAGCGAGCAGTCAGATTATTAAACAAAAGAGGCAATGGCTGTATGATTTTAACAATTACACGACAAATCTGTGTTTGGCTACTAGTGTGTGCGCCCTGATGGCAGACACGGATGTCGCTGATGCTGTTTTACTGAGCCGCTCTAAAAACATACACACAGCACTGGGCATCCCTGAAGGGCAATTAGTGAGTTTTAGCGACATCCCGGCATTTGAAAAATATTTGGGGGTCACCATTAAAGTACTGTACTATAGTCAAGGTGATTGGCGCTACTTTCAGAACGGCAATACAGCTAATGGTAAAACAGTGTTCATATTCTTCCATGATAATCACTACTACGGTATCAAAAATATGAAGGGTTTTATCGGTGCTAAGCACTTTTGTGAGCTCTGCAATTCAGTGTTTCACCACAAAAACATGCATTCCTGTCAGTATTTTTGTAAAGCCTGTCAGAGAGAGAATTGCGTAGAAAGCACTGCCGACCAGCAGCCCAGGTGTCCTGTTTGCAGAGTTTATTGCCGCTCGAGCGAGTGCTTAGATTATCACACGCAATTGGCTGTAGGCGACCCAGCATTCTGTAAGCTTAAAACATTTTGTGATAAATGCAACAGTTTTGTTTTCAGAAATAGCGAGAGTGAGCATAAATGTAATGGCTTGCGCTGTCCTGTATATCGCAGACATATAAATAAATTCGATGCCCATCTTTGCTACATGCGGAAGTATGTAGCACAGGATGAGTCAGATTGTTATATCTTTTATGATTTTGAATGTATGCAAGAGACAGGAACGCACATCCCGAATTACATTTATGCTACAACGCTGTATGGCCACCCCTCCTGGGAGTTTGAGGGTGATACCTGTACACATGACTTTGTACAGTTCTTTATAAGCGGTAAATTTTCAGATCATACATTTATTGCCCACAATGGTGGAAGATACGACGCATACTTTATTGTTAAGGAGCTGATTTCTGAAAAACTACAAGTACAGTTGATAATCCAAGGTGGCCGTCTCTTGTGTGTGACGCTACCCGATTTGTCTATAAGGTTCATAGACTCTCTAAATTTTATCCCCAGTAAATTACCACAGGCCATGGGCTTTTCAGGCGGCAAAGGGCATTTTCCACACTTTTTCAATACCAGAGAAAACCAAAATTATGTAGGCCCCATACCTGATGTAAAATATTATGGGGTGGTGTACATGTCACCTGGTGAGAAGGTAGAGTTCCTGGAGTGGTATGAGACAGGTAAATACAACTTTTGACTTCAAGGCAGAGCTAAAATCTTATTGCAAACAAGATGTTGAAATTTTGAGACACGCTTGCGAGATCTATAGAGAGCGTATTATGCAAATGACACAGAAAAATGTCAAAAAATACTGTAAGCGTCAAAAGCAACGGATTGTAGTGAGCAGATGTGTTGATCCTTTTCAGCTCATCACCCTGGCCTTGGTGTGTATGACAATGTACCGGTTTAAATTTCTTCCAAAAAAGACAATCGCCATTTTACCCGGTGATAACTATCACAAGGCAAAAAAGCACTACTCGACACCCGCTATACAGTGGCTCATGTATGTAGCCCACTCCGAGAACATCGACATACAGCACGCTTTGAGGGGCGGTGAAAAACAGGTCGGGAAATATTTTCTAGATGGTTATGCCTATGTTAGCGGCCAACACATAGCCTTTGAATTTCAGGGTTGTTTTTACCACGGGTGTCCCGTGTGCTATAATGAAAATGACACGAATAAGGTCACAAGCACGTCCTACGGCCAGTTATATTATACCTTTTTAGCTAAAAAGCATTACTTACAGTGCTGCGGGTACACAATAAGAGTGATGTGGGAGCATGAGTGGAATGAAATGGTTGAAAATGATTCTAACCTTCAAGCATTTCTCCGACCGATGGAGTTTCCCATTCCTTTAGATCCCCGTGATGCGCTTTATGGCGGTCGAACTAATGCCATTAAGCTCTATCACCAGCGGGAAGAAGGGGAGACTTTACATTACTACGATTTCACCAGTCTGTACCCCTTTGTAAACAAAACTAAAACATACCCTGTAGGCCATCCAGACATCATCTATGACAATTTTGGATTCATTAAAAAATACTTTGGCATTGCTAGAGTCAAGGTCTACCCGCCGAGAGATTTATTTTTTCCAGTTCTACCGGTAAAACTCAACAAAAAATTAATGTTTCCCCTTTGCTACACATGCGCTGTAAATTCCCAGGCAGATATTTGTGCTCATAGTGATGAAGAACGTGCACTGACAGGCACCTGGTGCACTATAGAGCTCGAGATGGCGATAGAAAAAGGGTATCGGATCGCGCACATCTATGAAATATGGCATTTTCCTAAAACCACTGATGATCTGTTTGCTCCCTACATTAAATTACATCTTAGGGATAAGCAGTTAGCCTCTGGTTATCCTAGCTGGTGCACTGATGACGCCAAGAAACGGCAGTACATTGACTCTTTTCTTGAAAAAGAAGGTGTCCAATTACGACCTGAAAATATAGCTGTCAATCCTGCTAAGAGACAGATCTCCAAGCTTTTCTTAAATTCTTTATGGGGAAAGTTTGCTCAGAGATGTAATCTATCATGTACCAGCATTGTTAGGGATCCAGATGAGCTTTTTAAGTATTTGTTCCTGCCTTACTATGACATTTCGATGTTGCATTTCCTTGATGATGACACTGCAACCATTAACTGGAAATACGCAAAAGGCCACCACACACCCAACAAAAACACAAACATTTTGATAGCTTGTTTTACAACAGCGTATGCTCGGCTAGAGCTCTATTCGCTGCTGGACCGACTGCAGGAGAGGTGCCTTTATCACGACACAGATTCAGTTATTTTTGTACAGAGAGATGGTGAGTGGCAACCGCCTTTAGGCGATTACCTGGGGGAACTGACCAGTGAAATACCTGATGGTACACACATCACAGAATTTGTATCCGCGGGGCCCAAAACGTACGGATACAAACTCAACACCGGTAAAACTGTCTTAAAAGTTAAGGAGATAACACTAAATGTCGGTAACTCTCAATCTATTAATTTCAACAGTCTGAAAGATCTAGTTCTGGACTACCCGCGCAATTCTGACACAGAAACTCAGAAACGTATTGTCGTACAACAACCGTCCATTGTGAGAAATAAAAAGTGTTGGGATATTGAAACAAGGCCATTACGCAAAACACAAAAGTGTGTTTATACAAAGCGACAACTATTAGACCATTTCACAACTTTACCTTTTGGGTATTAATCGAGTATTGTGGTGATGGATACGCGCCTGCAACACCCATTCTCATGCATTCTAGCAGGCCCGTCTAATTCTGGAAAGAGCTATTTTGTAAAACAGCTACTATATAATATTGATGCTAATTTTTCTCAGAAACCTGATAATATTGTCTGGTTTTATTCATGTTGGCAAAAACTATATGATGAAATCTCTCTCTCTTTTCCCCACACCAGATTTGTGGAGGGTCTGCTGAATACATTCGTAGATGACGAATTATTCCCACCGGAGAAGGTGAATTTGGCTATTGTTGATGATCTAATGGAGAGTGCTAGTGAAAATTGTGAGATAGAAAAAGCCTTTACCAAGTATGTGCACCACAGAAATCTCAGCATTTTCTACCTGGTACAAAACATATTTTGTCAGGGTAAGAAAAGCAGCACGATAAATTTAAACACAAAGTACATGGTGCACTTTAATAACCCCCGAGATAAATTACACATTTTAACTCTAGCTCGACAGATGTATCCTGGAAAAACACGTTTTTTCCTAGAAGCTTTTGAGGATGCTACGCGGGATCCTTATTTGGGTTGTTTCCACCAGCGTTGCCTGCTGTCTATGTTCAAAAGAAAAATACTTCTAAAAAGTGAATTTTAACCGGTATCAGTAATTCTACGCTGTGTGCGTTGTGATGTAAAGATGTCTGAGAGACTCCGGCGTAACTGGGCTCTCTTAAAAACTCTGGTGAAAGCAACACCCACTGTCAGAAAGTCTATTTTGCGCAATGCAAGCAATGATTTAATTACAGCCATAGGCGAGATTGCTTTAAACATTTTAAAAGGCAGGATTCCTCTAAAAGATCGTCAAAAAGGCATATTAAAGAAGTGGCGTAAAGCTATAAGAACCCTGAGCGACAGATCCCAGCCAATAAAGAAAAAGAAGCGGCTACTAAAGCAGGCCGGCGGGTTTATCGGCCCTCTTTTAGCTTTTGCAATTCCAATAATAACAAGCCTGCTCGCAGGAAAATAATGGAGCATACAGAGAAACTGTATCTAGTGCCCAAACAGGAGCTAGACAAACTAAGGCCCAGTACTACAGATAACATATGCGACAGTGTTATTCGGCGCCTTGATGGTGAAATTGGCGCCATTTTACAATGTCGTGACATTCCCGATGATGTGAAAATTAAAATGTATAGCTCTGTGCTACAATGCTACTTGGTACATACGCGGCACAGCTCAAAAGAAGTAACGGCTTTAAATCTCGTTAGCACTCCTGATCCTGGTCAGCAACAATTGCCAAATACCGACTCTGATAAAAATCAAGAGGTCGCTGAAATTGTCAGTCATATAAACCAAAGAAAATATAAATATAAAAAAAATGCTGAATTTTTACTAAACAGGTTATTGCAGAATAAAAATGTTACATACTGGAATAATAAAGCCGAATTTATTTTTGAAGGAGCCGTAATACCAGGGTCTAACTTACTGGACTTGGTACGTAGTACAATGCAGAGTCATGCTCTGACCGGCCGGAATTTACCTCCGGGTTGGGATTCATTTATGCATGCTATGGCCGAGCTAAATATACTGTCTACAGTTGTGGGTAATCCCACTACTAGGAAGCTTTTAGATGAATTAAAAATTTCCAGCAGCGAGACACACGCTGTATCTGCTCCACAGAAGTTAACCCCGATGCCACGTACAATTCAATCTTTACATTCCCTGTCATTAGGCACCACACGCGGAACTCTAATGCCTAAAAAAAGGTCTCTACCGATGCTACAAACCATGTGGCTCACGATGTAAAGAATGAACTGGATAAATGCTGTACTTGGCTTGTTACACTATATTATTTATTTCAGCAAGAAGTGTAATGATGTATGTTCATTGTACTTGTGATACTATTTATTTATTTTGTACGAAGTGTGTTGATGTATGATCATTGTACTATTTAATGTTTTTGCTTTTATACTCTGTAATAATTTTTATAGTATTGAAATGTCTTTGAGATGTATTTATTTTACAACAATAAAATCTTTAAAAAATTTTTACAATATCGTGTCTTTGGTTTTTATAACCGTATAAAACTCACCGCTTCTTACTTGCGGGTGTTGTAATATGGCCACATACATAATGTGCCCAATTGAAAATGAGATAATGTGACCATATAATGAGGCTGTTGTTATATAAGAAACACGACATACCATGGGGGTAATAAAACACAGCACCCCTGATTACAGAATGCAATCGCTGTATCAAATTAACAATATGAAAATCTAATATAAAATACTGGGGATAATATCAAACTATATCAAACTGTATCAAAAGCTGACAGCCAGCTGGAGGGGACCGCTGCAGACAGGGCAGGGGAGGAGGGGTTACACCCTTTTAATACAGCTTGATAGGGGCGGGGCACCTGTCAGATTTGAGTTTGACGAATGGTAGTTATGATACACTACTATTATTTATTATTTATTTTTTATTTATTCATTATTATTTTGGTCTAAATTTATATTTTTATATTTTCATGTTACACAAGGATGTTCTAATTCATATATCCTATATCATGGGGATTCATCCTTTTTATGTAATTTATCTAAACACTTTCCTTTTATAGTTCCCATGGGTTTTTTCCCCATTTTTCATATGTTTCCTTTTTGTTTTTCAATCACTTTTTAATAAGGATCTTTTTACACTTTTTATCCGGTCCCCTTCATTCCACACATCCTCATACCATCTCTTTAATCCACTTTTCATTTTCTACACAACATATCACTCATTTCTTTTCTGGGTCCCATTCACATTATGTCATTGTTTACGCATAACATATTCCTCACAGATTCACTCACATTCTGCTCTTGTTCCCACTTATTCTTATACTCTCCGTTGGCTCCATTTACCACTGGCAGGGTCGGCGTCAGCACCCGGCGCACCCGGGCAAATGTCGGGGCCCTAGCGAGACGGGAGGCCCATTTATGGTAGTACACGTCAGTGTCACTCACTACATCCACATCGCCCAGCGGCGCCTTGGCTGCAGGGTGCACAGTCAGCTCTGTCTGCAATACTCACCTCCGCAGGCCCTCACCATGGATACAGAAGACACTTCTGGGTCGCTGGGTCATCTCCTCTCCTGTTACATCCAGTCGTCGGGCTCGTCATCCTAGAGCAAGAAGGAGAGGACAGAGAGAGAGCTGTTTGGAGTCGGACCGTTCGCTGGCGCCGCTGAAGCCTTCCACAGTCCACTCCAGTCCAGAATCTATCTGTCCAGCGTCCACCATCCAGGACATGAGGAGAGGACAGGTCCGGCAGCGCCAAGCAGGAGGAGAAGACTAGCAGCAGCTGCAGCCTGCAGTGAGGACGGTGCACGGTCGGTGCACCCTCTCCTGCTGTGTCCACAACGAGGGGGTGACGAACGGGCCCCGTCCGGTGAAGCAGTGAGTGAGTCAGTGACTCGTCTTCGGTGAGGGGGTGAGGGTCCCGTCCCAACGCTGCACTTTGCGGGAGGGGAGGGAGTGGAATATGGGATGCAGCCTGGCTGGCTGCTGCTGAGCCTGGCTGGGTCTGCTGCGTGACGCCCTCAAATTAATAAAGCTCATTCAGGAGCAAGATGGGCAGAAAGCTGCACGCAGTGCCAGTGATTATGTGAGTGCTGCACTGCCCCCAGGCCGGGTGTAATGTGCTGGACATGGTTTGGGAGGCTCTGGGGCCGCTGTGACGTTATCTCAGGGGGATTCCGGGGCACCCCCTCTTTCTTAACCCTTTGAAGACCCGGCGACTTTATTAATATTATTATTATTATTACTATTGCTCGTCTCCTTTCCATCTTCTTATGTTGCGTTTTCTTCCCGTCCCCTGTGGTCCTATCCGGATTTAGCATTTTGTTATTTTACTTTTTGCAGTACGATCTGTAGATGTGACTGACTGCGTTATATTCCCATATAATACGGTGAAAACAGGAAAAAAAATTCCAAAATGCGATGAAATGGTGAAAAAAAAACCCCGTATTTCGCCATTTTTTACCTTTTTTATGTTGTCACTGACCCTTTTACTTTCAAAATCTGATCTCAGACAGCCAGTGTCACCCATTTTAGGTGTTGCCATATATATACTAGTGGGTAGGGTTGAGCGAAACGGATCGTTCATTTTCAAAAGTCGCCGACTTTTGGCACAGTCAGGTTTCACGAAACCCGACCCGATCCCTGTGTGGGGTCGGCCATGCGGTACGTTTCAATGACGCTAAAAGCGCCATTTCTCAGCCAATGAAGGTGGACGCAGAGTGTGGGCAGCATGATGACATAGGTCCTGGTCCCCACCATCTTAGAGAAGGGCATTGCAGTGATTGGCTTGCTGTCTGCGGCGTCACAGGGGCTATAAAGAGGCGTTCCCGCCGACCGCCATCTTACTGCTGCTGATCTGAGCATAGGGAGAGGTTGCTGCCGCTTCGTCAGAAGCAGTGATAGCGTTAAGCAGGGTCCATTAACCACCAAATCGTTTGTGCTGTAGCGATTTCCACTGTCCAACACCACCTTTTGTTTGCAGGGACAGTGGAAGCTACATTTTTTTTTCCTCAGCGCTGTAGCTCATTGGGCTGCCCTAGAAGGCTCCCTGATAGCTGCATTGCTGTGTGTACACCGCTGTGCAAACCAACTGCTTTTTTCAAAGCACAAATCCTGTTGTTCCTTCCTTTCTGCACAGCTATCTTTTTTGTTTGTCCACACTTTTGATGTAATTTGTGCAGCAGTCCACTCCTTCTTATTGCTGCCTGCCATACCTGGCTGAGATTACTGCAGGGAGATAGTAATTGTAGGACAGTCCCTTTTTTTTTTTTTTTTAATTCTCCCTAAAAAAATAAGTTGTGGGAGATTAAGATTGGCATTTCTGCTAGAGTGCCAGTCCTGTGCGTGCCATCTCTCTTAAATAGTGGGCCATAAAAAGTCTTTTATTTATTTTTTTTTTATTTGGTATCTAAATTCTCCCTGAAAAAATTAAAAAAAACGTGGGAGATTAATATTTGCCTTTCTGCTTGTCTGCCAGTCCCGAGTGTGCCATCTCTCTTAAATAGTGGGCCATAGAAAGCCTAGTTTTTTTTTTTTTAAATTTGGTATCTAAATTCTCCCTGAAAAAATAAAAAAAAACGTGGGAGATTAATATTGGCCTTTCTGCTTGTCTGCCAGTCCTGATTGTGTCATCTCTCTTAAATAGTGGGCCATAGAAAGCCTAGTTTTTTTTTTTTAAATTTGGTATCTAAATTCTCCCTGAAAAAATTAAAAAAAACGTGGGAGATTAATATTGGCCTTTCTGCTGTCTGCCAGTCCTGATTGTGTCATCTCTCTTAAATAGTGGGCCATAGAAAGCCTAGTTTTTTTGTTAACAAAAATTTGGTATCTAAATTCTCCCTGAAAAAAAAAAAAACAGTGGGAGATTAATATTGGCCTTTGTGCTTGAGTGACAGTCCTGCGTGTGTGGCATCTCTCTCATTTGGTGCCACAGAAAACAGAGTGTGTAACATCGTGCCTGATTTTCCTTGCGGTCTCACCCACCTATAAAGGGATATCTAAATCATACAGAAGTTAGAGTTCACCTTGTAAGTTGTTTGACAGTAACAAATACCGTTAGTTTGGTGACGTTTTTAAAACAATGAGGAAGTCTGGTGGAAGAGGTCGTGGCCGTGGGCGTTCATTGCCAGCTGGTAATGATGGTAGTGGTAGTGGAGCATCGGGTGGTCATGGGAAAAACAATATAGCACCTAAGTCTCGAGCTGTGGAGCCAGGTTTGTCGTCTGGCTACACAAGGCCTCGAACGCTCCCTTTTCTGGGAGTAGGAAAACCACTTTTAAAGCCGGAGCAGCAAGAGCAAGTTTTGGCTTACCTTGCTGACTCAGCCTCTAGCTCTTTTGCCTCCTCTTCTGAAACTGGTAAATGTAAAAGCAGCGCGTCGTTAGTGGATGTTCACGGTCAGGGACAAGTCGCTTCCTTGTCCTCTTCACAAAAACAGCAACAGAGAAGGATGCAGCAGGCGACACAACGGGTTACTCCATGGAGCTCTTTACACATACCTTCCCTGGCTTAGAAAGTGAAACAGTTAACAGGCCATGCCCATTACAAGTTGAATCTGACATGGAGTGCACTGATGCACAGCCACAGCCAGACTACTATGCTGGTCCTTTGACTCAGACCACAACATTGCCCTCGCAGGGTAATGATCCAGAATCAGACCCTGATGAGACTATGTTGCCCCGTCACGAACGCTATACCCAGAGGCGTAGCTAGAGCTTTTGCCGCCCGGGGCTGTTCCCGAGTTTGGCGCCCCCCCCCCCTCCCCCGGCTCAATACACACAAAGGTTACCAAAAATGGTTTTCCTGTTTTGTAGAACTTAAACTGGGCCTAATGGTGTCACCCCCACATGCCAAACCTGTGACTTAATACCACCACACCATGACCAGACCACATAGTGACCGAATAATACTACATACAAGGGACAAATACCACAACACCATTTCCAGACCACATATTACCACCACATAGTGACTGAATACTACAATACTGATCAGTAATAAAAAAAAAACACAATACTATCACCATAAGTGCCAGTATTCACAGGAGATCTGTACTTAGTATGCAGTGTCTGTGTAGAGGTAATACAGAGATCACTGGTGGTATTATACACAGGAACTCTGTATATAATGTATAGGTAATACAGTGATCACTGGTGACATTGTACACAGGACCGCTGTATATAGTATACAGTGTATAGTGTCAGTGTATAGGTAACACTGACTCACCAGTGACGTCTCTAGGTGAAGTCCTTCATCTTTCATCCAGCACAGACCGCCATCATTCCTTCCAGCCAGGACTCGTCTCTGCAGGAAATAACACAGTTATCTCGAGCTCCGCTTGCAGAACACATTACTTAATTTTTCACAACTTCTACATTACACCACATGAAGACAAAAACGCGATATAGTGTCACTCTGCACAATAACAGTACCGCCCCCCCATTTAAAACAGTATACTCAAAAAATAAAATAAATACATCACTGCAGTAATAATATCCCTTAATTAGCCCCTATGGTAACACTATTCCCAACCCTGGCCCCGTTTATCTCATTCCTGGCTTCAGCCATATGTTCTCGTATCCTGCACTCATGACTATCCATTCTACCCCATATGATCTCCCCATCCTGCCCCACCAGCCTCCATCGTATCCGTCCTGCCCCATGATCCAATCCTGCCCCATGTCTCCAATCATGCCCCAAGTCCTGCCCCCAGTGTGTCCAGCAATCTGCCCCAGTGTGTCCAGCATATTACCCCCATGTTGTCCAGCAATCTGCCCCAGTGTGTCCAGCATATTACCCCCAGTGTGTCCAGCAATCTGCCCCAGTGTCCAGCATTGCCCCAGTGTGTCCAGCAATCTGCCCCAGTGTCCAGCATTGCCCCAGTGTGTCCAGCAGTCTGCCCCAGTGTGTCCAGCATATTACCCCCAGTGTCCAGCATATTACCCCCAGTGTGTCCAGCATATTACCCCCAGTGTGTCCAGCATATTACCCCCAGTGTGTCCAGCAATCTGCCCCAGTGTGTCCAGCAATCTGCCCCATGGTCTCCTGTATTGCCCCAGTGTGTCCAGCATTCTGCCCCATGGTCTCCAGTATTGCCCCGGTGTGTCCAGCATTCTGTCCCATGGTCTTCAGTATTGCCCCAGTGTGTCCAGCAATCTGCCCCATGGTCTCCAGTATTGCCCCGGTGTGTCCAGCATTCTGCCCCATGGTCTCCAGTATTGCCCCAGTGTGTCCAACAATCTGCCCCATGGTCTCCAGTATTGCCCCGGTGTGTCCAGCATTCTGCCCCATGGTCTCCAGTATTGCCCCAGTGTGTCCAGCATTCTGCCCCATGGTCTCCAGTATTGCCCCAGTGTGTCCAGCAATCTGCCCCATGGTCTCCAGTATTGCCCCGGTGTGTCCAGCAATCTGCCCCATGGTCTCCAGTATTGCCCCGGTGTGTCCAGCAATCTGCCCCATGGTCTCCAGTATTGCCCCAGTGTGTCCAGCAATCTGCCCCATGGTCTCCAGTATTGCCCCGGTGTGTCCAGCAATCTTCCCCATGGTCTCCAGTATTGCCCCAGTGTGTCCAGCAATCTGCCCAATGGTCTCCAGCATTGCCCCCAGAGTCAGACATAAAGAAAAAAAAAAAAAAGTAAAATCCTCACCTCTCCCGTTCCTAGCGCAGGTCCGGTGCAAACAGTCAGCGTCTCTCCGGCTCTGCGACGCTCAGGACAGAGAGTCAGAGCGTCGCGCACAGTAGTGACGTCATCGCGCCCTCTGCTCTGAGACGTCGCAGAGTCAGAGGACGCTGTAGCTGCCGGCGCCGCAGGAACCAGGAGAGGTGAGTATAGAGCGGGGGGCGGGGGCCCAGGGGCGGGGGGAGCCTGGTCGTGGCGGCGGACGGTGCCGCCCGAAGATTTAAAGGGGCGTCTTTTTTTTTTTCTGTCTCCTGCAGCGCCGGCCGCCCCCCGCATTGTGCCGCCCGGGGCGGACCGCCCCCCCCGCACCCCTCTTCCTACGCCACTGGCTATACCACCGACTTACACGGTGACACAGACGAAGTTGCACACGAGCTAGAAGAGGAGGTTATAGATGACCCAGTTGTTGGCATCAACATCGCAACAGGTTCCATCTGCCGGGCCCGTAGATGGCCCAAAACGCGTGGAAAAGCCAAAACCTGTTGAAGGACAGCGTGGCCATCCGGTTAAAGCTCAGTCTGCAATGCCTGAAAAGGGATCCGAAGCTAGAAAGAGTGCAGTCTGGCATTTTTTTAAACAACATCCAATTGATCAGCGCAAAGTCATCTGTCAAAAATGTTCAACTATCTTAAGCAGAGGTCAGAATCTGAAAAGTCTAAATACAAGTTGCATGCATAGACATTTAACCACCATGCATTTGCAAGCCTGGACTAACTACCAAATGTCCCTTAAGGTTGTAGCACCCTCGGCCAATGAAGCTAGTCAGCAACGCTACATCCCTTCCGTCAGTGTAAGGCCACCATTTTCCGCACCACCTGCAGTATCTGTGCAGGTTTCTTTGCCAGGCCAAAGCAGTCAGGGTCAGGGAATCACCAGTTTCGTAGTAGGAAACACTGCATCTAGGGCACCGGCGGCAACAATACCGTCTCCAACCGTCTCTCAGTCTGCCATGTCCACCGGCACCCCCGCTAGTTCCACGATCTCCAGCTCTCCAGTCCAGCTCACCCTACATGAGACTCTGGTTAGAAAAAGGAAGTACTTAGCCTCGCATCCGCGTACACAGGGTTTGAACGCCCACATAGCTAGACTAATCTCGTTAGAGATGATGCCCTACCGGTTAGTTGAAAGCGAAGCTTTCAAAGCCCTGATGGACTACGCTGTACCACGCTCTGAGCTACCCAGTCGACACTTCTTTTCACGAAAAGCTATCCCAGCCCTCCACCAGCATGTTAAAGAGCGCATCGTCCATGCACTCAGGCAATCTGTGAGTACAAAGGTGCACCTGACAACAGATGCATGGACCAGTAGGCATGGCCAGGGACGTTACGTGTCCATCACGGCACACTGGGTGAATGTGGTGGATGCAGGGTCCACAGGGGACAGCAATTTTGGGACAGTTCTGCCTAGCCCACGGTCTAGGAAACAGTTGGCTGTAGCCGTTCGCACCCCCTCCTCCTCCTCCTCGTCCTCCTGCATAAGCGAGAGCTCGTCCACAGACCGCAGTCGCCCAACCACTCCATCCGCAGCTGCCACAGTTGCACACCAGTTGTCCCATTATGGGGCAGCTACTGGCAAGCGTCAGCAGGCTGTATTGGCTATGAAGTGTTTGGGCGACAACAGACACACCGCGGAAGTTCTGTCCGAGTTCTTGCAGAAATAAACGCAGTCGTGGCTGGGCATTGTAGATCTTGAGGCAGGCAAGGTAGTGAGTGATAACGGAAGGAATTTCATGGCTGCCATCTCCCTTTCCCAACTGAAACACATTCCTTGCCTGGCTCACACCTTAAACCTGGTGGTGCAGTGCTTCCTGAAAAGTTATCCGGGGTTATCCGACCTGCTCCTCAAAGTGCGCGGACTTTGCTCGCATATCCGCCGTTCGCCCGTACACTCCAGCCGTATGCAGACCTATCAGCGGTCTTTGAACCTTCCCCAGCATCGCCTAATCATAGATGTTGCAACAAGGTGGAACTCAACACTGTACATGCTTCAGTGTTGTGAATTCTGTGGCCAAGCTCCCTCCTGTGGTCTTGAGTGGTACTTCGGCTGGTTCTGTCTATGAGCTTCCTTTGGTGGATGAGAGTGGTTCTGCGGCTTCTGAGTTTCCTTCCTCAGGTGATGAGGTTAAGTCGTTAGGTGCTGCTCTATTTAACTCCACCTAGTGCTTTGATCCTGGCCTCCAGTCAATGTTCTAGTATTGGTCTTGCTTCCTCCTGGATCGTTCCTGTGGCCTGTCTATCCTGCATAAGCTAAGTTTTGCTTGTGTTATTTTTGTTTGCTATTTTTTCTGTCCAGCTTGCTATTTTGGTTTTTCTTGGAAGCTCTGGGACGCAGAGGGAGCCCCTCCGTACCGTTAGTAGGTGCGGAGGGTCTTTTTGCCCCCTCTGCGTGGTTGTTTGTAGGGTTTTGTGTTGACCGCAAAGCAATCTTTCCTATCTTCGGTCTGTTCAGTAAGTTGGGCCTCACTTTGCTAAATCTATTTCATCTCTGCGTTTGTATTTTCATCTCAACTCACAGTCATTATATGTGGGGGGCTGCCTTTTCCTTTGGGGTATTTCTCTGAGGCAAGGTAGGCTTATTTTTCTTTCTTAGGGCTAGCTAGTTTCTCAGGCTGTGCTCGAGGTGCATAGGACTGGTCAGGAGCGCTCCACGGCTACCTTTAGTGTGGTTGGATAGGATTAGGGATTGCGGTCAGCAGAGTTCCCACGTCTCAGAGCTCGTCCTATGTTCTTGGTAATTGTCAGGTCACTTTGTGTGCTCTGAACTTCAAGGTCCATTGTGGTTCTGAATTACCTGTTCATAACAGTACTGGAGGCCCAAAGTACTAAGGCTTCTCAATAGAGGGAAAAGAGAAGTTCTGAGACCATTTTTTTTTCTTTGCACTGTGTTCTGTCTTTCTTTTCCCCTTTACATCAGGGTGGTTCAGAACACAGGTATGGACATGGACATTCAGGGTCTGTTCTCTTTGATGGATAATCTCGCTATAAATGTACAGAGTTATTTTCTGGAGATAGAGCTAAGTTTTTGAATTTTAAAAATAATTGTAAACTATTTCTGGCTTTGAAACCCCGCTCCTCTGGTGACCCAGTTCAACAAGTTAAGATCATTATTTCTTTATTACGTGGCGACCCTCAAGACTGGGCATTTTCCCTTGCGCCAGGAGATCCTGCATTATGTAATATTGATGTGTTTTTTCTGGCGCTCGGATTGCTGTACGATGAACCTAATTCAGTGGATCAGGCAGAGAAAAATTTGCTGGCTCTGTGTCAGGGTCAGGATGAGATAGAGATTTATTGTCAGAAGTTTAGAAAGTGGTCCGTGCTCACTCAATGGAATGAATGTGCGCTGGCAGCTATTTTCAGAAAGGGTCTCTCTGAAGCCCTTAAGGATGTCATGGTGGGATTTCCTATGCCTGCTGGTCTGAATGAGTCTATGTCTTTGGCCATTCAGATCGGTCGACGCTTGCGTGAGCGTAAATCTGTGCACCATTTGGCGGTATTATCTGAGCATAAACCTGAGCCTATGCAGTGCGATAGGACTTTGACCAGAGCTGAAAGGCAAGAACACAGACGTCAGAATGGGCTGTGTTTCTACTGTGGTGATTCCACTCATGCTATCTCCGATTGTCCTAAGCGCACTAAGCGGTTCGCTAGCTCTGCCACCATTGGTACGGTACAGTCGAAATTTCTTTTGTCCGTTACTTTGATCTGCTCTTTGTCTTCCTATTCTGTCATGGCATTTGTGGATTCAGGCGCTGCCCTGAATTTGATGGACTTGGAGTTTGCTAGGCGATGTGGGTTTGTCTTGGAGCCCTTGCAGTGTCCTATTCCATTGAGAGGAATTGATGCTACGCCTTTGGCCAAGAATAAGCCTCAGTATTGGACCCAGCTGACCATGTGCATGGCTCCTGCGCACCAGGAGGATATTCGCTTTCTGGTGTTGCATAATATGCATGATGTGGTCGTGTTGGGGTTGCCATGGCTACAAGTCCATAACCCAGTATTAGATTGGAAATCAATGTCTGTGTCCAGCTGGGGTTGTCAGGGGGTACATGGTGATGTTCCATTTCTGTCTATCTCATCATCCACCCCTTCTGAGGTCCCAGAGTTCTTGTCTGATTACCGGGATGTATTCGATGAGCCCAAGTCCAATGCCCTACCTCCGCATAGGGATTGTGATTGTGCTATCGATTTGATTCCTGGTAGTAAGTTTCCTAAGGGTCGACTGTTTAATTTATCTGTACCTGAGCACGCCGCTATGCGGAGTTACGTGAAGGAGTCTTTGGAGAAGGGTCATATTCGCCCGTCATCGTCGCCATTGGGAGCGGGGTTCTTTTTTGTGGCCAAGAAGGATGGTTTGCTGAGACCTTGTATTGATTACCGCCTTCTAAATAAAATTACGGTCAAATTTCAGTACCCCTTGCCGCTGCTGTCTGATTTGTTTGCTCGGATTAAGGGGGCTAGTTGGTTCACCAAGATAGATCTTCGTGGTGCATATAATCTTGTGCGTATTAAACGGGGCGATGAATGGAAAACAGCAATTAATACGCCCGAAGGCCATTTTGAGTACCTGGTTATGCCATTCGGGCTTTCTAATGCTCCATCAGTGTTTCAGTCTTTTATGCATGACATCTTCCGAGAGTACCTGGATAAATTCCTGATTGTATACTTGGAT
This sequence comes from Ranitomeya imitator, assembly GCF_032444005.1. Taxonomy (NCBI): domain Eukaryota; kingdom Metazoa; phylum Chordata; class Amphibia; order Anura; family Dendrobatidae; genus Ranitomeya; species Ranitomeya imitator. Next base: position 657,566,643 of record NC_091284.1, on the reverse strand, counting down.
GATATTTTGGTCTTCTCGGATGATTGGGAGTCTCATGTGAAGCAGGTCAGAATGGTGTTCCAGGTCCTGCGTGCTAATTCTTTGTTTGTGAAGGGGTCAAAGTGTCTCTTTGGTGTTCAGAAGGTTTCATTTTTGGGGTTCATTTTTTCTCCTTCTACTATCGAGATGGACCCTGTTAAAGTTCAGGCCATTTATGACTGGACTCAGCCAACATCTCTGAAGAGTCTGCAGAAGTTCCTGGGCTTTGCTAATTTTTATCGTCGCTTCATCAATAATTATTCTAGTATTGCTAAACCGTTGACTGATTTAACCAAGAAGGGTGCTGATGTGGTCAATTGGTCTTCTGCTGCTGTGGAAGCTTTTCAGGAGTTGAAGCGTCGTTTTTGTTCTGCCCCTGTGTTGTGCCAACCAGATGTTTCGCTTCCGTTCCAGGTCGAGGTTGATGCTTCTGAAATTGGAGCAGGGGCTGTTTTGTCGCAGAGAAGTTCTGATTGCTCAGTGATGAAACCATGTGCCTTCTTTTCCAGGAAATTTTCGCCTGCTGAGCGAAATTATGATGTTGGCAATCGAGAGTTGCTAGCCATGAAGTGGGCATTCGAGGAGTGGCGTCATTGGCTTGAAGGAGCTAAGCATCGCGTGGTGGTCTTGACTGATCACAAGAACTTGACTTATCTCGAGTCTGCCAAACGGTTGAATCCTAGACAGGCTCGTTGGTCGCTGTTTTTCTCCCGTTTTGACTTTGTGGTTTCGTACCTTCCGGGCTCTAAAAATGTGAAGGCGGATGCCCTGTCTAGGAGTTTTGTGCCCGATTCTCCGGGTTTGCCTGAGCCGGCGGGTATTCTCAAAGAGGGGGTAATTTTGTCTGCCATCTCCCCTGATTTGCGGCGGGTGCTGCAAAAATTTCAGGCTAATAGACCTGACCGTTGCCCAGCGGAGAAACTGTTTGTCCCTGATAGGTGGACGAATAAAGTTATCTCTGAGGTTCATTGTTCGGTGTTGGCTGTTCATCCTGGAATCTTTGGTACCAGAGATTTGGTGGCTAGATCCCTTTGGTGGCCGTCTCTGTCGCGGGATGTGCGTTCTTTTGTGCAGTCCTGTGGGATTTGTGCTCGGGCTAAGCCCTGCTGTTCTCGTGCCAGTGGGTTGCTTTTGCCCTTGCCGGTCCCGAAGAGGCCTTGGACACATATCTCTATGGATTTTATTTCGGATCTCCCCGTCTCTCAAAGAATGTCGGTCATTTGGGTGGTTTGTGATCGCTTCTCTAAGATGGTCCATTTGGTGCCCTTGTCTAAATTGCCTTCCTCCTCTGATTTGGTGCCATTGTTTTTCCAGCATGTGGTTCGTTTACATAGCATTCCAGAGAACATCGTTTCTGACAGAGGTTCACAGTTTGTTTCGAGGTTTTGGCGAGCCTTTTGTGCTAGGATGGGCATTGATTTGTCTTTTTCCTCGGCTTTCCATCCTCAGACAAATGGCCAGACTGAACGAACCAATCACACCTTGGAAACATATCTGAGATGTTTTGTTTCTGCTGATCAGGATGATTGGGTGTCCTTTTTGCCTTTGGCTGAGTTCGCCCTTAATAATCGGGCCAGCTCGGCTACTTTGGTTTCGCCGTTTTTCTGCAATTCTGGGTTCCACCCTCGTTTCTCTTCAGGGCAGGTTGAGTCTTCGGACTGTCCTGGTGTGGATACTGTGGTGGATAGGTTGCAGCAGATTTGGACTCATGTAGTGGACAATTTGACTTTTTCCTAGGAGAAGGCTCAACGTTTCGCTAACCGCAGGCGCTGTGTGGGTCCCCGACTTCGTGTTGGGGATTAGGTTTGGTTGTCATCTCGTTATGTTCCTATGAAGGTTTCCTCTCCTAAGTTTAAGCCTCGTTTCATTGGTCCTTATAGGATTTCTGAGGTTCTTAATCCTGTGTCTTTTCGTTTGACCCTTCCAGATTCTTTTTCCATCCATAACGTATTCCATAGGTCATTGTTGCGGAGATACGTGGCACCTGTGGTACCATCTATTGATCCTCCTGCTCCGGTTTTGGTTGAAATGGAGTTGGAGTATATAGTGGAGAAGATTTTGGATTCTCGTGTTTCGAGACGGAAACTCCAGTATCTGGTTAAGTGGAAAGGTTATGGTCAGGAAGATAACTCCTGGGTCTTTGCCTCTGATGTCCATGCTGCCGATCTGGTTCGTGCCTTTCATGTGGCTCATCCTGGTCGGCCTGGGGGCTCTGGTGAGGGTTCGGTGACCCCTCCTCAAGGGGGGGGTACTGTTGTGAATTCTGTGGCCAAGCTCCCTCCTGTGGTCTTGAGTGGTACTTCGGCTGGTTCTGTCTATGAGTGTTATGAATAGGTAATTCAGAACCACAATGGACCTTGAAGTACAGAGCACACAAAGTGACCTGACAATAACCAAAAGACAAAGGACGAGCTCTGAGACGTGGTAACTCTGCTGACCGCAATCCCTAATCCTATCCAACCACACTAGAGGCAGCCGTGGATTGCGCTTAACGCTCCCTATGCAACTCGGCACAGCCTGAGAAACTAGCTAGGCCTAAGAAGGAAAAATAAGCCTACCTTGCCTCAGAGAAATACCCCAAAGGAAAAGGCAGCCCCCCAGTTGAGATGAAAATACAAACGCAGAGATGAAATAGATTTAGCAAAGTGAGGCCCAACTTACTGAACAGACCGAGGATAGAAAGGATTGCTTTGCGGTCAACACAAAACCCTACAAACAACCACGCAAAGGGGGCAAAAAGACCCTCCGCACCGACTAACGGTACGGAGGTGCTCCCTCTGCGTCCCAGAGCTTCCAGCAAGCAAGAATAACCAATTAAGCAAGCTGGACAGAAAAAATAGCAAACAAAAATAACACAAGCAAAACTTAGCTTATGCAGGAAGACAGGCCACAGGAACGATCCAGGAGGAAACAAGACCAATACTAGAACATTGACTGGAGGCCAGGAGCAAAGCACTAGGTGGAGTTAAATAGAGCAGCACCTAACGACTTCACCACATCACCTGAGGAAGGAAACTCAGAAGCCGCAGTACCACTTGTGACCACAGGAGGGAGCTCTGCCACAGAATTCACAACAGTACCCCCCCCTTGAGGAGGGGTCACCGAACCCTCACCAGAGCCCCCAGACCGACCAGGATGAGCCATATGAAAGGCACGAACAAGATCGGCAGCATGAACATCAGAGGCAAAGACCCAGGAATTATCCTCCTGACCATAACCCTTCCACTTAACCAGATACTGGAGTTTCCGTCTCGAAACACGAGAATCCAAAATCTTCTCTACAATATACTCCAACTCCCCCTCCACCAAAACCGGGGCAGGAGGATCAACAGATGGAACCATAGGTGCCACGTATCTCCGCAACAATGACCTATGGAATACGTTATGGATGGAAAAAGAATCTGGAAGGGTCAAACGAAAAGACACAGGATTAAGAACCTCAGAAATCCTATAAGGACCAATGAAACGAGGCTTAAACTTAGGAGAGGAAACCTTCATAGGAATATGACTAGATGACAACCAAACCAAATCCCCAACACGAAGTCGGGGACCCACACAGCGTCTGCGATTAGCGAAACATTGAGCCTTCTCCTGGGACAAGGTCAAATTGTCCACTACATGAGTCCAAATCTGCTGTAACCTATCCACCACAGTATCCACACCAGGACAGTCCGAAGACTCAACCTGCCCTGAAGAGAAACGAGGATGGAACCCAGAGTTGCAGAAAAATGGCGAAACCAAGGTAGCCGAGCTGGCCCGATTATTAAGGGCGAACTCCGCCAAAGGCAAGAAGGACACCCAATCATCCGGATCAGCAGAAACAAAGCATCTCAGATATGTTTCCAAGGTCTGATTGGTTCGTTCAGTTTGGCCATTTGTCTGAGGATGGAAAGCCGAGGAAAAAGACAAATCAATGCCCATCCTAGCACAAAAGGCTCGCCAAAACCTCGAAACAAACTGGGAACCTCTGTCAAAAATGATGTTCTCGGGAATGCCATGTAAACGAACCACATGCTGGAAGAACAATGGCACCAAATCAGAGGAGGAGGGAAATTTAGACAAGGGTACCAAATGGACCATCTTAGAGAAGCGATCACAAACCACCCAAATGACTGACATTTTTTGAGAAACGGGGAGATCCGAAATAAAATCCATAGAGATATGTGTCCAAGGCCTCTTCGGGACCGGCAAGGGCAAAAGCAACCCACTGGCACGAGAACAGCAGGGCTTAGCCCGAGCACAAATCCCACAGGACTGCACAAAAGAACGCACATCCCGCGACAGAGATGGCCACCAAAAGGATCTAGCCACTAACTCTCTGGTACCAAAGATTCCAGGATGACCAGCCAACACCGAACAATGAACCTCAGAGATATCTTTATTTGACCATCTATCAGGGACAAACAGTTTCTCCGCTGGGCAACGATCAGGTTTATTATCCTGAAATTTTTGCAGCACCTGCCGCAAATCAGGGGAGATGGCAGACAAAATTACTCCCTCTTTGAGAATACCCGCCGACTCAGACAAACCCGGAGAGTCGGGCACAAAACTCCTAGACAGGGCATCCGCCTTCACATTTTTAGAGCCCGGAAGGTACGAAACCACAAAGTCAAAACGGGAGAAAAACAGCGACCAACGAGCCTGTCTAGGATTCAACCGTTTGGCAGACTCGAGATAAGTTAAATTCTTGTGATCAGTCAAGATCACCACGCGATGCTTAGCTCCTTCAAGCCAATGACGCCACTCCTCGAATGCCCACTTCATGGCCAGCAACTCTCGATTGCCAACATCATAATTTCGCTCAGCAGGCAAAAACTTCCTGGAAAAGAAGGCGCATGGTTTCATCACCGAGCAATCAGAACCTCTTTGCGACAAAACAGCCCCCGCTCCAATTTCAGAAGCATCAACCTCGACCTGGAACGGAAGCGAAACATCTGGTTAACACAACACAGGGGCAGAAGAAAAATGACGCTTTAACTCTTGAAAAGCTTCCACAGCAGCAGAAGACCAATTGACCACATCAGCACCCTTCTTGGTCAAATCGGTCAATGGTTTAGCAATACTAGAAAAATTACAGATGAAACGACGATAAAAATTAGCAAAGCCCAGGAACTTTTGCAGACTCTTCAGAGATGTCGGCTGAGTCCAATCATAGATGGCCTGGACCTTAACAGGGTCCATCTCGATAGTAGAAGGGGAAAAAATGAACCCCAAAAATGAAACCTTCTGAACACCAAAGAGACACTTTGATCCCTTCACAAACAAAGAATTAGCACGCAGGACCTGGAACACCATTCTGACCTGCTTCACATGAGACTCCCAATCATCCGAGAAGACCAAAATATCATCCAAGTATACAATCAGGAATTTATCCAGGTACTCTCGGAAGATGTCATGCATAAAGGACTGAAACACCGATGGAGCATTGGCAAGTCCGAATGGCATAAATAGGTACTCAAAATGGCCCTAGGGCGTATTAAATGCAGTTTTCCATTCATCGCCCCGCTTAATACGCACAAGATTATAAGCACCACGAAGATCTATCTTGGTGAACCAACTAGCCCTCTTGATCCGAGCAAACAAATCAGAAAACAGCGGCAAGGGGTACTGAAATTTGACTGTGATTTTATTTAGAAGGCGGTAATCTATACAAGGTCTCAGCAAACCATCCTTCTTGGCCACAAAAAAGAACCCCGCTCCCAATGGCGACGATGACGGGCGAATATGACCCTTCTCCAAGGACTCCTTCACGTAACTCCGCATAGCGGCGTGCTCAGGCATAGATAAATTAAACAGTCGACCTTTAGGAAACTTACTACCAGGAATCAAATCGATAGCACAATCACAATCCCTATGCGGAGGTAGGGCATTGGACTTGGGCTCATCAAATACATCCCGGTAATCAGACAAGAACTCTGGGACCTCAGAAGGGGTGGATGACGAAATAGACAGAAATGGGACATCACCATGTACCCCCTGACAACCCCAGCTGGACACAGACATTGATTTCCAATCTAATACTGGGTTATGGACTTGTAGCCATGGCAACCCCAACACGACCACATCATGCAGATTATGCAACACCAGAAAGCGAATAACCTCCTGATGTGCAGGAGCCATGCACATGGTAAGCTGGGTCCAGTACTGAGGCTTATTCTTGGCCAAAGGCGTAGCATCAATTCCTCTCAATGGAATAGGACACTGCAAGGGCTCCAAGAAAAACCCACAACGCCTAGCATACTCCAAGTCCATCAAATTCAGGGCAGCGCCTGAATCCACAAATGCCATGACAGAATAAGATGACAAAGAGCAGATCAAAGTAACGGACAAAAGAAATTTTGACTGTACCGTACCAATGGTGGCAGACCTAGCGAACCGCTTAGTGCGCTTAGGACAATCGGAGATAGCATGAGTGGAATCACCACAGTAGAAACACAGCCCATTCTGACGTCTGTGTTCTTGCCGTTCAACTCTGGTCAAAGTCCTATCGCACTGCATAGGCTCAGGTTTATGCTCGGATAATACCGCCAAATGGTGCACAGATTTACGCTCACGCAAGCGTCGACCGATCTGAATGGCCAAAGACATAGACTCATTCAGACCAGCAGGCATAGGAAATCCCACCATGACATCCTTAAGGGCTTCAGAGAGACCCTTTCTGAAAATAGCTGCCAGCGCGCCTTCATTCCATTGAGTGAGCACGGACCACTTTCTAAACTTCTGACAATAAATCTCTATCTCATCCTGACCCTGACACAGAGCCAGCAAATTTTTCTCTGCCTGATCCACCGAATTAGGTTCATCGTACAGCAATCCAAGCGCCAGGAAAAACGCATCAATGTTACATAATGCAGGATCTCCTGGCACAAGGGAAAATGCCCAGTCTTGAGGGTCGCCACGTAATAAAGAAATAATAATCCTAACTTGTTGAACTGGGTCACCAGAGGAGCGAGGTTTCAAAGCCAGAAACAGTTTGCAATTATTTTTGAAATTGAGAAACTTAGTTCTATCTCCAGAAAACAAATCAGGAATAGGAATTCTAGGTTCTAACATAGATTTCTGAACCATAATGTCCTGAATATTTTGTACTCTTACAGTGAGATTATCCACACAAGAAGACAGACCTTTAATGTCCATCACTACACCTGTGTCCTGAACCACCCAAATGTCTAGGGGAAAAAAAAGGCAAAACACAGTGCAAAGAAAAAAAAATGATCTCAGAACTTCTTTTTTCCCTCTATTGAGAAGCATTAGTACTTTGGGCCTCCAGTACTGTTATGAATAGGTAATTCAGAACCACAATGGACCTTGAAGTACAGAGCACACAAAGTGACCTGACAGTAACCAAAAGACATAGGACGAGCTCTGAGACGTGGTAACTCTGCTGACCGCAATCCCTAATCCTATCCAACCACACTAGAGGCAGCCGTGGATTGCGCCTAACGCTCCCTATGCAACTCGGCACAGCCTGAGAAACTAGCTAGGCCTAAGAAGGAAAAATAAGCCTACCTTGCCTCAGAGAAATACCCCAAAGGAAAAGGCAGCCCCCCACATATAATGACTGTGAGTTGAGATGAAAATACAAACGCAGAGATGAAATAGATTTAGCAAAGTGAGGCCCAACTTACTGAACAGACCGAGGATAGAAAAGATTGCTTTGCGGTCAACACAAAACCCTACAAACAACCACGCAAAGGGGGCAAAAAGACCCTCCGCACCGACTAACGGTATGGAGGTGCTCCCTCTGCGTCCCAGAGCTTCCAGCAAGCAAGAATAACCAATTAAGCAAGCTGGACAGAAAAAATAGCAAACAAAAATAACACAAGCAAAACTTAGCTTATGCAGGAAGACAGGCCACAGGAACGATCCAGGAGGAAACAAGACCAATACTAGAACATTGACTGGAGGCCAGGAGCAAAGCACTAGGTGGAGTTAAATAGAGCAGCACCTAACGACTTCACCACATCACCTGAGGAAGGAAACTCAGAAGCCGCAGTACCACTTGTGACCACAGGAGGGAGCTCTGCCACAGAATTCACAACATATGAGCTTCCTTTGGTGGATGAGAGTGGTACTGCGGCTTCTGAGTTTCCTTCCTCAGGTGATGAGGTTAAGTCGTTAGGTGCTGCTCTATTTAACTCCACCTAGTGCTTTGATCCTGGACTCCAGTCAATGTTCTAGTATTGGTATTGCTTCCTCCTGGATCGTTCCTGTGGCCTGTCTATCCTGCATAAGCTAAGTTTTGCTTGTGTTATTTTTGTTTGCTATTTTTTCTGTCCAGCTTGCTATTTTGGTTTTTCTTGCTTGCTGGACGCAGAGGGAGCACCTCCGTACCGTTAGTCGGTGCGGAGGGGCTTTTTGCCCCCTCTGCGTGGTTGTTTGTAGCGTTTTGTGTTGACCGCAAAGCAATCTTTCCTATCTTCGGTCTGTTCAGTAAGTTGGGCCTCACTTTGCTAAATCTATTTCATCTCTGCGTTTGTATTTTCATCTCAACTCACAGTCATTATATGTGGGGGGCAGCCTTTTCCTTTGGGGTATTTCTCTGAGGCAAGGTAGGCTTATTTTTCTTTCTTAGGGCTGGCTAGTTTCTCAGGCTGTGCTCGAGGCGCATAGGACTGGTCAGGAGCGCTCCACGGCTACCTTTAGTGTGGTTGGGTAGGATTAGGGATTGCGGTCAGCAGAGTTCCCACGTCTCAGAGCTCGTCCTATGTTCTTGGTAATTGTCAGGTCACTTTGTGTGCTCTGAACTTCAAAGTCCATTGTGGTTCTGAATTATCTGTTCATAACACTTCAGAGACTGTGCGAACAGAGGCGTGCTGTTATGTATTTGTGGGAGGATACACATACACGGGCAGGCAGTAGGATGGCAGACATGGAGTTGTCAGGTGTGCAGTGGTCGAAGATACAAGACATGTGTCAAGTCCTTCAGTGTTTTGAGGAATGCACACGGCTGGTTAGTGCAGACAACGCCATAATAAGCATGAGCATACCCCTAATGCGTCTGCTGATGCAAAGTTTGACGCACATAAAGGAGCAGGCGTCTGCAGCAGAGGAAGAGGAAAGCCTTGATGACAGTCAGCCATTGTCTGGTCAGGGCAGTGTACAGGACGAGGTAGTGGGTGAACAGGAGGAGGAGGATGAGGAGGATGATGGAGATGAGTATTTTTTTAATGAGGAAGCTTTTCCAGGGCCACGGGAAATTGGTGGTGTGGCAAGGCCGGGTTCTGGTTTTTTGAGGGACACAAGTGACGTAGATTTGCCTGAAACAGCCCCTCAACCCAGCACAACCGCAGATTTGACAACTGGAACTTTGGCCCACATGGCGGATTATGCCTTACGTATCCTCAAAAGGGACACACGCATTACTAAAATGATGAGCGATGACGATTACTGGTTGGCCTGCCTCCTTGATCCTCGCTATAAAGGCAAATTGCAAAATATTATGCCACATGAGATCTTGGAACTAATATTAGCAACCAAACAATCAACTCTTGTTGACCGTTTGCGTCAGGCATTCCCAGCACACAGTGCCCGTGATCGTTCTCACACGAGCTGCAGGGGCCAGCAGACCAGAGGTGTTAGAGGTGCAGAAATCAGAAGTGGCGTTGGACAGAGGGGTTTTCTGACCAGGTTGTGGAGTGATTTTGCTATGACCGCAGACAGGACAGGTACTGCAGCATCAATTCAAAGTGACAGGAGACAACATTTGTCCAGTATGGTTACTAACTATTTTTCATCCCTTATCGATGTTCTCCCTCAGCCGTCATTCCCATTTGATTACTGGGCATCCAAATTACACACCTGGCCAGAATTGGCAGAATATGCATTGCAGGAGCTTGCTTGCCCGGCAGCTAGTTTCCTTTCAGAAACAGTATTCAGTGCTGCAGGTTCAATATTAACCGAAAAAAGGACTCATCTGGCTACCCAAAATGTTGATGATCTAACATTCATTAAAATGAACCACAACTGGATTTCGAATTCTTTTGCCCCACCTTGCCCGGCTGACACCTAGCTTTCCTATGAAAGGTCTTGGTTGTGGACTACTCTGACAGACTTTTCCAATCGCGTAATTTGCAGCAGCTGATTGTCCAGCAGACGACATGTTTACACCTCCCTAAATGGCCAAAATCCCCCCCACGGGGCTGTGGTCTCGCCACTTGGCGCAAGCACCCGTGAGAGTGCCGTTTGTCTGAAAAGGTGGGTGTGCCTGCTTTTGGTCAACAGCACTGCCACTGGGTCCCTCATAGTACAATAAAGTGTCTCTGGCGGTGGTGGTGCGCACCCAACGTCAGACACACTGTTGTAACATGAGGGGCCCTGGGCTTGTACCGCCGGCCACAAGAGAGTTCCCCCCCAGCTCAAATCATTGCTCTACCACTTGCACAATTATCTCTCACAGTTCCACCGATGTTTAGTCTATGCGCTGACATCATTCAATGCCTGGCACTGACAATACCAATGTGTTGACATGTATGATGGTACTTAACATAGTCAGGGGCAGTGTCCTATATTTACACCAGTAAATAATTAGCGCCAAATTACTAGGTTTAAAACTCAGTAGAGGAGCCCACCCCTATACCTAAGTATTCCACCCTTTTGTGTTTTGGCTTTGTTGTAATGCGAGACATTAACATCTATTTATTTTTTTGGAGTACTAACTGGCAGACACTCATTACAATCGGCCTCCGCTGACAACACCAATGCTGCCTGCGTACCCCTGCAAGAGAATTGCAAGTGCCTACAGCCAAATTTTGTTATGTTAGGCCTACTACGCCTGTCTGCGGTCCCTCCTTCCACTAGTCCTCCAGTGACCTGTCTACTGCTGCCCTTGAACCCCTGGAACCAATTTAAAAGTGCCTACAGCCAAATTTTGTTATGTTAGGCCTACTACGCCTGTCTGCGGTCCCTCCTTCCACTAGTCCTCCAGTGACCTGTCTACTGCTGCCCGTGTACCCCTGGAACCAATTTAAAAGTGCCTACAGCCAAATTTTGCTATGTTAGGCCTACTACGCCTGTCTGCGGTCCCTCCTTCCACTAGTCCTCCAGTGACCTGTCTACTGCTGCCCGTGTACCCCTGGAACCAATTTAAAAGTGCCTACAGCCAAATTTTGTTATGTTAGGCCTACTACGCCTGTCTGCGGTCCCTCCTTCCACTAGTCCTCCAGTGACCTGTCTACTGCTGCCCTTGAACCCCTGGAACCAATTTAAAAGTGCCTACAGCCAAATTTTGTTATGTTAGGCCTACTACGCCTGTCTGCGGTCCCTCCTTCCACTAGTCCTCCAGTGACCTGTCTACTGCTGCCTGTGTACCCCTGGAACCAATTTAAAAGTGCCTACAGCCAAATTTTGCTATGTTAGGCCTACTACGCCTGTCTGCGGTCCCTCCTTCCACTAGTCCTCCAGTGACCTGTCTACTGCTGCCCGTGTACCCCTGGAACCAATTTAAAAGTGCCTACAGCCAAATTTTGTTATGTTAGGCCTACTACGCCTGTCTGCGGTCCCTCCTTCCACTAGTCCTCCAGTGACCTGTCTACTGCTGCCCGTGAACCCCTGGAACCAATTTAAAAGTGCCTACAGCCAAATTTTGTTATGTTAGGCCTAATACGCCTGTCTGCGGTCCCTCCTTCCACTAGTCCTCCAGTGACCTGTCTACTGCTGCCCGTGAACCCCTGGAACCAATTTAAAAGTGCCTACAGCCAAATTTTGTTATGTTAGGCCTACTACGCCTGTCTGCGGTCCCTCCTTCCACTAGTCCTCCAGTGACCTGTCTACTGCTGCCCGTGAACCCCTGGAACCAATTTAAAAGTGCCTACAGCCAAATTTTGTTATGTTAGGCCTACTACGCCTGTCTGCGGTCCCTCCTTCCACTAGTCCTCCAGTGACCTGTCTACTGCTGCCCGTGAACCCCTGGAACCAATTTAAAAGTGCCTACAGCCAAATTTTGTTATGTTAGGCCTACTACGCCTGTCTGCGGTCCCTCCTTCCACTAGTCCTCCAGTGACCTGTCTACTGCTGCCCGTGTACCCCTGGAACCAATTTAAAAGTGCCTACAGCCAAATTTTGTTATGTTAGGCCTACTACGCCTGTCTGCGGTCCCTCCTTCCACTAGTCCTCCAGTGACCTGTCTACTGCTGCCCGTGTACCCCTGGAACCAATTTAAAAGTGCCTACAGCCAAAATTTGTTATGTTAGGCCTAATACGCCTGTCTGCGGTCCCTGCTTCCACTAGTCCTCCAGTGACCTGTCTACTGCTGCCCGTGTACCCCTGGAACCAATGTAAAAGTGCCTACAGCCAAATTTTGTTATGTTAGGCCTACTACGCCTGTCTGCGGTCCCTCCTTCCACTAGTCCTCCAGTGACCTGTCTACTGCTGCCCGTGTACCCCTGGAACCAATTTAAAAGTGCCTACAGCCAAATTTTGTTATGTTAGGCCTACTACGCCTGTCTGCGGTCCCTCCTTCCACTAGTCCTCCACTGACCATACCACTGCTGCCCGTGTACCCCTGGAACCTATTTTAAATTGCATAGAGCATCCTTTTTTTAATAGTAGGCATACAAACTCTGTCTGTGGTCCATAATTGAAATTGTCCTCCACTGAACAGACCAATGCTGCCTGTGTACCCCTGTAACCTTTTTTAAACTGCATTGAGCCAAATGTTGTGTTTAAGGCCTACTACCTGTGTCTGTCTGCGCCACTCGATACAGCTGTCCTCCTTTTAAAAAAGCTGAGCGTCAATAGTCTGGTTTTCAGCCTATAGGAATTTGAAAACTGCATTGGGGCTACTACTACTACTTCGGTAGGGCCTACTAACGGTGTCTGCTGCTCCAAGGTGTTCCCCAGGTTTCCTCTCCATAGCTTAGAGCTTCTAGCTCTCGTTTAGTAGTTGTTGAAAACAACACTGCATTCGGCCTACAATTTGGGTCTGGGGTGTAGAGACGGTGTGTTCCACTCCAAGGTGTTCCCCAGGTTGCCTCTCCATTGCTTCAATCTTAAAGCTCTTGTTTAGTAGTTGTTGAAAACAACACTGCATTCGGCCTACAAGTTGGGTCTGGGGTGTAGAGACGGTGTCTTCCGCTTCAAGGTGTTCCCCAGGTTGCCTCTCCATTGCTTCAATCTTAAAGCTCTTGTTTAGTAGTTGTTGAAAACAACACTGCATTCGGCCTACAAGTTGGGTCTGGGTTGTAGAGACGGTGTCTTCCGCTCCAAGGTGTTCTCCAGGTTTCCTCTCCATTGCTTCAATCTTAAAGCTCTTGTTTAGTAGTTGTTGAAAACAACACTGCATTCGGCCTACAAGTTGGGTCTGGGTTGTAGAGACGGTGTCTTCCGCTCCAAGGTGTTCCCCAGGTTGCCTCTCCATTGCTTCGATCTTCTGGCTCTTCTTAAGTAGTTGTTGAAAACAACACTGCATTCGGCCTACAAGTTGGGTCTGGGGTGTAGAGACGGTGTCTTCTGCTCCAAGGTGTTCCCCAGGTTGCCTCTCCATTGCTTCGATCTTCTGGCTCTCGTTTAGTAGTTGTTGAAAACAACACTGCATTCGGCCTACAAGTGGGGTCTGGGGTGTAGAGACGGTGTCTTCCACTCCAAGGTGTTCCCCAGGTTTCCTCTCCATTGCTTCGATCTTCTGGCTCTCGTTTAGTAGTTGTTGAAAACAACACTGCATTCGGCCTACAAGTTGGGTATGGGTTGTAGAGACGGTGTCTTCCGCTCCAAGGTGTTCTCCAGGTTTCCTCTCCATTGCTTCAATCTTAAAGCTCTTGTTTAGTAGTTGTTGAAAACAACACTGCATTCGGCCTACAAGTTGGGTCTGGGGTTTAGAGACGGTGTGTTCCACTCCAAGTTGTTCCCCAGGTTGCCTCTCCATTGCTTCAATCTTCTGGCTCTTCTTAAGTAGTTGTTGAAAACAACACTGCATTCGGCCTACAAGTTGGGTCTGGGTTGTAGAGACGGTGTCTTCCGCTCCAAGGTGTTCTCCAGGTTTCCTCTCCATTGCTTCAATCTTAAAGCTCTTGTTTAGTAGTTGTTGAGAACAACACTGCATTCGGCCTACAAGTTGGGTCTGGGGTGTAGAGACGGTGTGTTCCACTCCAAGGTGTTCCCCAGGTTGCCTCTCCATTGCTTCGATCTTCTGGCTCTTCTTAAGTAGTTGTTGAAAACAACACTGCATTCGGCCTACAAGTTGGGTCTGGGTTGTAGAGACGGTGTCTTCCGCTCCAAGGTGTTCTCCAGGTTTCCTCTCCATTGCTTCAATCTTAAAGCTCTTGTTTAGTAGTTGTTGAAAACAACACTGCATTCGGCCTACAAGTTGGGTCTGGGGTGTAGAGACGGTGTGTTCCACTCCAAGGTGTTCCCCAGGTTGCCTCTCCATTGCTTCGATCTTCTGGCTCTTCTTAAGTAGTTGTTGAAAACAACACTGCATTCGGCCTACAAGTTGGGTCTGGGTTGTAGAGACGGTGTCTTCCGCTCCAAGGTGTTCTCCAGGTTTCCTCTCCATTGCTTCAATCTTAAAGCTCTTGTTTAGTAGTTGTTGAAAACAACACTGCATTCGGCCTACAAGTTGGGTCTGGGGTGTAGAGACGGTGTCTTCCACTCCTGTTGTGGTACTTCGGCTGATTCTCTCTATGAGCTTCCGTTGGTGGAGGAGAGTGGTACTGCGGCTTCTGAGTTTCCTTCCTCAGGTGATTTGGGGAAGTCGTTAGGTGCTGCTCTATTTAACTCCACCTAGTGCTTTGATCCTGGCCTCCAGTCAATGTTCTAGTATAGGACTTACTTCCTCCTGGATCGTTCCTGTGGCCTGCTGCTCTGCATAGCTAAGTTCCGCTTTTGTTATTTTGTTTGCTGTTTTTTTCTGTCCAGCTTGCTTATTTGGTTTTTCTTGCTTGCTGGTAGCTCTGGGACGCAGAGGGTGTACCTCCGTGCCGTTAGTTGGTACGGAGGGTCTTTTTGCCCCCTTTGCGTGGTTGTTTGTTGGGTTTTGTGTTGACCGCAAAGTTACCTTTCCTATCCTCGCTCTGTTCAGAAAGTCGGGCCTCACTTTGCTAAATCTATTTCATCTCTACGTTTGTCTTTTCATCTTAACTCACAGTCATTATATGTGGGGGCTGCCTTTTCCTTTGGGGTATTTCTCTGAGGCAAGGTAGGCTTATTTTCTATCTTCAGGCTAGCTAGTTTCTCAGGCTGTGCCGAGTTGCATAGGGAGCGTTAGGCGCAATCCACGGCTGCCTCTAGTGTGGTTGGAGAGGATTAGGGATTGCGGTCAGCAGAGTTCCCACGTCTCAGAGCTCGTTCTATGTTTTTGGGTTATTGCCAGGTCACTGTATGTGCTCTGACTTCTATGTCCATTGTGGTACTGAATTACCTTATCATAACACGCTCCATGGTGTTCTCCAGGTTGCCTCTCCATTGCTTTAATCTTAAAGCTCTTGTTTAGTAGTTGTTGAAAACAACACTGCATTCGGCCTACAAGTTGGGTCTGGGTTGTAGAGACGGTGTCTTCCGCTCCAAGGTATTCTCCAGGTTTCCTCTCCATTGCTTCAATCTTAAAGCTCTTGTTTAGTAGTTGTTGAAAACAACACTGCATTTGGCCTACAAGTTGGTTCTGGGGTGTAGAGACGGTGTCTTCCGCTCCAAGGTGTTCTCCAGGTTGCCTCTCCATTGCTTCAATCTTAAAGCTCTTGTTTAGTAGTTGTTGAAAACAACACTGCATTCGGCCTACAAGTTGGGTCTGGGTTGTAGAGACGGTGTCTTCCGCTTCAAGGTGTTCTCCAGATTTCCTCTCCATTGCTTCAATCTTAAAGCTCTTGTTTAGTAGTTGTTGAAAACAACACTGCATTCGGCCTACAAGTTGGGTCTGGGGTGTAGAGACGGTGTCTTCCGCTACAAGGTGTTCCCCAGGTTGCCTCTCCATTGCTTCAATCTTAAAGCTCTCGTTTAGTAGTTGTTGAAAACAACACTGCATTCGGCCTACAAGTTGGGTCTGGGTTGTAGAGACGGTGTCTTCCGCTCCAAGGTGTTCTCCAGGTTTCCTCTCCATTGCTTCAATCTTAAAGCTCTTGTTTGGTAGTTGTTGAAAACAACACTGCATTCGGCCTACAAGTTGGGTCTGGGGTGTAGAGACGGTGTCTTCCGCTCCAAGGTGTTCTCCAGGTTGCCTCTCCATTGCTTCAATCTTAAAGCTCTTGTTTAGTAGTTGTTGAAAACAACACTGCATTCGGCCTACAAGTTGGGTCTGGGTTGTAGAGACGGTGTCTTCCGCTCCAAGGTGTTCTCCAGGTTTCCTCTCCATTGCTTCAATCTTAAAGCTCTTGTTTAGTAGTTGTTGAAAACAACACTCTATTAGGCCTACTAGTTGGTTTGGGGCCTTCTATCTGTGTCTGCCGCTCCTTGCTGTTCTCCTACAGTGAACAAAGCTGTGCCGCCGGTTTACTACTGTTGCCAATTTTGAACTGCATTTAGAATACTTACTGATTTGGGCCTACTCTCTGTGTCAGCCTCTCATTCCAGTTGTCCTCCACTGAACAAAACAATGCCCCCTGGTTAGTCCTGTTACCAATTTTGAACTGCATTTAGCCCACTTTATTCTTTGGGCCCATATCTGTTTCCCCCTCATCCTGCCCATTGCCCAGCCAGTGATAGATGAGTCTGCTGGTACATTGACCCATAATGCAACATTCCCCGTGCACGCTACACTGCAAGATTGTGACCCTGCTGAAAGTCAGGTCCCCTTTCCCGCATACCATACCACCTTACACAGGGACAAAGAGGAAGGTGCAGATGAAGGTGCAGGTTCCTTCATCAGGTGGGGGGAGGAATACTCGTTGGCGACATCACTGGCACAGGGCCCCTCATAGTACGCAAAAGTGTTGCTGTCGGTGGGAGGCGCCCCCGCCGTGCAACCACACCGCTGTACTTTGAGGGGCCCTGTGCCAGTGCCAATGCCAACGAGTAGGCCCCCCCTGCTTGCTCAGGATCACAGCACTTGCAAAGTTGAAATACTTACCTCTCCCTGCTCCACTGCCATGACGTGGTTCAGATTTACTGGGCACACTAATTACTTGAACCAGCCCTACCCCCCACAACTTGACCCCCAATTTCAAATGCCTTACAATTATTATAAGCTAAATTAAGATTGACAAGCTTCAGTAACAAGAATGGATGTTTTTGCCATTAACATGGGCTCTGTACATGTTTTCCTGGCCTCTACTCACTGCCGACTATGCTCCCCCATTGACTTGCATTGGGTTTCGTGTTTCGGTCGATCCCCGACTTTTCGCGATAATCGGCCGATTCCACTCGACTCAACTTTTGAGATAGTCGGGTTTCGCGAAACCCGACTCGACTCTTAAAAGGTCAAGGTCGCTCAACCCTACTTGTGGGCTGTGTGTTATATACTGTGTGGGCTCGCGGCTGTGTGTTATATACTGCGTCACAGACTCACGGGCTGTGCGTTATATCCTGCGTGGGCTGTGTGTTATATAATGCGTGGGCTGTGTGTTATATACTGCGTCACAGACTCACCGGCTGTGCGTTATATACTGCGTGGGCTGTGTTATATACTGCATCACAGACTCACCGGCTGTGCGTTATATACTGCGTGGGCTGTATGTTATATACTGCGTCACAGACTCACGGGCTGTGCGTTATATACTGCGTGGGCTGTGTGTTATATACTGCGTCATGGGCTGTGCCATGCGTTATATATTGCATGGGCTGTGTGTTATATACTGCGTCTGCGTGGGCTGTGTGTTATATACTGTGTGGGCTGTGTGTTATATACTGCGTCATGGGCTTAAATCTGGCATTGTACTATACTTTTTTATTTCTTATCTGTGCATCATGAATCGTGGTATGAATGTGTTAAAGCGGGGGTTGGGGGGGGCACTGAGACTCGTTCGCCCGGGGCCCTCAAAAACCTGGAGCCAGCCCTGACCAGCGGTGTGCGCTCCGTCTGGGCTTCCTGCACGAGCGTTACCGGGGCGAAGCATCTCTATGCGCCTGGTTCTGCCTCCCCATGCTGACGCGTCAGGTGGGGAGGAGCTTCAGTGTCACATGACGCTGAGACCTGGTGACGTCAGGCGGATCCCCCAGCCGCAGCGCCGCAACTCACCTGCTGCTATTAATGTTCAAGACACTCATGATACATAAGCTCCAAGATTCTGACACATACACTTAAAACCCCTCGAGAATGCTGTACACGAAACTCACGTCGGGGATTCCGGTCTGCACCTCATAGGTAATGTGCCTTCGCCACTAGTGCTGCATATATCTAACTGGGTTATCTACAGCTACATTTGTTCTTCATGTTTGCCCTTTATACAGTTAGGTACATATATATTTGGACAGAGACAACATTTTTCTAATTTTGGTTATAGACATTACCACAATGATTTTTAAACAAAACAATTCAGATGCAGTTGAAGTTCAGCCTTCCAGCTTTCATTTGATGGTATCCACATAAAAATTGGATGAAGGGTTTAGGAGTTTCAGCTCCTTAACATGTGCCTCCCTGTTTTTAAAGGGACCAAAAGTAATTGGACAGATTCACTAATTTTAAATAATATGTTCATTTTTAGTACTTGGTTGAAAACCTTTTGTTGGCAATGACTGCCTGAAATCTTGAACTCATGGACATCACCAGATGCTGTGTTTCCTCCTTTTTGATGCTGTGCCAGGCCTTCACCGTGGTGGTTTTCAGTTGCTGTTTATTTGTGGGCCTTTCTGTCTGAAGTTTAGTCTTTGACAAGTGAAATGCATGCTCAATTGGGTTGAGATCAGGTGACTGACTTGGCCATTATTATTATTATTTATTTATATAGCACCATTGATTCCATGGTGCTGTACATGAGAAGGGGTTACATACAAGTTACAAATATCACATACAGTAAACAAACTAACAATGACGGACTGATACAGAGGGGCGAGGACCCTGCCCTTGCGGGCTTACATTCTACAGGATTATGGGGAAGGAGACAGTAGGTTGAGGGTTGCAGGAGCTCCTGTGTTGGTGAGGCGGTAGCTCCGGTGTTGGTGAGGCGGTAGCTCCGGTGTTGGTGAGGCGGTAGCTCCGGTGTTGGTGAGGCGGTAGCTCCGGTGTTGGTGAGGCAGCAGCGGTGTCAGTGCAGGCTGTAGGCTTTCCTGAAGAGATGAGTTTTCAGGTTCCGTCTGAAGGATCCGACTGTGGTTGATAGTCGAACGTGTTGGGACAGAGAGTCATTCTTGAGGCCATTCAAGAATATTCCACTTCTTTGCTTTAATAAACTCCTGGGTTGCTTTGGCTTTATGTTTTGGGTCATTGTCCATCTGTTGTATGAAACGACAACCAATCAGTTTTGCTGCATTTGGCTGGATCTGAGCACACAGTATGTCTCTGAATACCTCAGAATTCATTCGGCTGATTCTGTCCTGTGTCACATCATCAATAAACACTAGTGACCCAGTGCCACTGGCAGCCATGCATGCCCAAGCCATCACACTGCCTCCGCCGTGTTTTACAGATGATGTGGTATCCTTTGGATCATGAGCTGTACCACGCCTTCGCCATACTTTTCTCTTTCCATCATTCTGATAGAGGTTGATCTTGGTTTCATCTGTCCAAAGAAAAAGTTCTTCCAGAACTGTGCTGGCTTTTTTAGATGTTTTTTGTTAGCAAAGTCCAGTCTAGCCTTTTTATTCTTGATGCTTATGAGTGGCTTGCACCGTGCAGTGAACCCTCTGTATTTACTTTCAT
This sequence comes from Ranitomeya imitator, assembly GCF_032444005.1. Lineage (NCBI taxonomy): Eukaryota > Metazoa > Chordata > Amphibia > Anura > Dendrobatidae > Ranitomeya > Ranitomeya imitator. The sequence continues at coordinate 657,546,902 of NC_091284.1, read as the reverse complement.
GCAGTCTTCTCTTTATGGTAGATTTGGATATTGATACGCCTACCTCCTGGAGAGTGTTGGTCACTTGGTTGGCTGTTGTGAAGGGGTTTCTCTTCACCATGGACATTATTCTGCGATCATCCACCACTGTTGTCTTCCGTGGGCGCCCAGGTCTTTTTCCATAGATGAGTTCACCAGTGCTTTCTTTCTTTCTTTCTCAGGATGTACCAAACTGTAGATTTTGCCACTCCTAATATTGTAGCAATTTCCGATGGGTTTTTTCTGTTTTCGCAGCTTAAAGATGGCTTGTTTCACCTGCATGGAGAGCTCCTTTGACCGCATGTTTACTTCACAGCAAAACCTTCCAAATGCAAGCACCACACCTCAAATCAACTCCAGGTCTTTTATCTGCTTAAAGGGACACTGTCACCTGAATTTGGAGGGAACAATCTTCAGCCATGGAGGCGGGGTTTTGGGGTTTTTGATTCACCCTTTCCTTACCCGCTGGCTGCATGCTGGCTGCAATATTGGATTGAAGTTCATTCTGTGTCCTCCATAGTACACGCTTGCGCAAGGTAATCTTGCCTTGTGCAGGCATGTACTACGGAAGACAGAGAATGAACTTTAATCCAATATTGCAGCCAGCATGCAGCCAGCGGGTAAGGAAAGGGTGAATCAAAAACCCAAAAACCCCGCCTCCATGGCTGAAGATTGTTCCCTCCAAATTCAGGTGACAGTGTCCCTTTAACTGAGAATGACATAATGAAGGGATTGCCCACACCTGTCCATGAAATAGCCTTGGAGTCAATTGTCCAATTACTTTTGGTCCCTTTAAAAACAGGGTGGCACATGTTAAGGAGCTGAAACTCCTAAACCCTTCATTCAATTTTAATGTGTGTGGATACCCTCAAATGAAAGCAGAAAGTCTGAACTTCAACTGCATCTGAATTGTTTTGTTTAAAATTCAATGTGGTAATGTCTATAACTAAAACTAGAAAAATGTTGTCTCTGTCCAAATATATATGGACCTAACTGTATGTATGTAGTATGTATGTAGCATGTATGTTGTATGTATGTAGCTTGTTGTATGTATGTTGTATGTATGTATGTATGTTGTATGTTGTATGTATGTTGTATGTAGTATTTTTTTTTTACATTCAACACATTAGCCGGATGATGGGACTACTACTGTCCCATCATTGGCTAATGTGTCAATCACTGCCATTGTAGCAGGCATAGCCCGATGGGACTTGTAGTCCCATCGGACGATGCCTGCACACCCGCACAGACCCCCGGCAGGCCGCACAGACCCCGGCAGGCCGCACAGACCCCAGAGAGGCCCGTACAGACCCCCGGCAGGCCACACAGACCCCCGGCCACCCGTACAGACCCCTGGCAGGCCCGCACAGACTCCCGGCAGGCCCGCACAGACCCCCCACAGTCACGCACAGACCCTGCCCGCACACACAGACGCAGTCTCCGCCCACGCATTGCCCACACTCCATTACAGTGCATCATTGCACTATAGGAACTTCCGATTCTGGTATCCGATATCTTAAAAATATTGGAACTCAGTATCGGAAATCCAATACAGCGAATATCGGCCGATACCCGATATTTCCAGTATCGGATTGCTCAACACTATTGGACAGTCATATCATGAGCAAAATAAATGCTTCTCTGACCTGTCACTGTAAGATCTGACTTTGATACTCATTTTATATTTATATACTAGCTGAAGAGCCCGGCGTTGCCTGGGCATAGTAAATATCTGTGGTTAGTTATAGCACCTCACTTCTCTTATTTTCCCATCACGCCTCTCATTTTCCCAATCACATCTTTCATTTTCCCCCTCACATCTCTCATTTTCTCCCTCACACCTCTCATTTTCTCCCTCACTCCTCTCATTCCCCCCCTAACACTTGTCATTTCAACCTCACATCCGTCATTTTCTGATCACTCCACTATTTTTCCTCACTCCTCTCATTTTCACCTCACACCTCTCATTTTCACCTCATCACCTCAGTATATACATGTTTGTCATCTCCCTTATATATAGTATACATCTGTATGTCATCTCCTGTATATAGTATATACCTGTATGTCATCTCCCCTGTATATAGTATATACCTGCTGTGTGTCATCTCCCCTATATATAGTATATACCTGAATGTCATCTCCTTCTATATATAGTATATACCTGTATGTCATCTCCTCCTGTATATAGTATATACCTGTGTGTCATCTCCCCTGTATATAGTATATATCTGAGTGTCATCTCCTCCTGCATATAGTATATACCTGCATGTCATCTTCTATATATAGCATATACCTGTATGTCATCTCCTCCTGTATATAGTATATACCTGTGTGTCATCTCCCCTGTATATAGTATATATCTGAGTGTCATCTCCTCCTGCATATAGTATATACCTGCATGTCATCTTCTATATATAGCATATACCAGTATGTCATCTCCTCCTGTATATAGTATATACCTGTATGTCATCTCCTCCTGTATATATATATGTACCTATATGTCATCTCCTCCTCTATATAGTATAAACCTGTGTGTCATCTCTCCTGTATATAGTATATATCTGTGTGTCATCTCCCCTGTATATAGTATATACCTGTGTGTCATCTCCTCCTGTATTAGACCTCGTTCACACGTTATTTGCTCAGTATTTTTACCTCAGTATTTGTAAGCTAAATTGGAAGCCTGATAAATCCCCAGCCAACAGGAAGCCCTCCCCCTGGCAGTATATATTAGCTCACACATACACATAATAGACAGGTCATGTGACTGACAGCTGCCGTATTTCCTAAATGGTACATTTGTTGCTCTTGTAGTTTGTCTGCTTATTAATCAGATTTTTATTTTTGAAGGATAATACCAGACTTGTGTGTGTTTTAGGGCGAGTTTCGTTTGTCAAGTTGTGTGTGTTGAGTTGCGTGTGGCGACATGCATGTAGCGACTTTTGTGAGATGAGTTTTGTGTAGCAACATGCGTGTAGCAACTTTTTGTGTGTCGAGTTGCATGTGACAGGTTAGTGTAGCAAGTTGTGTGCAGCAAGTTTTACGCATGGCGAGTTTTGCGCGTTGCGAGTATTATGTGTGGTGCCTTTTGAGTATGTGCAAGTTTTGTGTGAGGCAACTTTTGCATGTGTTGCAACTTTTGTGCATGTGGCAATTTTTCCGCGTGTGCAAGTTTTGCGTGTGGCGAGTTTTTCATGAGGAGAATTTTGCACTTGTGGCGAGTTTTGCAAGAGCCTAGTTTTTGCATGTGGCGAGTTCTGCGCGTGGCGAGTTTTGAGTGGCGACTTTTGTGTTTTGACTTTTATGTGGCGAGGTTGGTGTATTTGTGGTGAAATGTGTGCTGAGGGTAATATGTGTTCAAGCTCGTGGTAGTGTGTGGCGCATTTTGTGTGTGTTCATATCCCCGTGTGTGGTGAGTATCCCATGTCGAGGCCCCACCTTAGCAACTGTACGGTATATACTCTTTGGCGCCATCGCTCTCATTCTTTAAGTCCCCCTTGTTCACATCTGGCAGCTGTCAATTTGCCTCCTACACTTTTCCTTTCATTTTTTCCCATTATGTAGATAGGGGCAAAATTGTTTGGTGAATTGGAAAGCGCGGGCTTAATATTTCACCTCACAACGTAGCCTATGACGCTCTCGGGGTCCAGGCATGTGACTGTGCAAAATTTTGTTTCTGTAGCTGCGACGCTTCCAACACTTTTCCTTTCACTTTTTCCCCATTATGTAGATAGGGGCAAAATTGTTTGGTGAATTGGAACGCGCGGGGTTAAAATTTCACCTCACAACGAAGCCTATGACTCTCTCAGGGTCCCGACGTGTGACTGTGCAAAATTTTGTTTCTGGAGATGCGACGCCTCCAACACTTTTCCTTTCACTTTTTTCCCCATTATGTAGATAGGGGCAAAATAGTTTGGTGAATTGGAAAGCGCGGGGTTAATATTTCACCTCACAACATAGCCTATGACGCTCTCGGGGTCCAGACGTGTGACTGTGCAAAATTTTGTGGCTGTAGCTGCGACGGTGCAGATGCCAATCCCGGACATACACACACACATACACACACACACACACACACATTCAGCTTTATATAGTAGTCTAGCTGAAGAGCCCGGCGTTGCCTGGGCATAGTAAATATCTGTGGTTAGTTATAGCACCTCACTTCTCTTATTTTCCCCTCACACCTCTCATTTTCCCAATCACATCTTTCATTTTCCCCCTCACATCTCTCATTTTCTCCCTCACACCTCTCATTTTCTCCCTCACTCCTCTCATTCCCCCCTAACACTTGTCATTTCGACCTCACATCTGTCATTTTCCGATCACTCCACTATTTTCCCTCGCTCCTCTCATTTTGCACTCACACCTTTTCATTTTCACCTCACACCCTCATTTTCACTTCAGTATATACATGTTTGCATCTCCCTTATATATAGTATACACCTGTATGTCATCTCCTGTATATAGTATATACCTGTATGTCATCTCCCCTGTATATAGTATATGTCTGCTGTGTGTCATCTCCTCTGTATATAGTATATACCTGTATGTCATCTCCTCCTGTATATAGTATATATCTGTGTCATCTCCTCCTGTATATAGTATATACCTGTATGCCATCTTCTATATATAGCATATACCTGTATGTCATCTCCTCCTGTATATATTACATACTTGTAGGTCATCTGCTCCTGTATATAGTATATACCTGTGTGTCATCTTCTCCTGTATATAGTTTATACCTGTATGTCATCTCCTTCTGTATATAGTATGTACCTGTATGTCATCTCCTCCTCTATATAGTATATACCTGTGTGTCATCTCTCCTGTATATAGTATATATCTGTGTGTCATCTCCCTTGTATATAGTATATATCTGTATGTCATCTCCTCCTGTATATAGTATATACCTGTGTGTCATCTCCTCCTGTATTAGACCTCGTTCACACGTTATTTGCTCAGTATTTGAAAGCTAAATTGGCAGCCTGATAAATCCCCAGCCCACAGGAAGCCCTCCCCCTGGCAGTATATATTAGCTCACACATACACATAATAGACAGGTCATGTGACTGACAGCTGCCGTATTTCCTAAATGGTACATTTGTTGCTCTTGTAGTTTGTCTGCTTATTAATCAGATTTTTATTTTTGAAGGATAATACCAGACTTGTGTGTGTTTTAGGGCGAGTTTCATGTGTCAAGTTGTGTGTGTTGAGTTGCGTGTGGCGACATGCATGTAGCGACTTTTGTGAGATGAGTTTTGTGTGGCAACATGCGTGTAGCAACTTTTTGTGTGTCGAGTTGCATGTGACAGGTTAGTGTAGCAAGTTGTGTGCAGCAAGTTTTGTACATGGCGAGTTTTGCGCATGGCGAGTTTTATGTGTGGTGCCTTTTGAGTATGTGCAAGTTTTGTGTGAGGCAACTTTTGCATGTGTTGCAACTTTTGTGCATGTGGCAATTTTTCCGCGTGTGCAAGTTTTGCGTGTGGCGAGTTTTCCATGAGGTGAGTTTTGCACTTGTGGCGAGTTTTGCGTAAGCCTAGTTTTTGCATGTGGCGAGTTTTGCGCATGGCGAGTTTTGAGTGGCGACTTTTGTGTTTCGACTTTTATGTGGCGAGGTTGGTGTATGTGTGGTAAAATGGTTGCTGAGGGTGGTATATGTGTTCAAGCACGTGGTAGTGTGTGGCCCATTTTGTGTGTGTTCATATTCCCGTGTGTGGTGAGTATCCCATGTCGGGGCCCCACCTTAGCAACTGTACAGTATATACTCTTTGGCGCCATCGCTCTTGTACACATCTGGCAGCTGTCAATTTGCCTCCAACACTTTTCCTTTCACTTTTCCCCATTATGTAGATAGGGGCAAAATTGTTTGGTGAATTGGAAAGTGCGGGCTTAAAATCTCACCTCACAACATAGCCTATGATGCTCTCGGGGTCCAGACGTGTGACTGTGCAAAATTTTGTGGCTGTAGCTGCGACGCCTCCAACACTTTTCCTTTCACTTTTTCCCCATTATGTAGATAGGGGCAAAATTGTTTGGTGAATTGGAACGCGCGGGGTTAAAATTTTGCCTCACAACATAGCCTATGACGCTCTCGGGGTCCAGACGTGTGACTGTGCAAAATTTTGTGGCTGTAGCTGCGACGGTGCAGATGCCAATCCCGGACATACACACACACACACACATTCAGCTTTATATAGTAGATTTTCAGTGTCTTTGATCAAAAATATTCTTGCACATTGTCAATTGTAATTGATACTACCTATAAGAGATTAGGTAAGTCGGATCTGCAGGAAATATGACTTCTTTACTAGTTTAACAAAATTTATAACCATACGGGAAGGGAATCTGGGAAATGAAGGAATGTTTAGAATGATTATATACAAGCTCAGTAGAAGAGAGAAATGCGAGCTGCCTGTGTGCTTGTCTGTGGGTGGTATGCTGTGAATATAGTTGACATTACAATGGATAACAAAAGAAATTCCAAAATCTTGATTTATTAGGCTGCCCTATATGAGTTAGACTAAACAAAAGTAACAAAAAGGGTCAAACGAGACTTTGTTGCTTTCATACATTTTTTTTTAAATTACGGATAAGTATTTTCTTGTTAGTAAAAAAAAGGCAATAAAGGATCACAAAAACTGATAATATATTTGACATTTTTTTTTTGCTATAGTCTGGCAATGCTAACTGAAAGCTACTGGTCCACTGTTTGTAGAGTGAAATAACTACTAAAGCAAAATTAATGGGATTGCCTATTAAAATATTAGAGTTCATGTGGGTTGACGGGGTCTCCATATTTCAGTCTATTATTATTGAAGCTAGAAAGAGGATCAAGCACATGTATGTAATATAAGAATATCCCATTGATTTTATCAGACTTTGATTAATTCTTTATTTTTGCAGCAGTGCTGCTACAGACAAATTGAACACTTGCTGCTGGACCCCTCAGCTTATTCAAGGGGGTCCGAACAGTGTCATAGCATGTGATCATCTTTGTAGTTGGAGCTACTGTTCATTGGTCTGGTTCCTTTATGGCTATGGAGTATAAGATTATGTTTGGTTATGTTTAGACAGTTTCTGTAAGAATATAATTAACCCCTTAGTGACAGAGCCAATTTGGTACTTAATGACCGAGCCAATTTTTACAATTCTGACCACTGTCACTTTATGAGGTTATAACTCTGGAACGCTTCAACGGATCCCGCTGATTCTGAGACTGTTTTTTTTTGACATATTGTACTTCATGTTAGTGGTAACATTTCTTCGATATTACTTGCGATTATTTATGAAAAAAATGGAAATATGGCGAAAATTTTTAAAAATGTTGCAATTTTCAAAATTTTTATTTTTATGCCCTTAAATCAGAGAGATATGTCATGAAATATAGTTAATGAATAACATTTCCCACATGTCTACTTTACATCAGCACAATTTTGGAAACAAGTTTTTTTTTTGTTAGGGAGTTATAAGGGTTAAAAGTTGACCAGCAATTTCTCATTTTTACAACACCATTTTTTTTTAGGGACCACATCACATTTGAAGTCATTTTGAGGGGTCTATATGATAGAAAATAATGAAGTGTGACACCATTTTAAAAACTACACCCCTCAATGTTCTCAAAACCACATTCAAGAAGTTTATTAACCCTTTACGTGCTTCACAGGAACTGAAACAATGTGGAAGGAAAAAATGAACATTTAACTTTTTTTTGCAAACATCTTAATTCAGAACCATTTTTTTTATTTTCACATGTGTAAAAACAGAAATGTAACCATAAATTTTGTTATGCAATTTCTCCTGAATACGCCAATACCCCATATGTGGGGGTAAACCACTTTTTGGATGCACCGCAGAACTTAGAAGTGAAGGAGCACCGTTTGACTTTTTCAATGCAGAATTGGCTGGAATTGAGATCGGACGCCATGTCACGTTTGGAGAGCCCCTGATGTGCCTAAACAGTGGAAACTCCCCACAAGTGACACCATTTTGGAAACTAGACCCCTTAAGGAACTTATCTAGATGTGTGGTGAGCACTTTGAACCCCCAAGTGCTTCACAGAAGTTTATAACGTAGAGCCGTGAAAATAAAAAATCGCTTTTGTTTACACAAAAATGATTTTTTCGCCCACAAATTCTTATTTTCACAAGGGTAACAGGAGAAATTAGACCCCAACAGTTGTTGTGCGATTTCTCCTGAATACGTCGATACTCCATATGTGAGGGTAAACCACTGTTTGGGTGCACCGCAGAGCTTGGAAGAGAAGGAGTGCCGTTTTACTTTTTCAATGTAGAATTGGCTGGAATTGAGATTGGACGCCATGTCGCGTTTGGAGAGCCCCTGATGTGCCTAAACAGTGGAAACCCCCCACAAGTGACACCATTTTGGAAACTAGACCCCTTAAGGAACTTATCTAGATGTGTGGTGAGCACTTTGAACCCCCATGTGCTTCACAGAAGTTTATAATGTAGAGCCCTGAAAAAAAAATCGCATTTTTTCTACAAAAATGATCTTTTTGCCCACAAATTTTTATTTTCACAAGGGTAACAGGAGAAATTAGACCACAAAAGTTGTTATCCAATTTCTCCTGAGTACATCGATACCCAATATGTGGGGGTAAACCACTGTTTGAGCGCACCGCAGAGCTTGGAAGAGAAGGAGTGCCGTTTTACTTTTTCAATGTAGAATTGGCTGGAATTGAGATTGGACGCCATGTCGCGTTTGGAGAGCCCCTGATGTGCCTAAACAGTGGAAACCCCCCACAAGTGACACCATTTTGGAAACTAGACCCCTTAAGGAACTTATCTAGATGTGTGGTGAGCACTTTGAACCCCCATGTGCTTCACAGAAGTTTATAACGTAGAGCCCTGAAAAAAAAATTGCATTTTTTCTACAAATATGATCTTTTTGCCCACAAATTTTTATTTTCACAAGGGTAACAGGAGAAATTAGACCACTAATGTTGTTGTGCAATTTCTCCTGAGTACATCAATACCCAATATGTGGGGGTAAACCACTGTTTGGGCGCACCGCAGAGCTTGGAAGAGAAAGAGTGCCGTTTTACTTTTTCAATGTAGAATTGGCTGGAATTAAGATCGGACGCCATGTCGCGTTTGGAGAGCCCCTGATGTGCCCAAACAGTAGAAATCCCCCACAAGTGACCCCATTTTGGAAACTAGACCCCCCATGGAACTTATCTAGATGTGTGGTGAGAACTTTGAATGCCCAAGTGCTTCACAGAAGTTTATAATGCAGAGTCATAATAAAAAAAAAAAAACATTTCGACAAAAAAGATTTTGTAGCCCCCAAGTTTTTATTTTCACAAGGGTAACAAGAGAAATTGGACCCCAGAAGTTGTTGTCCAATTTATCCCGAGTACGCTGATGCCCCATATGTGGGGGTAACCCACTGTTTGGGCGCACGGCAGAGCTCAGAAGGGAGGGAGCACCATTTGACTTTTTGAGCGCAAAATTGGCTGTCATGTTTGGAGACCCCCTGATGTACCTAAATAGTGGAAACCCCCCAATTCTAGCTCCAACCCAACTCCAACACACCCCTAACCCTAATCCCAACCTGATCCATAATCCTAATCACTAACCCTAACCATAATCACAACCCTTACCCCAAAACAACCCTAATGTCAACCGTAACCATAACCCTAATCAAAACCCTAAATCCAACACACCCCTAATCCTAATCTCAACCCTAACCTCAAACCTAACCCTAATCCCAATACACCCCTAATCACAACCCTAACCTTAACCCTAATCCCAAACCTAACCCTAATCCCAAGCGTAACCCTAATGCCAACCCTAACCCTAATACCAACCCTAATCCAAACCCTAACCCTATTCCCAACTCTAACCCTAACTTTAGCCCCAACCGTAGCCCTAACTTTAGCCCCAACCCTAACCCTAGCCCTAAGGCTACTTTCACACTTGCATCGTTTGGCATCCATCGCAATCCGTCGTTTTGGACAAGAAACGGATCCTGCAAATGTGCCCGCAGGATGCGTTTTTTGCCCATAGACTTGTATTGCCGACGGATCGTGACAGATGGCCACATGTCGCGTCCGTCGTGCATTGGATCAGTTGTGTTTTGGCGGACCGTCGGCACAAAAAAAGTCCAATGAAACGTTTTTTTGTACGTCGCATCCGCCATTTCTGACCGCGCATGTGTGGCCGTAACTCCGCCCCCTCCTCCCCAGGACATAGATTGGGCAGCGGATGCGTTGAAAAACTACATCCACTGCCCACGTTGTGCACAATTTTCACAACGTGCGTTGGTATGTCGGGCCGACACATTGCGACGGCCCCGTACCGACGTAAGTGTGAAAGAAGCCTAACCCTAAATTTAGCCCCAACCCTAATCCTAAATTTAGCCCTAGCCCTAACCCTAGCCCTAACCCTAGCCCTAGCCCTACCCCTAACCCTACCCCTACCCCTAACCCTACCCCTAAAACCCTACCCCTAACCCTACCCCTAACCCTACCCATAGCCCTAACCCTAGCCCTAACCCTAGCCCTACCCCTACCTCTAACCCTACCCCTAACCCTACCCCTAACCCTACCCCTAACCCTAACCCTAACCCTACCCCTAGCCCTAACCCTACCCCTAACCCTAATTTTAGCCCCAACTGCTGTTCTCCTGCCGGCCAGCAGATGGAGACAGATGGCGGGTGCACTGCGCATGCACCCGCCATTTTCTTTTCCCCGGCAGCCAGGAGGAGCAGCAGGAGGACCCAGGGACACAGGTAAGTATGCTAGGGTCCCCGAATCCCCCTATTTCTCTGTCCTCTGATGTGCGATCACATCAGAGGACAGAGAATTACACTTTACTTTTTTTTTTTTGCGGTCGCCGGTAAACAGTTAATTACCGGCGATCGCAAAACAGGGGTTGGTAAAACCGACCCCAATCATGTTCTTTGGGGTCTCGGCTACCCCCGGCAGCCGAGACCCCAAAGTTTTCCCCGATGCCGGCCGGCAGGTGCACTGCGCATGCGCCTGCCATTTTGAAGATGGCGGCGCCCACCGGGAGCCACGAGGAGCACCGGGGGATATAGGTGAGTATCGGGGGGCTATCTGGGACGCCTTTTCTCTGTCCTCCGATGTGCGATCACATCGGAGGACAGAGAAATTAAAAAGAGATCGCAGTTTTTTTTGTTTGTTTTTTGCGATCGCCGGTAAACGGTTAATTACCGGCGATCGCAAATGCGGGGTGGGTAAAAAAAACCCCGAATCATGTTCTCTGGGGTCTCGGCTACCCCCGGCAGCTGAGACCCCGGAGAAAATCCGACTCTGGGGGGCGCTATTCACTTTTTCCACAGCGCCGTTAATTAACGGCGCTGTGGTTTAAGTACCCTTAGCGGCCGCCGTTAAAAGGCGTATCGGCGGTCGCTAAGGGGTTAAATTCTGTAAAGAAGCTGTAAATATAACGAAGGTCATAAACAAGCTGAAAGTAAATGACAATTGTTAATGATAATCTATGGTCCTAAACTGATTAGTTCTGAGTGAGGGCAATTGTCAGTCTCAACTGAGCTGGACTAAAATAAGTCTTGTTTGTTATTGATGTAAGATATATACATATATTTGTTTATTTAGGGCTGTGCCATACAGTCAACTTACAGCCTGGATAGCACCAAATAATGGTAAACTAATCACTGTCAGAGTTGTCTAAGGCCAGATTCAGATGAGTGTATGCTAAATCGACCGTTTTCCATCAAGAAAAAAATGTCAATTTTTCATCAAAATTGTCATCCATATGTAATTTGTGTTTTACATAAACATCAGAGCAAGCCCTTAACCCCTTAACCCCCAAGGGTGGTTTGCATGTTAATGATCGGGCCAATTTTTACAATTCTGACCATTGTCCCTTTATGAGGTTATAACTCTGGAACGCTTAAACGGATCCTGATGATTCTCACATTGTTTTAGTGTTACATCTTGTACTTCATTATAGTGATAAAATTTCTTTGCTACTACCTGTGTTTATTTGTGAAAAAAACTGAAATTTGGCGAAAATTTTGAAAATTTAGCAATTTTCCAACTTTGAATTTTTATACCCTTAAATCACAGAGATATGTCACACAAAATACTTAATAAGTAACATTTACCACATGTCTACTTTACATCAGCACAATTTTGGAATCAACATTTTTTTGTTAGGGTGTTATAAGGGTTAAAAGTTGACCAGCAATTACTCATTTTTACACCATTTTTTTAGGGACCACATCAAGTTTGAAGTCACATTGAGGGGTCTATATGATAGAAAATACCAAAGTGTGACACCATTCTAAAAACTGCACCCCTCAAGATGCTCAAAACCACACTCAAAAAGTTTATTAACCCTTCAGGTGTTTCACGGAAATTTTTGGAATGTTTAAAAAAAAATGAACATTTAACTTTTTTTCACAAAAAATGTAATTCAGCTCCAATTTGTTTTATTTTACCAAGGGTAACAGGAGAAATTGGACCAAAACATTGTTGTACAATTTGTCCTGAGTACGCTGATACCCCATATGTGGGATAAACCACTGTTTGGGCGCATGGCAGAGCTCGGAAAAGAAGGAGCACCCTTTGACTTTTCAATGCAAAATTGACTAGAATTGAGATGGGATGCCATGTTGCGTTTGAAGAGCCACTGATTTGCCTAAACATTGAAACCCCCACAAGTGACCCCATTTTGGAAAGTAGACCCCATAAGGAACTTATCTAGATGTGTGGTGAGCACTTTGACCCACCAAGTGCTTCACAGAAGTTTATAATGTAGAGCCGTAAAAATAAAAAATCATATTTTTTCACAAAAATTATCTTTTTGCCCCCATTTTTTTTATTTTCCAAAGGGTAACAGAAGAAATTGGACCCCAAAAGTTGTGCAATTTGTCCTGAGTATGCTGATACCCCATATGTGGCGGTAGACCACTGTTTGGGCGCATAGCAGAGCTTTGAAGAGAAGGAGCAAAATTGACTGGAATTGAGATAGGACACCATGTCGCGTTTGGAGAGCCCCTGATTTGCCTAAACATTGAAACCCCCCACAAGTGAACCCATTTTGGAAATAAGACCCCCTAAGGAACTTATCTAGATGTGTTGTGAGGACTTTAAACCTCCAAGTTTTTCACTACAGTTTATAACGCAGAGCCGTGAAAATAAAAAATCTTTTTTTTCCACAAAAATTATTTTTTAGCCCCCATTTTTGTATTTTCCCAAGGGTAACAGGAGAAATTGGACCCCAAACATTGTTGTCCAATTTGTCCTGAGTACGCTGATACCCCATATGTTGGGGTAAACCCCTGTTTAGGTGCACGGAAGAGCTTGGAAGGGAAGGAGCACCCTTTGACTTTTCAATGCAAAATTGACTAGAATTGAGATGGGATGCCATGTTGCGTTTGAAGAGCCCCTGATTTGCCTAAACATTGAAACCCCCACAAGTGACCCCATTTTGGAAAGTAGACCCCCTGTTATGGCTGGTAATTCAGTACCACAATGGACATAGAAGTCAGAGCACATACAGTGATCTGACAATAACCCAAAAACATAGAACGAGCTCTGAGACGTGGGAACTCTGCTGACCGCAATCCCTAATCCTCTCCAACCACACTAGAGGCAGCCGTGGATTGTTCCTAACGCTCCCTATGCAACTCGGCACAGCCTGAGAAACTAGCTAGCCTGAAGATAGAAAATAAGCCTACTTTGCCTCAGAGAAATACCCCAAAGGAAAAGGCAGCCCCCCACATATAATGACTGTGAGTTAAGATGAAAAGACAAACGTAGAGATGAAATAGATTTAGCAAAGTGAGGCCCGACTTTCTGAACAGAGCGAGGATAGGAAAGGTAACTTTGCGGTCAACACAAAACCCTACAAACAACCACGCAAAGGGGTCAAAAAGACCCTCCGTACCGACTAACGGCACGGAGGTACACCCTCTGCGTCCCAGAGCTTCCAGCGAGCAAGAAAAACCAAATAAACAAGCTGGACAGAAAAAACAGAAAACAAAAATAACACAAGAGCAACTTAGCTATGCAGAGCAGCAGGCCACAGGAACGATCCAGGAGGAAGCAAGTCTAAAACTAGAACATTGACTGGAGGCCAGGATCAAAGCACTAGGTGGAGTTAAATAGAGCAGCACCTAACGACTTCACCACATCACCTGAGGAAGGAAACTCAGAAGCCGCAGTACCACTCTCCTCCACCAACGGAAGCTCATAGAGAGAATCAGCCGAAGTACCACTTGTGACCACAGGAGGGAGCTCTGCCACAGAATTCACAACAGTACCCCCCCCTTGAGGAGGGGTCACCGAACCCTCACCAGAGCCCCCAGGACGACCAGGATGAGCCATATGAAAGGCACGAACAAGATCGGGGGCATGGACATCAGAGGCAAAGACCCAGGAATTATCTTCCTGAGCATAACCCTTCCACTTAACCAGATACTGGAGTTTCCGTCTTGAAACACGAGAATCCAAAATCTTCTCCACAATATACTCCAACTCCCCCTCCACCAAAACCGGGGCAGGAGGATCAACAGATAGAACCATAGGTGCCACGTATCTCCGCAACAATGACCTATGGAACACGTTATGGATGGAAAAAGAATCTGGAAGGGTCAAACGAAAAGACACAGGATTAAGAACCTCAGAAATCCTATACGGACCAATGAAATGAGGTTTAAACTTAGGAGAGGAAACCTTCATAGGAATATGACGAGAAGACAACCAAACCAAATCCCCAACACGAAGTCGGGGACCCACACAGCGTCTGCGATTAGCGAAACATTGAGCCTTCTCCTGGGACAAGGTCAAATTGTCCACTACATGAGTCCAAATCTGCTGCAACCTGTCCACCACCGTATCCACACCAGGACAGTCCGAAGACTCAACCTGCCCTGAAGAGAAACGAGGATGGAACCCAGAGTTGCAGAAAAACGGCAAAACCAAGGTAGCCGAGCTGGCCCGATTATTAAGGGCGAACTCAGCCAAAGGCAAAAAGGACACCCAGTCATCCTGATCAGCAGAAACAAAGCATCTCAGATATGTTTCCAAGGTCTGATTGGTTCATTCGGTCTGGCCATTAGTCTGAGGATGGAAAGCCGAGGAAAAAGACAAGTCAATGCCCATCCTTGCACAAAAGGCTCGCCAAAACCTCGAAACAAACTGGGAACCTCTGTCAGAAACGATATTCTCTGGAATGCCATGTAAACGAACCACATGCTGGAAGAACAATGGCACCAAATCAGAGGAGGAAGGTAACTTGGACAAGGGTACCAAATGGACCATCTTAGAGAAGCGATCACAAACCACCCAAATGACTGACATTTTTTGAGAGACGGGAAGATCTGAAATAAAATCCATAGAGATATGTGTCCAAGGCCTCTTCGGGACCGGCAAGGGCAAAAGCAACCCACTGGCACGTGAACAGCAGGGCTTAGCCCGAGCACAAATCCCACAGGACTGCACAAAAGAACGCACATTCTGTGACAGAGATGGCCACCAAAAGGATCTAGCCACTAACTCTCTGGTACCAAAGATTCCAGGATGACCAGCCAACACCGAACAATGAACCTCAGAGATAACCCTATTCGTCCACCTATCAGGGACAAACAGTTTCTCCGCTGGGCAACGATCAGGTTTATTAGCCTGAAATTTTTGCAGCACCCGCCGCAAATCAGGGGAGATGGCAGACACAATTCCTCCCTCTTTGAAAATACCCTGTCATGATCCCAATGGCAGGGGATCACAAAAGGACAAGCACAAAAAACAAAACAAGCTCTAGGGTGATGGAAACTGAGCTGACCGCGATCCTGAACCTCAACACACAACTAGCTGTAGCCGGGGAACGTGCCTACGATGATTCTAGACGTCTCGCGCCAGCCGAAGAACTAACTTTCCCTATTAGAAGAAACACAGACCTCTCTTGCCTCCAGAGAAACACCCCACAGAAATAGCAGCCCCCCACAAGTAATGACGGTGAAATGAGAGGAAAGCACATACGTAGTTATGAAAACAGATTCAGCAAAATGAGGCCCGCTAAAGCTAGATAGCAGAGGATACAAAAGTGAACTGCGCGGTCAGCGAAAAACCCTACAAAAAACCATCCTGAAATTACTTGAACTCATGTTCCAACTCATGGAACATGAGGAGTAATATCAGCCCACTAGAGCAACCAGCAAAAAGGAATCACATATCTGCAAGCTGGACTAAGACAAAAATTAAGCAAAACGTGGAACAGGAAAATCAAAAACTTAGCTAGTCCTGAAGAATACAGAAGCGGGAAGCAGAGGTAACAAGACACACTGATTACATTGATAGCCAGCGAGGAAATGACAAGAAAGCCAGGTTAAATAGGAAACTCCCATATCCTGATAGAACAGGTGGACACCAGAGACCGCAGAGAACACAAGTCACCCAGTACCATCTGTAACCACCAGAGGGAGCCCAAAAACAGAATCCACAACAGTACCCCCCCCTTGAGGAGGGGTCACCGAACCCTCACGAGAACCACCAGGGCGACCAGGATGAGCCCTATGAAATGCACGGACCAAATCAGCAGCATGAACATCAGAGGCAACCACCCAAGAATTATCCTCCTGACCATAACCCTTCCACTTGACCAAATATTGGAGTTTCCGTCTGGAAACACGAGAATCCAAGATCTTCCCCACAACATACTCCAATTCTCCCTCCACCAGCACCGGAGCAGGAGGCTCAAGCGAAGGAACAACAGGTACCTCATACTTCCGCAACAACGACCGATGGAACACATTATGAATAGCAAACGATGCCGGGAGATCCAAACGAAACGACACAGGGTTAAGAATTTCCAAGATCCTATAGGGACCGATGAACCGAGGCTTGAACTTAGGAGAAGAGACCTTCATAGGAACAAAACGAGAAGACAACCACACCAAGTCCCCAACACGAAGTCGAGGACCCACGCGGCGACGGCGATTAGCAAACTGCTGAGCCCTCTCCTGGGACAACTTCAAATTGTCCACCACATGACTCCAAATCTGATGCAACCTATCCACCACCATGTCCACTCCAGGACAATCAGAAGGCTCCACCTGACCAGAGGAAAAACGAGGATGAAACCCCGAATTACAAAAGAAAGGAGAAACCAAGGTAGCAGAACTAGCCCGATTATTAAGGGCAAATTCGGCAAGCGGCAAAAAGGTAACCCAGTCATCTTGATCAGCAGAAACAAAACACCTTAAATAAGTTTCCAAGGTCTGATTAGTTCGTTCCGTCTGGCCATTCGTCTGAGGATGGAATGCAGACGAAAAGGACAAATCAATGCCCATCTTAGCACAGAACGTCCGCCAAAATCTAGACACAAACTGGGATCCCCTGTCAGAAACGATGTTCTCAGGAATCCCATGCAAACGAACCACGTTCTGAAAAAACAGAGGGACCAACTCAGAGGAGGAAGGCAACTTAGGCAAGGGTACCAGATGAACCATCTTAGAAAAGCGGTCACACACAACCCAGATGACGGACATTTTTTGAGAGACAGGGAGATCCGAAATAAAGTCCATGGAAATGTGCGTCCAAATCCTCTTCGGAATAGGCAAAGGTGACAACAATCCACTGGCCCGAGAACAGCAAGGCTTAGACCGAGCGCAAACTTCACAAGACTGCACAAAAGAACGCACATCCCTCGACAAGGAAGGCCACCAAAAAGACCTGGCCACCAAGTCTCTAGTACCAAATATTCCAGGATGACCTGCCAACGCAGAAGAATGGACCTCGGAGATGACTCTACTGGTCCAATTATCCGGAACAAACAGTCTTTCAGGCGGACAACGATCAGGTTTATCCGCCTGAAACTCCTGCAAAGCACGTCGCAAGTCTGGGGAGACAGCCGACAAAATCACCCCATCCCTAAGGATACCAGTGGGCTCAGAATTTCCAGGGGAGTCAGGCACAAAACTCCTAGAAAGAGCATCCGCCTTCACATTCTTTGAACCTGGCAGGTATGAAACCACAAAATCGAAACGGGAGAAAAACAGTGACCAACGAGCCTGTCTAGGATTCAGACGCTTGGCAGACTCAAGGTAAATCAGATTTTTGTGATCAGTCAAGACCACCACACGATGTCTAGCACCCTCAAGCCAATGACGCCACTCCTCAAATGCCCACTTCATGGCCAAAAGCTCCCGATTACCAACATCATAATTCCACTCAGTGGGCGAAAACTTTCTAGAAAAGAACGCACATGGCTTCATCACTGAGCAATCGGAGCTTCTCTGTGACAAAACCGCCCCCGCTCCAATCTCGGAAGCATCAACCTCAACCTGAAAAGGAAGCGAAACATCTGGCTGACGCAACACAGGAGCAGAAGAAAACCGGTGCTTAAGTTCCTGAAAGGCCTCCACAGCCGCAGGAGACCAATCAGCAACATCAGCACCCTTCTTAGTCAAATCCGTCAAAGGCTTAACAACACTAGAAAAATTAGTTATGAAACGACGATAAAAATTAGCAAAGCCCTAGAACTTCTGTAGACTCTTAAGAGATGTAGGCTGCGTCCAGTCAGAAATAGCCTGAACCTTGACGGGATCCATCTCAATAGTAGAAGGGGAAAAAATATACCGTAAAAAAGAAATCTTCTGGACTCCAAAGAGACACTTTGAACCTTTTACAAACAAAGAATTGGCCTGCAGGACCTGAAACACCTTCCTGACCTGCTGAACATGGGACTCCCAGTCATCCGAAAAAACCAAAACATCATCCAAATACACAATCATAAATTTATCCAGATATTCACGGAAAATATCGTGCATAAAGGACTGGAAGACAGAAGGAGCATTAGAAAGTCCAAAAGGCATCACCAAATACTCAAAATGGCCCTCAGGCGTATTAAATGCTGTTTTCCACTCATCACCCTGCTTTATCCGCACAAGATTATACGCACCCCGAAGATCAATCTTAGTGAACCATTTAGCCCCCTTAATGCGAGCGAACAAATCAGTCAACAATGGCAAAGGATACTGATATTTAACTGTAATCTTATTCAAAAGACGGTAATCTATACAAGGCCTCAAGGAACCATCTTTTTTGGCCACAAAAAAAAAACCTGCTCCCAAAGGGGACGAAGATGGACGGATATGTCCCTTTTCCAAGGACTCCTTAACATAATCCCGCATAGCAGTATGCTCTGGCACTGACAGATTGAACAAACGACCTTTAGGAAATTTACTGCCAGGAATCAAATCTATAGCACAATCGCAATCCCTGTGAGGAGGAAGCGAATTGAGCTTAGGCTCCTCAAAAACATCCCGATAATCAGACAAAAATACCGGAACCTCAGAAGGAGTAGATGAAGCGATAGAAATCGGAGGTGCATCATCATGAACCCCCTGACATCCCCAGCTTAACACAGACATCGTTTTCCAGTCCAAGACTGGGTTATGAGTTTGTAACCATGGCAGACCAAGCACTAAGACATCATGTAAATTATACAGTACCAGGAAGCGAATCACCTCCTGATGAACGGGAGTCATACGCATGGTCACTTGTGTCCAGTACTGAGGTTTATTCATAGCCAAAGGTGTAGAGTCAATTCCTTTCAAAGGAATAGGGACTTCCAGAGGCTCCAGACTAAACCCACAGCGGTTGGCAAATGACCAATCCATAAGACTCAGGGCAGCGCCTGAATCGACATAGGCATCGACGGAAATGGCTGATAATGAACAAATCAGAGTCACAGACAGAATGAACTTAGACTGTAAAGTACTAATGGCAACAGACTTATCAACCTTTTTTGTGCGTTTAGAGCATGCTGATATAACATGAGCTGAATCACCACAATAAAAACACAACCCATTTTTCCGCCTATAGTTTTGCCGTTCACTTCTGGACTGAATTCTATCACATTGCATTGTCTCAGGTGCCTGTTCAGAAGACACAGCCAAATGGTGCACAGGTTTGCGCTCCCGTAAACGCCGATCAATCTGAATAGCCATAGTCATAGACTCATTCAGACCTGTAGCCGCAGGGAACCCCACCATGACATCTTTAATGGCCTCAGAAAGGCCATCTCTGAATCTTGCAGCCAGGGCGCACTCATTCCACTGAGTAAGCACCGACCATTTCCGAAATTTCTGACAATATATTTCTGCTTCATCTTGCCCCTGAGAGAGAGCCAATAAAGCTTTTTCAGCCTGAATCTCTAGGTTAGGTTCCTCATAGAGCAAACCCAATGCCAGAAAAAACGCATCCACATTGAGCAACGCAGGATCCCCTGGTGCCAATGCAAATGCCCAATTCTGAGGGTCACCCCGCAGGAAAGATATAACAATCTTGACTTGCTGAGCAGGGTCTCCAGAAGAGCGAGATTTCAAAGAAAGAAACAACTTGCAATTGTTCCTAAAATTCAGAAAACTAGATCTATCTCCAGAAAAAAACTCTGGGATAGGAATTCTAGGTTCAGACATAGGAGCATGTACAACAAAATCTTGTATATTTTGAACCTTAGCAGCAAGATTATTCAGGCTGGAAGCCAAACTCTGGACGTCCATGATAAACAGCTGAGGTCAGAGCCATTCAAGGATTAAGAGGAGGTAAGACGCAGCCAGGCTGCAATTAAGGCTATGCAGCAAACTCTGAGGGGGAAAAAAAAAAAAAAAAAAAAAAACTTCCTCAGACTACTTTTCCTCCCACTTCAGCCAATACGATTACCACTTTTTGGCCGGCTATACTGTCATGATCCCAATGGCAGGGGATCACAAAAGGACAAGCACAAAAAACAAAACAAGCTCTAGGGTGATGGAAACTGAGCTGACCGCGATCCTGAACCTCAACACACAACTAGCTTTAGCCGGGGAACGTGCCTACGATGATTCTAGACGTCTCGCGCCAGCCGAAGAACTAACTTTCCCTATTAGAAGAAACACAGACCTCTCTTGCCTCCAGAGAAACACCCCACAGAAATAGCAGCCCCCCACATGTAATGACGGTGAAATGAGAGGAAAGCACATACGTAGTTATGAAAACAGATTCAGCAAAATGAGGCCCGCTAAAGCTAGATAGTAGAGGATACAAAAGTGAACTGCGCGGTCAGCGAAAAACCCTACAAAAAACCATCCTGAAATTACTTGAACTCATGTTCCAACTCATGGAACATGAGGAGTAATATCAGCCCACTAGAGCAACCAGCAAAAAGGAATCACATATCTGCAAGCTGGACTAAGACAAAAATTAAGCAAAACGTGGAACAGGAAAATCAAAAACTTAGCTAGTCCTGAAGAATACAGAAGCGGGAAGCAGAGGTAACAAGACACACTGATTACATTGATAGCCGGCGAGGAAATGACAAGAAAGCCAGGTTAAATAGGAAACTCCCATATCCTGATAGAACAGGTGGACACCAGAGACCGCAGAGAACACAAGTCACCCAGTACCATCTGTAACCACCAGAGGGAGCCCAAAAACAGAATCCACAACAATACCCGCCGGCTCAGATAAACCCGGAGAGTCGGGCACAAAACTCCTAGACAGGGCATCCGCCTTCACATTTTTAGAGCCCGGAAGGTACGAAACCACAAAGTCAAAACGGGCAAAAAACAGCGACCAACGAGCCTGTCTAGGATTCAACCGCTTGGCAGACTCGAGATAAGTCAAGTTCTTATGATCAGTCAAGACCACCACACGATGCTTAGCTCCTTCAAGCCAATGACGCCACTCCTCGAATGCCCACTTCATGGCCAGCAACTCTCGATTGCCAACATCATAATTTCGCTCAGCAGGCGAAAACTTCCTGGAAAAGAAGGCGCATGGTTTCATCACCGAGCAATCAGAACTTCTCTGCGACAAAACAGCCCCTGCTCCAATCTCAGAAGCATCAACCTCGACCTGGAATGGAAGCGAAACATCTGGTTGACACAACACAGGGGCAGAAGAAAAACGACGCTTCAACTCTTGAAAAGCTTCCACAGCAGCAGAAGACCAATTGACCACATCAGCACCCTTCTTGGTCAAATCGGTCAATGGTTTAGCAATACTAGAAAAATTGCAGATGAAGTGACGATAAAAATTAGCAAAGCCCAGGAACTTTTGCAGACTTTTCAGAGATGTCGGCTGAGTCCAATCATGGATGGCTTGGACCTTAACAGGGTCCATCTCGATAGTAGAAGGGGAAAAAATGAACCCCAAAAATGAAACCTTCTGAACACCAAAGAGACACTTAGATCCCTTCACAAACAAAGAATTAGCACGCAGGACCTGAAACACCGTTCTGACCTGCTTCACATGAGACTCCCAATCATCCGAGGAGATCAAAATATCATCCAAGTATACAATCAGGAATTTATCCAGGTACTCTCGGAAGATGTCATGCATAAAGGACTGAAACACTGATGGAGCATTGGCAAGTCCGAATGGCATTACTAGATACTCAAAATGGCCCTCGGGCGTATTAAATGCAGTTTTCCATTCATCGCCTCGCTTAATACGCACAAGATTATACGCACCACGAAGATCTATCTTGGTGAACCAACTAGCCCCCTTAATCCGAGCAAACAAATCAGATAACAGCGGCAAGGGGTACAGAAATTTAACCGTGATCTTATTTAGAAGGCGGTAATCTATACAAGGTCTCAGCGAACCATCCTTCTTGGCCACAAAAAAGAACCCTGCTCCTAATGGCGATGATGACGGGCGAATATGCCCCTTCTCCAAGGACTCCTTCACATAACTCCGCATAGCGGCGTGCTCAGGCACAGATAAATTAAACAGTCGACCTTTTGGGAATTTACTACCAGGAATCAAATCGATAGCACAATCACAATCCCTATGCGGAGGTAGGGTATCGGACTTGGGCTCATCAAATACATCCCGGTAATCAGACAAGAACTCTGGAACCTCAGAAGGGGTGGATGACGAAATAGACAGAAATGGGACATCACCATGTACCCCCTGACAACCCCAGCTGGACACAGACATGGATTTCCAATCTAATACTGGATTATGGACTTGTAGCCATGGCAACCCCAACACGACCACATCATGCAGATTATGCAACACCAGAAAGCGAATAACCTCCTGATGTGCAGGAGCCATGCACATGGTCAGCTGGGTCCAGTACTGAGGCTTACTCTTGGCCAAAGGCGTAGCATCAATTTCTCTTAATGGAATAGGACACTGCAAGGGCTCCAAGAAAAACCCACAACGCCTAGCATACTCCAAGTCCATCAAATTCAGGGCAGCGCCTGAATCCACAAATGCCATGACAGAATAAGATGACAAAGAGCAGATCAAGGTAACGGACAAAAGAAATTTTGACTGTACCGTACCAATGGTGGCAGACCTAGCGAACCGCTTAGTGCGCTTAGGACAATCAGAGATAGCATGAGTGGAATCACCACAGTAGAAACACAGCCCATTCTGACGTCTGTGTTCTTGCCGTTCAACTCTGGTCAAAGTCCTATCGCACTGCATAGGCTCAGGTTTATGCTCAGATAATACCGCCAAATGGTGCACAGATTTACGCTCACGCAAGCGTCGACCGATCTGAATGGCCAAAGACATAGACTCACTCAGACCAGCAGGCATAGGAAATCCCACCAAGACATCCTTAAGGGCTTCAGAGAGACCCTTTCTGAAAATAGCTGCGAGCGCACCTTCATTCCATTGAGTGAGTACGGACCACTTTCTAAATTTCTGACAATATACCTCTATCTCATCCTGACCCTGACACAGAGCCAGCAAATTTTTCTCTGCCTGATCCACTGAATTAGGTTCATCGTACAGCAATCCGAGCGCCAGGAAAAACGCATCAATATTATTTAATGCAGGATCTCCTGGCGCAAGAGAAAATGCCCAGTCCTGAGGGTCGCCACGTAAAAAAGAAATAATGATCCTAACTTGTTGAACTGGGTCACCAGAGGAGCGAGGTTTCAAAGCCAGAAATAGTTTACAATTATTTTTGAAACTCAGAAATTTAGTTCTATCTCCAAAAAACAAATCAGGAATAGGAATTCTTGGTTCTAACATAGAATTCTGAACCACAAAGTCTTGAATATTTTGTACTCTTGCCGTGAGCTGATCCACACATGAAGACAGACCTTTAATGTCCATCGCTACACCTGTGTCCTGAACCACCCTCCAGTACTGTTATGGCTGGTAATTCAGTACCACAATGGACATAGAAGTCAGAGCACATACAGTGATCTGACAATAACCCAAAAACATAAAACGAGCTCTGAGACGTGGGAACTCTGCTGACCGCAATCCCTAATCCTCTCCAACCACACTAGAGGCAGCCGTGGATTGCGCCTAACGCTCCCTATGCAACTCGGCACAGCCTGAGAAACTAGCTAGCCTGAAGATAGAAAATAAGCCTACCTTGCCTCAGAGAAATACCCCAAAGGAAAAGGCAGCCCCCCACATATAATGACTGTGAGTTAAGATGAAAAGACAAACGTAGAGATGAAATAGATTTAGCAAAGTGAGGCCCGACTTTCTGAACAGAGCGAGGATAGGAAAGGTAACTTTGCGGTCAACACAAAACCCTACAAACAACCACGCAAAGGGGGCAAAAAGACCCTCCGTACCGACTAATGGCACGGAGGTACACCCTCTGCGTCCCAGAGCTTCCAGCAAGCAAGAAAAACCAAATAAACAAGCTGGACAGAAAAAACAGAAAACAAAAATAACACAAGAGCAACTTATCTATGCAGAGCAGCAGGCCACAGGAACGATCCAGGAGGAAGCAAGTCCAAAACTAGAACATTGACTGGAGGCCAGGATCAAAGCACTAGGTGGAGTTAAATAGAGCAGCACCTAACGACTTCACCACATCACCTGAGGAAGGAAACTCAGAAGCCGCAGTACCACTCTCCTCCACCAACGGAAGCTCATAGAGAGAATCAGCCGAAGTACCACTTGTGACCACAGGAGGGAGCTCTGCCACAGAATTCACAACAACCCCCTAAGGAACTTATCTAGATGTGTGGTGAGCACTTTGACCCACCAAGTGCTTCACAGAAGTTTATAATGTAGAGCCGTAAAAATAAAAAGATCATATTTTTTCACAAAAATTATCTTTTCGCCCCCAATTTTTTATTTTCCAAAGGGTAACAGAAGAAATTGGACCCCAAAAGTTGTTGAGCAATTTGTCCTGAGTATGCTGATACCCCATATGTGGGGGTAGACCACTGTTTGGGCGCATAGCAGAGCTTTGAAGGGAAGGAGCAAAATTGACTGGAATTGAGATAGGACACCATGTCGCGTTTGGAGAGCCCCTGATGTTCCTAAACATTGAAACCCCCCACAAGTGACCCCATTTTGGAAATAAGACCCCCTAAGGAACTTTTCTAGATGTGTTGTGAGAACTTTGAACCTCCAAGTTTTTCACTACAGTTTATAACGCAGAGCCGTGAAAATAAAAAATCTTTTTTTTCCACAAAAATTATTTTTTAGCCCCCAGTTTTGTATTTTCCCAAGGGTAACAGGAGAAATTGGACCCCAAAAGTTGTTGTCCAATTTGTCCTGAGTATGCAGATACCCCATATGTGGGGCGGACCACCATTTCGGCGCATGGCAGAGCCCGGAAGGGAAGGAGCGCCGTTTGGAATGCAGATTTATATGGAATGGTCTGCAGGCGTCACATTGCATTTGCAGGGCCCCTGATTTACCTAAACAGTAGAAACCCCCCACAAGTGACCCCATATTGGAAACTAGACCCCCCATGGAACTTATCTAGATGTGTTGTGAGAACTTTGAACCCCCAAGTGTTTCACTACAGTTTATAACACAGAGCCATGAAACTAAAAAATCCTTTTTTTTCCACAAAAATTATTTTTTAGCCCCCGGTTTTGTATTTTCCCAAGGGTAACAGGAGTAATTGGACCCCAAACATTGTTGTCCAATTTGTCCTGAGTACGCTGATACCCCATATGTTGGGGTAAACCCCTGTTTAGGTGCACGGAAGAGCTTGGAAGGGAAGGAGCACTGTTTTACTTTTTCAATGCAGAATTGGCTGGAATTGATATTGGAAGCCATGACGCATTCGGAGAGCCCCTGATGTGCCCAAACAGTGGAAACCCCGCAATTCTAGCTGAAATCCTAACCCAAACACACCCCTAACCCTAATCTCAACCCTAACCATAACCCTAACCACACCCCTAACCCGAACATGCCCCTGACCCTAATCCCAACCTCACCCCTAACCCGAACACACCCCTAACCCTAATCCCAACCTTAACCACACCCCTAACTCCAACACACCCCTAACCCTAATCCAAAAAAACCCCTAACCACACCCATAACCCTAGTCCCAACCCTAATCCCAACTGTAAATGTAATTTAACCCTAACTTTAGCCACAACCCTAACCCTTACTTTAGCCCCAACCATAACCCTAACTTTAGCCCCAACCCTAACCCTAACTTTAACCCCAACCCTAACCCTAACTTTAGCCCAAACCCTAACCCTAACTGGAGCCCCAACCCTAACTGTAGCCCCAACCATAACTGTAGCCCTAACCCTAACTTTAGCCCCAACCCTAACCCTAACTTTAGCCCCAACCTTAACCCTAACTTTAGCCCCAACCCTAACCCTAACTTTAGTCCCAACCCTAACTGTAGCCCTAACCCTAACTTTAGCCCCAACCCTAACCCTAACTTTAGCCCCAACCCTAACCCAAACCCTAATGGGAAAATGGAAATAAATACATTTTTTAACTTTATTATTTTTCCCTAACTAAGCGGGTGATGAAGGGGGTTTTATTTACTTTTATAGCATGTTTTTTAGTGGCTTTTTATGATTGCCAGCTGTCATACACTAAAAGATTCAATTTATTGCAAAAAATTGTTTTTGCAACTCCATATTTTGAGAGCTATAATTTTTCCATATTTTGGTACACAGAATCATGTGATGTCTTGTTTTTTGCGGGACGAGTTGTCGGTTTTATTGGTACCATTTTTGGGCTTGTGACATTTTTTTATCACTTTTTATTCCGACTTTTGTGAGGCAGAATTACCAAAAAACAGTTATTCATGAATTTCTTTGGGGGAGAGGGGGGTTTATACCATTCCACGTTTCGTAAAATTGATAAATTGTGTACGCATAGATTTGGAATCCCCTCAAGATATTTTGCATATTACATGTGCTGTGATATGAATTCTACTGACATTTTCTTGTTGTAGCACTTGTTCCAGTGCCGCATGTGAGACTTGCACTTGTCCTGAATCACATTGCACTTTTTGCTCATTCTTATTTGGTCACTCATTATGTTGGGATTTTTCCCCCTGTTTTTACACCTGCACATGGTGCACGTATATAACTATAAGGATTTTTTATACTCATTTAATTTCACTTTTTTATTTGCTCAGTATAATTTTATCCCATTTTCTATCAGTCAATGAGGGAATTTTATTTATTATTTATAATATGATAAACTTTTATTGTGTGCACATTGTGGTTTTTTAACCTTTTACTGTATTTTTCTGTATTGCCAGATATTATAAATAAAAATTAATTATATATGGTTCTGCACCTGGATGATTTTCTTTCTTTTAAGGGCAGCACAGTGGCGCAGTGGTCAGCACAGCAGCCTTGCAGCGCTGGAGTCCTGGGTTCAAACCCCACCAAGGACAACATCTGCAAGGAGTTTGTATGTTCTCTCTGTGTTTGCCTGGGTTTCCTCTGGGTACTCTGGTTTTGCGTGGGTTTCCTCTGGGTACTCTGGTTTCCTCCCATATTCCAAAGACATACTGATAGGGAATTTAGATTGTGAGCCTCAATGGGGACAGCGATGATAATGTGTGCAACCTGTAAAGCGCTGTGGAATATGTTAGCGCTATATAAAAAATAAAGATTATTATTATTATTTTAATCTGTGCTTTGGTTTTGGTTTCACTTTAAGGCTATGTGCTCACGTTGCAGATTAGGCTGAGGAATTTCTGGTGCGGATTCTGCCTCTCCTGGCAGAAAACGCACCTGCGGATTTCTTGCATTTTTTGTGCGGTTCCACAGCATTTTTTGTGCGTTTTCGCTGCGGTTTTCTTGCGGATTTGCTGCGTTTTTTACCCCTGCGGTTTTCTATAATGGAATGGGTACAAAAACACTGCAGATTCACAAAAAAGAAGTGACATGCTAGTTCTTTTAAACCGCAGCGTTTCCGCAGCGGATTTTCAGCAAAGTGTGCACAGCATTTTTTTTTCTCATTGATTTATATTGTACTGTAAATCAATTGCTGATCTGCAGCATTTCTGCACTGCAAAAAACACTGCGGATCCGCAGAGAATCCGCAACGTGTGCACATAGCCTTAAGTTGATAAAGCAGTTTTATTCTTCGGGTCAGTTCGATTACAGCGATACCTCATTTATATTTTTGTAATGTTTTGGCGCTTTTATACGATAAAAACTATTTTATATAAAAAATAATTATATTTGCATCACTTTATTCTGAGGACTATAACTTTTTTTTTTTTCGCTGATGATGCTGTATGGCAGCTTGGTTTTTGTGGGACAAGATGACGTTTTCAGCGGTACCATGGTTATTTATATCCGTCTTTTTGATCGCGCGTTATTCCACTTTTTGTTGGCGGTATGATAATAAAGCATTGTTTTTTGCCTCGTTTTTTTTTTACGGTGTTGACTGCAGGGGTTAACTAGTGGGACAATTTTATAGGTCAGGTAGTCATGGAAGCGGCGATACTAAATATGTGTACTTTTATTGTTTTTTTTATTTAGATAAAGAAATTCATTTATTGGAACAATAATTTTTTTTCTTTATTTAGGAATTTTGTATTTTTTTTACACAGGTAAAAATTTTTTGCTTTATAACATTGCCCCAGGGGGGACATCACTGTATAGTGTCAGATCGCTGATCTGACACTTTGCAATGCACTGTGTCAGATTAGTGATCTGACGGGCACTGCAGGGAGGCTTGCTGGCGCCTACGCTGAGCAGGCGCTTGTAAGCCACCTCCCTGCAGGACCTGTAAGGAGCCCCGTGGCCATTTTGGATCCGGGCCTGCAGGGAGGAGACGCCCAGTACAACGCGATCACATCGCGTTGTACCAAGGGTTTCAGAGAAGCACGAAGGGAGCCCCCTCCCTGCACGATGCTTCCCTATGCAGCCGGAACGCTGCAATCATGTTTGATCGCAGTGTTCCGGGGGTTAATGTGCTGGGAGCAGTCCGTGACCGCTCCTGGCACATGGTGCCGGATGTCAGCTGTAATAAACAGCTGACACCCGGCGGCAAACGGCCGCGCTCCCCCCGAGAGCGCGGCCAATCGTCTATGACGTACTATCCCGTCCCTGGGAATTAAGTCCCAGGTCACCTCGACGGGATAGTATGTCATATGGGATTAAGGGGTTAATAAGACTACATGCATACGCAGCGGTCATGCTTTAAACCTCAGCAGCCTTGTGCCGCTTTGATCTTTCCACTATTTCTCTGCACAATCACTTAAAGGGAACCTGTCAGCAGCACTGTGCACAGTAACCTACAGACAGTGTCAGGTTGGCGCCGTAATACTGAATAAAACGATACCTTCGCTGATTAAATCCATCTTGTGGTTGTTGTTTAATCTGTAATTTCAGTTTTCAGTTAATGATATGCTCGTACTTTGGGGCGGGCATGGAGGAGGGGGTCTTCATGTGGTGCTCTGATTAGGTATTCATAATGCAGCCTGCCCCCGAGAAAGCCCACACAAACGTGCGTTGGGGCTGCTAGCACCAGATCCCGTGTGGAGACTATGGGTAAGACCCTTATTGCAAATGTCTGTAGTCACATTTACCGCTTAATTACCAGTGTTCCTTCTACTCATGATTCCTAATGGTAGCCTCTGAATGAGCACTACTGATTTCAGACTTTGGATGTGTATTCTGCTTTTTGTGGCTTTAGATACATGAGGCATATTGTGAATGTAAATTGGGATTGGGCAGGAATAATATGAAGCACTGGCACTTTACGTGTAATGCTGCTACTCTTAGGCCGGCTTCACACTCAGCGTATGAAAATACGGTCCGTATATTACGGCCGTAATACGCTGAAAAGTCCCGAAAATAGTGGTCCGTAGCTCCTCCGTAAGCAGGGTGAGTCAGCGTTTTTTGCGCATGGCATCCTCCGTATGTAATCCGTATGGCATCCGTACTGCGTGGTTTTCTCGCAGGCTTGCAAAACCAACATACCGCTATAGAAGTGATCCATGTGTCCCAAAAAGAAAAAAATATATATATACTGTCTATATATATATATATATATATATATATATATATATATATATATATGTCAGTAGACACATATATGTATATATATTAATTTTTTTTTCCAGCGCTATACAGCTTGAAAGCCGGTAATTCAATTACCGGCTTTTTCTTTCTCCTTCCTAAAACCCGACATGATTTGAGACATGGTTTACATACAGTAAACCATGTCTTCTCTCCTTTTTTTTGCAGATTCCACACTACTAATGTCAGTAGTGTGTATCTGCAAAATTTGGCCGTTCTATCTACTAAATTAAAGGGTTAAATGGCGGAAAAAATTGGCGTGGGCTCCCGCACAATTTTCTCCGCCAGAGTAGTAAAGCCA
The DNA here is from genome assembly GCF_032444005.1 of Ranitomeya imitator. NCBI lineage: Eukaryota > Metazoa > Chordata > Amphibia > Anura > Dendrobatidae > Ranitomeya > Ranitomeya imitator. Next base: position 657,516,352 of record NC_091284.1, on the reverse strand, counting down.
GTGACTGAGGGCAGATATTAATAGCCTGGAGAGGGTCCATGGTTATTGGCCCCCCTCTGGCTAAAAACACCTGCCCCCAGCCACCCCAGAAAAGGCACATCTGGAAGATGCGCCTATTCTGGCACTTGGCCACTTTCTTCCCATTCCCGTGTAGCGGTGGGATATGGGGTAATGAAGGGTTAATGCCACCTTGCTATTGTAAGGTGACATTAAGCCAGATTAATAATGGAGAGGCATCAATTATGACACCTATCCATTATTAATCCAATTGTAGTAAAGGGTTAAATAAAACACAAACACATTATTTAAAATTATTTTAATGAAATAAAAACAATGGTTGTTGGAGTATTTTATTCTACGCCCAATCCAGTCACTGAAGACCCTCGTTCTGTAAGTAAAAAAACATAATAAACCAACAATATCCTTACCCTCCGCAGATCTGTAACGTCCAACGATGTAAATCCATCTGAAGGGGTTAAAATATTTTGCAGCCACGAGCTTTGCTAATGCAATGATGCTCATGGCTGCAAAAACCCCGGAAAATGAAGGTAAAGTAGGTCAATGACCTATATTTAGCTTCATTTGCAGTGAGGCGCCCTCTGCTGGCTGTTCATAGATCGTGGGAACTTTCCTAGAAAGCTCCCAGGCTTTCTAGGTAAGTTCCCACGATCTATGAACAGCCAGCAGAGGGCGCCTCACCGCAAATGAAGCTAAATATAGATCATTGACCTATATTTAGCTTCATTCCCCGGGGTTTTGCAGCAAGGAGCAGCCTGCATTAGCGGAACTCCTTGCTGCAAAATGTTTTAACTCCTTCAGAAGGATTTACATCGTTGGACTTTACAGATCTGCGGAAGGTAAGTATATTGTTGGTTTATTATGTTTTTTCTTTTACAGAACGAGGGTCTTCAGTGATTGGATTGGGCGTAGAATAAAATATTACAACAACCTTTGTTTTTATTTCATTAAAATAATTTTTAATAATGTGTGTGAGTTTTTTTTTAACCTTTTACTACAATTGGATTAATAATGGATAGGTGTCATAATTGACGCCTCTCCATTATTAATTAGGCTTAATGTCACCTTACAATAGCAAGGTGGCATTAACCCTTCATTACCCCATATCCCACCGCTACACGGGAATGGGAAGAGAGTGGCCAAGTGCCAGAATAGGCGCATCTTCCAGATGTGCCTTTTCTGGGGTGGCTGGGGGCAGGTGTTTTTAGCCAGGGGGGGGCCAATAACCATGGACCCTCTCCAGGTTATTAATATCTGCCCTCAGTCACTGGCTTTACTACTCTGGCGGAGAAAATTGTGCGGGAGCCCATGCCAATTTTTTCCGCCATTTAACCCTTTAATTTAGTAGATAGAATGGCCAAATTTTGCAGATACACACTACTGACATTAGTAGTGTGGAATCTGCAAAAAAATGGAGAGAAGACCTGGTTTACTGTATGTAAACCAGGTCTCATATCATGTCGGGTTTTAGGAAGGAGAAAGAAAAAGCCGGTAATTGAATTACCGGCTTTCAAGCTGTATAGCGCTGGAATAAATATTAATATATATACATATATGTGTCTCACTGACATATATATATATATATATATATATATATACCTATTCTATGTGTACACATTTATTCTACCTATTGTACTGGAAGCTGTCAGTGTGATTTTACTGTACACCGCACTGAATTGCCGGCTTTTCTCTCTAACAGCGCTGCGTATTTCTCGCAAGTCACACTGCTTGTCCGTGTGTAATCCGTATTTTTCACGCTTCCATAGACTTTCATTGGCGTATTTCTTGCGCAGTACGGTGACAAACGCAGCATGCTGCGATTTTGTACGGCCGTAGAAAGCCGTATAATACTGATCAGTAAAATACGGCAGATAGGAGCAGGGGCATAGAGAATAATTGTGCCGTATTTTTTGCGAGTTTTACGGACGTAGTTTCTGCGCTCTTACGTCCGTAAAACTCGCAAGTGTGAAGCCGGCCTCACGTCCGTAAAACTCGCAAGTGTGAAGCCAGCCTTACTGGTATGCCATCCACTTTAAATTTGTGGGTCTGTGTGCTTTTTGCACTTCTGTTCCGCACTATTAATTTTTGTCATTTCCATTGTACTTGTATATATACATTGTTGTTTTAAATTATGTGTTTAATAAAATTGGTTACTTTTTAGTTTTGGACCTTCCCTCTCTTTTTTTCTTTTCGAGCTTATGCACCAATTGTATGTCTGCCTCTGCATTCAGCCCAACAAAACATACTTCCTTCTCTTTCATTTAGTCAAGGAAAAAAACAAATCATATATAGAAAGTTACTCTCCTATTTTATGTACTTCCTTTACTTTTATTACAGCTCTAATTTTTGTTGACTTATTTCAAGGTTTTCATACTTTTGGTAAGTATCTACAAAGTCCTGTCTTCACACATCAGGAAATCCCAAACACATTAAATGATGCTGAGGTCGGGGTTCAAGCTTGGCCAGATCTTTGTTCTGAGATCACCAGTAGCCTTTTTGTTTGCTACTTAGGTCTCAATCTTCAAAGCAGCGAGCTTGGTGTATTATCTGGCTGTATAATTACTTTCTTCAAAGCCAAACATTGTCTACTGGGCACTGCATTTCCTAAACTTAACACATAGTGACTGAATACTACAATACTGATCAGTAATAAAAAAAAAAACAACACAATACTATCACCATAAGTGCCAGTATTCACAGGAGATCTGTACTTAGTATGCAGTGTCTGTGTAGAGGTAATACAGAGATCAATGGTGATATTATACACAGGAACTCTGTATATAATGTATAGATAATACAGTGATCACTGGTGACATTGTACACAGGACCGCTGTATATAGTATACAGTGTATAGTGTCAGTGTATAGGTAACACTGACTCACCAGTGACGTCTCTAGGTGAAGTCCTTCATCTTTCATCCAGCACAGACCGCCATCATTCCTTCCAGCCAGGACTCGTTTCTGCAGGAAATAACACAGTTATCTCGAGCTCCGCTTGCAGAACACATTACTTAATTTTTCACAACTTCTACATTACACCACATGAAGAAAAAAAGGTGACATAGTGTCACTCTGCACAGTAACAGGACCGCCCCCTCATTTAAAACAGTATACTCAAAAAATAAAATAAATACATCACTGCAGTAATAATATCCCTTAATTACCCCCTATGGTAATAATATTCCCCACCCTGGCCCCGTTTATCTCATTCCTGGCTCCAGCCATATGTTCTCGCATCCTGCCCTCATGAGTATCCATTCTACCCCATATGATCTCCCAATCCTGCCCCACCAGCCTCCATCGTATCCGTCCTGCCCCATGATCCAATCCTGCCCCGTGTCTCCAATCATGCCCCGTATCTACATTCTGCCCATGCCTCAAGTCCTGCCCCCAGTGTGTCCAGCATATTACCCCCATGTTGTCCAGCATTGCCCCAGTGTGTCCAGCATATTACCCCCAGTGTGTCCAGCAATCTACCCCAGTGTCCAGCATTGCCCCAGTGTGTCCAGAAATCTGCCCCAGGGTCTCCAGCATTGCCCCAGTGTGCACAGCAATCTGCCCCAGTGTGCACAGCAATCTGCCACAGTGTGCACAGCAATCTGCCACAGTGTGCACAGCAATCTGCCACAGTGTCCAGCATTGCCCCAGCGTGTCCAGCAATCTGCCCCATTGTCCAGTATTGCCCCAGTGTCCAGAAATCTGCCCCAGGGTCTCCAGCATTGCCCCAGTATATCCAGAAATCTGCCCCAGTGTGTCCAGAAATCTGCCCCAGGGTCTCCAGCATTGCCTCAATGTCTCCAGTATTGCCCCAGTGTGTCCAGCATTGCCCCAGTGTGTCCAGCATTGCCCCCAGTGTGTCCAGCATTGCCCCCAGTGTGTCCAGCAATCTGCCCCAGTGTCCAGCATTGCCCCAGTGTATCCAGAAATCTGCCCCAGGGTCTCCAGCATTGCCCCCAGTGTGTCCAGCATTGCCCCCAGTGTGCACAGCAATCTGCCCCAGAGTGCACAGCAATCTGCCCCAGCGTGCACAGCAATCTGCCCCAGCGTGCACAGCAATCTGCCCCAGCGTGCACAGTAATCTGCCCCAGCGTGCACAGCAATCTGCCCCAGCGTGCACAGCAATCTGCCCCAGCGTGCACAGCAATCTGCCCCAGAGTCTCCAGCATTGCCCCAGTATGTCCAGAAATCTGCCCCAGTGTGTCCAGAAGTCTGCCCCAGGGTCTCCAGCATTGCCTCAATGTGTCCAGAAATCTGCCCCAGGGTCTTCAGTATTGCCCCAGTGTGTCCAGCAATCTGCCCCATGGTCTCCTGTATTGCCCCAGTGTGTCCAGCATTCTGCCCCATGGTCTTCAGTATTGCCCCAGTGTGTCCAGCATTCTGCCCCATGGTCTTCAGTATTGCCCCAGTGTGTCCAGCATTCTGCCCCATGGTCTCCAGTATTGCCCCAGTGTGTCCAGCAATCTGCCCTATGGTCTCCAGTATTGCCCCGGTGTGTCCAGCAATCTGCCCCATGGTCTCCAGTATTGCCCCAGTGTCTCCAGCATTGCCCCCAGAGTCAGACATAAAGAAAAAAAAAATCCTCACCTCTCCCATTCCTAGCGCAGGTCCGGTGCAGCCAGTCAGCGTCTCTCCGTCTCTGCAACGCTCAGGACAGAGAGGCTGAGCGGCGCGCACAGTGATGACGTCATCGCGCCCTCTGCCCTGAGACGTCGCAGAGTCAGAGGGCGCTGAAGACGCTGCAGCTGCCGGCGCCGCAGGAACCAGGAGAGGTGAGTATTAGAGTGGGGGCCGGGGGCGGGGGGAGCGTGGTCTTGGCGGCGGACGGCGCCGCCCGAAGATTTAAAGTGCCCGCGTCTTTTTTTTTTTTCTCCTCCTGCAGCGCCGGCTGCCCCCCGCATTGTGCCGCCCGGGGCGGCTCGTCCCCCCCGCACCCACCTTCCTACGCCACTGATTTTGTATGATCTTTACCAATTGGACGCTGCTTACAAGGTAATAATGCAGAGCAGACTAAAGGTACACCACCATAGACTTCTGTGAGTAAGGCCCTCCTTGTTAAAGACCATGAAAATTAGCATAAAATAAAAAGACTCGTATTACTGGAACTATATGTTAGATCTATAAAAAAAAACAAAAAAAAACTAACAGAATTCTCAGGGGAGCAGCAGAAATAAAAAGAGCGCAAAACTGGTCACTTTTGATCCAATTATTCGTCCTCTTTACACCTTTCATGACTAGGCTATTTTCCATTTTTGCTATTTTGTTTTTTCCTCCTCTTCTTCCAAGAGCAATATGGGTATGTTCCCACATTCAGGATTTGTTTTGATGCTGTGTATTTATGCAGTGTCAAAAACGCAGCGGCCAGATGTTACAGCATAGTGGATAGCATTTGTAGAAAATGTTTAGAAATCCCATGTCCAGTGTGCGTCTATGCACACCTGCGGATCACCTGCGTAAACGGACATGCGGCGCGTCTTTCAGATCCGCAGTAAGTCAATTTCACTTGTGGGTACGCATACAGATTTTCCCCATAGACTTGCATTAATGAGGAAAATCCACATGTGTAAAAAACGTAAATGCGTGTCCGCTAATTTGCGTAATAGGTGCAGAAATGGTGCGGACAATCTGCTGCATCAAAACCTGCTGCAGACCCTGAATGTGGGATTTTCCATGGCCCCCATACACACTTGCCTGTTCGTCGAACCTGTCGTTACTCTAATGCATATGGGGGCTTTAGCTTGCCTTGACATTCTGAAATCTGGTACTACTTTAAGGGATCTCAAAGCTGAAAACTGTAACCTACAGAATACATGAAGGGTTTCAAGTTACAGGTTAAAATGCTTCATGTAATACCATGTCTAATAAAAATGAATTGCCCTGCAACAGCAGCCTGCGCCGTGTGACAGATGAAAGGGTTTATTAAGCATGACAGTGATGTAAGAAGATATTGTAATAAATCATCCAAAGCTTCTAGTATTGCTACAGTTGTCTACACACAGTTCAGTTCAAGTGTTTTGCTGATGTCTTACTTCAATGATATCAAAGGGATATTTGAAGGCACATTAAAGTACATTATCCATTTTTAGCTGCATATTATAAAGTCAACTTTGTTGCATGAGCTCCTCAAGCTAAAATGAACTAATGACTAAGCATTTGTCAGGCTTAATGGAGATCTGGTTCTTTACTGGATGCAAGGCCTCATGAACACAGCAGAAAACATGTGGCAGCAGAAGAGGGTAGCTGGGGTTTTGGTTCAGGGAGGGTGAAACTTCGTAGTGGGCCCCTAACCAGGTAACCTTGATTACAACTGGGTGGCACATCTTAATAGTGATGCAGAACCTCAGCAGATGACCGCGCTGTTACTGGAAATAATCTCAAGGTGATTTTCTGGATTTGTTTTCTCATTTTGACTCTCATAGTTGTGGTCTACCTACTATGTAAATTACAGGCCTCTCTCATCTTTTTAAGTAGGAGAACTTGCACAAGTGATGGCTGACTAAATATTTCTTTCCCCACTGTACTTGCTTGCATCGTTGTGACCACACACTCAGACAGGCCCTGGGACACTAAGATCTGCCTCTCAGGATCCAAGTTGTCAATAGCAATAGATGTACATTTTGATGTATGAGGGGACCTTGAGAGAAAAAGTCTGTCCTTTCTGGAAGGGGAAGTGGATTTTCAAGTCTCTGTATAAAAGTTCACAGCACAGTTACAGATAATTACTACTGCTGACATTCTTTCTGATGTAATTGTTCACTTTTCACGTCTTTTCCACTTGGCCCAGACCAACATGACAATTTCTTCCAGCCAGGACATAAAATGCAACAAAGACTTATTTCACTTCTCACATTTTCAGCACTGTCCCCAATGGGACTATTCCCAACCTGCACAAACTGCTCATCCTGCTGATACCCCAATACTGAGCCGCTGCTTCTGTATGTGTCCCTATTACTGCACCTTGTAATGAATGGAAATAGAGGTACAGATGTTAGTGTACACTAGTTTATTGCATTTTTGTGGAACCACGGGACCACTGTCCGGAGGGCTCCGAAGGGGACGTGACTATGCGAGCCCCAGACACCCGTAGTAAGACCCCTCAAACAGGGTCGGATTGGAATGCCCGTGGGACGCAGGTGATACGTTCAGTTAGACCACAGACATGTGGAAGCTGACCCAGCAGAACAGTAGGGCTGGCAGGTATTGCGGGTAGTGAACCACTCGGCTGACGGCTGGCAGAAGAGTCAGGTAGCGGCCTGGAGCGGTTAAGAACTGGTGCAGGAAGTACTGGTGACGTCTTAGGAGGCATAAGGAGGCACGGCTGGCAGACTGAGGAGACAAAAGAAATTAGCAGGATACTGGCGGAATACAGACACCAAGGTATGGGGGAACATGGGAATAGCAACAGGAAGCACTGGCACCTAGGGCAGAGGTGCCTGAAATAATACCAGTTACTCAGCCATTGGTTCTGACCCTTTTTTGAAAAAGGTGCACTGTCTCTTTAAGAGACCTTAGAGCAGTGCCTGGAGAGCTGCTGGCCACAGGCCATGAAACAGCAGCAGCAGGGAAAGAATGCATGGGACCGGAGCCAAAAACCCGGAGACCTCTGACAGGTAGCGGGGAGTAGAGCGGAGCGAGGAGCGGACCCAAGCTGGGGCGCGTGCTTGCGCTACACACCTATTATGTGGTACCATGTGACCTCTAAATTATAAAACAACCCTCTAGAATACATTAATGGTGGGTGCAAGTGCACCCCCATAGGCAGCCTCAATAATGTAATGCATCCCCATAGGCAGACTCTATAGTATAATGCACCCGCAGAATCTATAGTAGAATGCACTCCCACAGTCAGCCTCTATAGTGTAATGCATCCCCAAAGACCGCCATATAGAATAATGCCCCCCATAGACAGCCTCTATAGTGTAATGCAGCCGCCAGGAAGACTGTATAGTGTAATGCACCCCCATAGGCAGTCCCTACAGTGTAATGCACCCCAAAATGCAGCCTCTATAGTGTAATGCACCTCCATAGGCAGCATCTATAGTGTAATGCACCCCCATAGGCAGCCTCTATAGCGTAATGCACCCACATAGACAGCCACTATAGTGTAATGCAGCCCCATAGGCAGCCACTATAGTGTAATGCACCCCCATAGGCAGCCACTATAGTGTAATGCAGCCCCATAGGCAGACTCTATACTATAAAACACCCCCATAGGCAGCCTCTATAGTGTAATGCAGCCCCAAAGGCAGCCTCTATAATGTAATGCACCCCCATAGGCAGCCATTATAGTGTAATGCAAGAATCTATAGTGTAATGCACCCTGATAGGCAGCCTCTATAGTGTAATGCACCCCCATAGGCAGCTACTATAGTGTAATTCACCCCTATAGACAGCCTCTATAGTGTAGCACAGCTCCATAGGCAGCCACTATAGTGTAATGCAGCCTTATAGGCAGACTCTATAGTATAATGCACCCCCATAGGCAGCCTCTATAGTGTAATGCAGCATCATAGGCAGACTCTATAGTATAATGCACCCCCATGGGCAGCCACTATAGTGTAATGCACCCAATAGGCAGCCTATATAGTGTAATGCACCCCCATAGGCAGCCAAGATAGTGTAATTCACCCCTATAGACAGCCTCTATAGTGTACTGCAGCCCCATGGGCAGCCACTATAGTGTAATGCAGCCTCATAGGCAGACTCTATAATAGAATGCACCCCCATAGGCAGCCTCTATAGTGTAATGCAGCCCCATAGGCAGCCTCTATAGTATAATGCACCCCCATAGGCAGTCTCTATAGTGTAATGCAGCCCCATAGACAGCCATTATACTGTAATACACCCCCATAGGCAACCTCTGTAGTGTAATGCAGCCCCATCGGCATCCACTATAGGGTAATGCAGCCCCATAGGCAGCAACTATAGTATGATGCAGCCCCATAGACAAACTGTGTAGTGTAATGCATCCCCATAGGCAGACTCTATAGTATAATGCAGCCTCATAGACAGACTCTATAGTAAAATGCACCCCCATGGGCAGCCTCTATTGTATAATGCAGCCCCATAGTCAGACACTATAGTGTAGGGTTGAGCGAAACGGGTCGGCCAGATTCAGAAGTCGCCGACTTTTGCCAAAGTCGGGTTTCATGAAACCCGACCCCTGTGTGGGGTCGGCCATGAGGTCGGCGATCTTCTGATCTGGAATCGGAATTCCGATACCGAGTTCCGATATGTTTAAGATATCGGGAATCGGTATCGGAATTCATATTTAAGTGTAAAATAAAGAATAAAAATAAAAAAATATTGATATACTCACCCTCGGACGCGCCCTGGTTCTCAATGGCAGCCTTCCTTCCTAAGAATGAGCGCCTGAAGGGCCTTCGATGACGTCGCGGCTTGTGATTGGTCGCGTGAGCAGTCACATGGGCGGTCACGCGACCAATCACAAGCCGCGACGTCATCTAAGGTCCTTCAGGCGCTAATTCTTAGGAAGGAAGCGTCCGAGGGAGTGTCCAAAGGTGAGTATATTCCTAATAGGTATATAGTCACCCTCGGACACGCCCTGGTTCTAACCCGCAGCCTTCCTTCCTAAGAATCAGTGCCTGAAGGACCTTAGATGACGTCACGGCTTGTGATTGGTCACATGACGCCCATGTGACCGCTCACGCGACCAATCACAAGCCACGACGTCATCGAAGGTCCTTCAGGTGCTCATTCTTAGGAAAGAAGGCTGCCGGTGAGAACCAGGGCGCGTCCGAGGGTAAGTATATCAATATTTTTTATTTTGATTCTTTATTTTACACTTAAATATGGATCCCAGGGCCTGAAGGAGAGTTTCCTCTCCTTCAGACCCTGGGAACCATTAGAAACCAATGCACTGCATTGGGTTTCGTGTTTCGGCCGACCCCAACCCCGACTTTTCTATAGGATCGGCTGATTTCACTCGACCCGACTTTTAAAAAAGTCGGGTTTCGTGAAGCCCGACCCGATCCTATAAAAAGAAAAGTCGCTCAACCCTACTATAGTGTAATGCACCAACAAAGGCAGCGTCTATTGTGTTATGCAGCCCCATAGGCAGCTACTATAGTGTAATTCACACCTATAGTCAGCTTCTATAGTGTAACGTAGCCCCATAGGCAGCCACTATTGTGTAATGCAGCCTCATAGGCAGACTTTATAGTATAATGCACCCCCATAGACAGCCACTATAGTGTAATTCACCCCTATAGACAGCTTCTATAGTGTAACGTAGCCCCATAGGCAGCCTCTATAGTGTAATGCAGACCCATAAGCAGACTCTATAGTATAATGCACCCCATGGGCAGCCACTATAGTGTAATGCACCCCCATAGGCAGTCTCTATAGTGTAATGCAGCCCTATAGGCAGCCACTGTAGTGTAATGCAGCCTCATAGGCAGACTCTATAATAGAATGCACCCCCATAGACAGCCACTATAGTGTAATGCAGCCCCATAGGCAGACTCTATACTATAATGCACCCTGATAGGCAGCCATTATAGTGTAATGCACTCCCTTAGGCAGACTCTGGAGTGTAATGCACCCCCACAGGCAGCCACTATAGCATAATGCAGCCCCATAGGCAGCCTCTATAGTATAATGCACCCCATAGGCAGCCTCTATAGTGTAATGCAGCCCCATAGGTAGTCACTATACTGTAATACACCCCCATAGGCAACCACTGTAGTGTAATGCAGCCCCATAGGCAGCCACTATAGTGTAATGCAGCCCATAGGCAGCCACTATAGTACTTTGTAGCCCCATATACAAACTCCATAGTGTAATGCATCCCCATAGATCTCCATCTATATGTATAATTGTCTAAGGGTTTTTCCATCCGTCTGTCTGTCTGTCTGTCCTGGAAATCCCAGAAAATGATGTCAAGAAAATGTCAAGAAAATGATAAGGGTGCCCATACTTATGCACCTGTCAAATTTTGTTTGAATGCAGATTGCACATTTTCTGTTAGTACAATAAACCTCATTTCAAGGCAGAAACATTACTGTGTCCAAAAGTTATTAGATATATGAAACTGAAATAGCTGTTGCAAAAGCATTTTTTTTTATAAAAAATTAAGCTTAAGATTAATAGGGGTGCCCAAATGTTTTCATATAACTGTATAATAGAGGCTGCCCATGGGGGTGCATTATACTATACAGTCTGCCTATGAGGCTGCATTATACTATAGAGTCTGCCTATGAGGCTGCATTACACTATAGAGGCTGCCTATGGGGGTGCATTATACTATATGGAGGTCTATGGGAATGTATTACACTTGACAATTTATCTATGGGGCTGCATTATACTATAGTGGCTGCCTATGGGGCTGCATTACACTATAGAGGTTGTCTATGGGGATGTATTACAGTATAGTAGCTGCCTATGGGGCTGCATTACACTATAGAGACTGCCTATGGGGGTGCATTATACTATAGAGGCTGCCTATGGGGCTGCATTATTCTATAGTGGCACATATGGGGCTGCATTACACTATAGAGGCTGCCTATGGGGGTGCATTACACTATAGAGTCTGCAAAAGGGGGTGTATTACACTATAATGGCTGCCTATGGGGCTGTATTACAATATAGAGGTTGCCTATGAGGGTGCATTATAGTATAGAGTCTGCCTATGAGGCTGCATTACACTATAGTGGCTGCCTATGGGGGTGCATTACATTATAGTGTATGCCTATGGGGCTGCATTACACTATAGTAGCTGCCTATGGGGGTGCATTACACTATAGAGGCTGCCTATGGGGGTGCATTATACTATAGACGCTGCCTATGGGGGTGCATTACACTTTAGATTCTGCCTATGGAGGTGCATCACACTATAGAGGTTGCCTATGTTGGTGCATTACACTATAGTGGCTGCCCATGGGGCTGCATTACACTATAGTGGCTCACTATGGGGCTGCATTACATTATAGTGCCTGCCTGTGGGGGTGCATTACACTATAGAGGCAGCCTATGGGGCTGCATTACAATATAGAGGCTGCCTATGGGGGTGTATTATACTATATGGAGGTCTATGGGGATGCATTACACTATAGAGTTTGTCTATGGGGCTGCATTATACTATAGTGGCTGCCTATGGGGCTGCATTACACTATAGTGGCTGCCTATGGGGCTGCATTACACTACATAGGTTGCCTATGGGGGTGTATTACAGTATATTGGCTGCCTATGGCGTTGCATTACAGTATAGAGTCTGCCTTTGGGGGTGCATTATACTATAGAGGCTGCCCAAGGGGCTGCATTACACTATAACGGCTGCCTATGGGGCTGCATCACACTATAGTGGCTGACTATGAGGCTGCATTACACTATAGTGCCTGCCTGTGGGGGTGCATTACACTATAGAGGCTGCCTATGTTGCTGTATTACACTATATCGGCTGCCTAAAGGGGTGAAATACACTATAGTGGCTTCCAATGAGGCTGCATTACACTATAGAGGCTGCCTCTGTTGGTGCATTACACTATAGTGGCTGCCTATGGGGCTGCATTATACAATAGAGGTTGCCCATGGGGGTGCAATATACTATAGAGTCTGCCTATGAGGCTACATTATATTATAGAGTCTGCCTATATATAGATTGTCTAAGGGTTTTTCCGTCTGTCTGTCTGTCTTTCTGTCTGTCTTACTGTCTGTCTGTCCTGGAAATCCCGCCTCTCTGATTGGTCGAGGCCGCCAGGCCTCGACCAATCAGCGACGAGCACAGCAACGATGATGTCATAAAGGACGTAGATATCCCGCGTCTCTGATTGGTCGAGGCCGCCAGGCCTCGACCAATCAGCAACGGGCACAGCGACGATGATGTCATAAAGGACGTAGAAATCCCACGTTTCTGATTCAGCAACGGGCACAGCGACGATGATGTCATAATGGTTGCCATGGCGACGATGATGTCATAAAGGTTGCCTCGACCAATCAGCGACGGGCACAGTCTGCCGCGAATTCTGGAATCATCATTGTCCATAAACTACGGAGACATGCATATTCTAGAATACCCGATGCGTTAGAATCGGGCCACAATCTAGTATAGTATAATGCACATCCATGGGCAGCCTCTATAGTGTAATGCAGTCCCATAGGCAGACTCTATAATATAATGTAGCCTCATAGGCAGACTCTATAGTATATTGCACCCCCATGGGCAACCTCTATTGTATAATGCAGCCCCATAGGCAGCCACTATAGTGTAATGCACCAACAGAGGCAGCCTCTATAGTGTAATGCAGCCTCATTGGAAGCCACTATAGTGTATTTCACCCCTTTAGGCAGCCGATATAGTGTAATACAGCAACATAGGCAGCCTCTATAGTGTAATGCACCCCCACAGGCAGGCACTATAGTGTAATGCAGCCTCATAGTCAGCCACTATAGTGTAATGCAGCCCCATAGGCAGCCGTTATAGTGTAATGCAGCCCCTTGGGCAGCCTCTATAGTATAATGCACCCCCAAAGGCAGACTCTATACTGTAATGCAACGCCATAGGCAGCCAATATACCGTAATACACCCCCATAGGCAACCTATGTAGTGTAATGCAGCCCCATAGGCAGCCACTATAGTGTAATGCAGCCCCATAGGCAGCCACTATAGTATAATGCAGCCCCATAGACAAACTCTATAGTATAATGCATCCCCATAGACCTCCATATAGTATAATACACCCCCATAGGCAGCCTCTATATTGTAATGCAGCCCCATAGGCTGACTCTATAGTGTACTGCACCCCCACAGGCAGGCACTATAATGTAATGCAGCCCCATAGTGAGCCACTATAGTGTAATGCAGCCCCATGGGCAGCCACTATAGTGTAATGCACCAACATAGGCAGCCTCTATAGTGTAATGCAGCCCCATAGGCAGCCTCTATAGTGTAATGCACCCCCACAGGCAGGCGCTATAATGTAATGCAGCCCCATAGTGAGCCACTATAGTGCAATGCAGCCCCATAGGCAGCCACTATAGTGTAATGCACCCCCATAGGCAGAATCTATAGAATAATGCACCCTCACAGGCAGCCTCTATAGTGTAATGCAGCCCCAAAAACGGACTCTATAGTATAATGCACCCCCATGGGCAGCCACTATCGTGTATTGCACCCCCATAGGCAGCCTCTATAGTGTAATGCACCCCATAGGCAGCCACTATAGTGTAATGAACCCCTATAGACAGCCTCTATAATGTAATGCAGCATTATAGGCAGCCACTATAGTGTAATGCAGCCTCATAGGCAGACTCTATAGTATAATTCACCCCCATTTGCAGCCTATATACCGTAATGCAGCCGCATGGGCAGACTCTATAGTGTAATGCACCCCCATAGGCACCTCAATAGTGTAATGCACCCCCATATGCAGCCTCTATAGTGTAATGCAGCCCCATAGGCAGACTCTGTAGTATAATGCAGCCTCATAGGCAGACCCTATAGTATAATGCACCCCCATGGGCAGCCTCTATTGTATAATGCAGCCCCATAGGCAGCCACTATAGTGTAATGCACCAACATAGGCAGCCTCTATAGTGTAATGCAGCTTCATTGGCAGCCGCTTTAGTGTAATTCATCCCTATAGGCAGCCTCTATAGTGTAATACAGCCCCATAGGCAGCCTCTATAGTGTAATGCACCCCACAGGCAGGCACTGTAGTGTAATGCAGCCCCACAGGCAGCCACTATAGTGTAATGCACCCCCATAGGCAGAATCTATAGTATAATGCACCCCCACAGGCAGCCTATATAGTGTAATGAACTCCCATAGTACCCCACATAGAATAATGCACCCCCATAGGCAGCCCCTATAATGTAATGCACCCCAAAATGCAACCTCTATAGTGTAATGCACCCCCATAGGCAGCCTCTATAGTGTGATGCACCTCCATAGGCAGAATCTAAAGTGTAATGCACCCCCATAGGCAGCGTCTATAGTATGATGCACCCCCATAGGCAGCCTCTATAGTGTAATGCACCACCATGGGCAGCTACTATAGTGTAATGCAGCCCCATAGGCATACACTATAACGTAATGCACCCCCATAGGCAGCCACTATAGTGTAATGCAGCCCCATAGGCAGACTCTATACTATAATGCACCCTCATAGGCAGCCTCTATATTGTAATACAGCCTCATAGGCAGACTCTATAGTATAATGCAGCCTCATAGGCAGACTGTATAGTATAATGCACCCCCATGGGCAGCCTCTATTATACAGTTATATGAAAACGCTTGGGCGCCCCTATTAATCTTATGCTTAATTTTTTATTAAAAAAATGCTTTTTTTGCAACAGCGATTTCAGTTTCATATATCTAATAACTGTTGGACACCGTAATCTTTCTGCCTTGAAATGAGGTTTATTGTACTAACAGAAAATGTGCAATCTGCATTCAAACAAAATTTGACAGGTGCATAAGTATGGGCACCCTTATCATTTTCTTGTTTTAAATACTCCTACCTACTTTTTACTGACTTACTAAAGCACTTTTTTTGGTTTTCTAACCTCATTGAGCTTTGAACTTCATAGCCAGGTGTATGCATTCATGAGAAAAGCTACTTAAAGTGGCCACTTGCAAGTTGTTCTCCTGTTTGAATCTCGTCTGAAGAGTGGCATCATGGGCTCCTCAAAACAACTTTCTAATGATCTGAAAACAAAGATTATTCAACATAGTTGTTCAGGGGAAGGATACAAAAAGCTGTGTCAGAGATTTAAAATGTCAATTTCCACTGTGAGGAACATAGTAAGGAAATGAAAGAACACAGGTACAGTTCTTGTTAAGGCCAGAAGTGGCAGGCCAAGAAAAACATCAGAAAGGCAGAGAAGAAGAATGGTGAGATCAATCAAGGACAATCCTCAGACCACCTCCATAGAGCTGCAGCATCAACTTGCTGCAGATGGTGTCACTGTGCATCGATCAACTATACAACGCACTTTTCACAAGGAGAACCTGTATGGGAGAGTGATGCGAAAGAAGCCGTTTCTGCAAGCACACCACAAACAGAGTCGGCTGAGGTATGCAAAAGCACATTTGGAGAAGCCAATTTCTGTTTGGAAGAAGGTCCTGTGGACTGATGAAACCACAGGCAGCCACTATATTGTAATGCAGCCCCATAGGCAGCCTCTATAATATAATGCACCCCATAGGCAGCCATTATAATGTAATACACCCCCTTTGGCAGACTCTATAGTGTAATGCACCCCAATAGGCAGCCTCTATAGTGTAATGCAGCCCAATTGGCTGCCACTATAGCATAATGCAGCCCCATAGACAGCCTCTATAGTATAATGCACCCCCATAGGCAGCCTCTATAGTGTAATGCAGCCCCATAGGCAGCCACTATACTGTAATACATTCCCATTGGCAACCTCTGTAGTGTAATGCAGCCCCATAGGCAGCTACTATAGTGTAATGCAGCCCCATAGGCAGCCACTATAGTAAAATGCAGCCCCATAGATAAATTATATAGTGTAATGCATCCCCATAGACCTCCATATAGTCTAATGCACCCCCATAGGCAGCCTCTATAGTGTAATGCAGCCCCATAGGCAGACTGTATAGTATAATGCACCCCCATGGGCAGCCTCTATTATATAATGCAGCCCCATAGGCAGCCATTATAGTGTAAAGCACCAACATAGGCAGTATAATGTGCTGCTGCAGTGCAGTATAGTGCAACCTCCACCAGGGGGTGCTGGTTAAGGAAAAGAGGTTGTACACACAGAGCAGCAATACTGAACTACTACACAGGTGTCACAGGTAATGAAAGAGAAGTCAGGCAAGCCAAAATCATACACAGAGAGATAAGCGCAGTACACACGGGGAGTCAAAAGAATGGTCGGGGACAAACAACAAGTCAGAGCCTACCGGGAATGTGGTAACCAAAACGTAAGATGCAAGACGAAGTCGGGATACAAGCCAAAGGTCAGAACAGGTCATAAACGGGTACAGGCAGTCAGAGGCAAAAAGGAACACTAGTACAAGTGAACAGGTCAGGTGCTCAAGCCATGCAACATGAACTATAGCTGACACTGGCCCACAGGCTGCAGAGGACTTAAATAGCTCAGCCAGCTTCAAAGTGAGGCAGAGGGGTCTGACTCTCCTGGAAAAGATTATATAAGAGGGACACCTTACGAGACGGGAGCTCCTCCGCGAGACAAATTTTCTCGAAAGGGGTTAACAACCCCATGGACTTATTAAGTTTAAATGATGTGCCTATGAAGCTCTTTAGCTGTTCGTAAAAGAACCAAGAGCCCTCAGGAGGTTCCCCCCCCCCTGGTATATTTCGTGTAGGGACTTAATACCTGTCTGATTTATGAAGTCAAATATAATGGGTCTTGAAGCTCTGTTTTTACTCAGGAAATTTTCCCTACGGAGACCTGCGGGGAAGTGAGGATTGTCGTAAATTGGGGTTAGTGGACCCGGGGCTGTAGAGGTTATAGTATTTCTGCCACTCTGTCGTACAAGTAGAAGCATGTTCCTAGTCATGAATGGAAGGTTCGACCTCAACCCCCCCCCCCCCTCCCGTGTTCCATAGTATCGTCTGAGGATCCCCGCCAACGAGATCACCCTCCAGGCCCACCCATTTCTTGTTGTTACTGCTGTGGTATAGGTCTAAAATGCAAGTACCTAATGAGGCACGACTATATACTAGGAAGTCTGGTAGGCCAATTCCCCCCCTCTTCTTGGACCTGCTTAATACAAAATGTGATATTCTTGATCTAGCATGAGACCAGACCAATCGGATGACCGCTTTCTTGAGTCGCGAGAAAAAGGACGCGGGAAGATATAACGGGATTGTCTGGAAATAATATAAAAGGCGAGGCAATAAGTCCATTTTAATTACATTAACTCTACCAAACCAAGACAGTTGAAGTTTATGCCACTTCTCTAAGTCCAGCTCCGCTTTTTGCAACGCCTCTTTAAAGTTTGCATTGTACAAACGAGATGTTTTGGCTGTTATTCTGATCCCCAGATATGGAAGTGAATCGAAGCGCCAACCAAACGGGAAAGAGGCTCGCAGCCCACTCACCTCAGATGGTGGTGGGGATATGTTTAAGGCCATGGATTTATGGGAATTAATTTTGAAATTGCTTAGGTGACCGAATTTCGATAATTCTAAAATGATATTGGGTATGCTAGTTATGGGGGAGGTAACATATAAGAGGATATCATCGGCAAAAAGCGCCAACTTGTGTTCCTCTGATCTTAATTTAACTCCTCTTATGGAGGGGTTATTGCGTATGAATCATTTTTTTTATATTTGGTTTCTAAAGTCTCCCTGTAAAAATAAAAAAAATCAGTGGGCGATTAATATTGGCCTTTCTGCTTGTGTGCCAGTCTTGACTCCTGGGTGTGCCATCTCTGTCTCTCAAATAGTGGGCCATAGAAAGCCTTTTTTTTTTTTTAATTTGGTTTCTAAATTCTCCCTGAAAAAATAATTTTTTTTTAATTTGGTTTCTAAATTCTCCCTGAAAAAAAATAAAATAAATGGGAGATCAATATTGACATTTGTGCTTGAGTGACAGTCCTGCGTGTGTGGCATCTCTCTCATTTGGTGCCACCGAAAACAGAGTGTGTAACATTGTGCCTGATTTTCCTTGCGGTCTCACCCACCTGTAAAGGGATATCTAAATCATACTGAAGTTATAGCTCACCGTGTAAGTTGTTTGACAGCAACAAATACTGTTACTTTGGTTAAGTTTTTAAAACAATGAGGAAGTCTGGTGGAAGAGGTCGTGGCCGTGAGCGTTCATTGTCAGCTGGTAATGATGGTAGTGGTAGTGGAGCATCAGGTGGTTGTGGGAAAAAAAATATTGCACCTAAGTCTGGAGCTGTGGAGCCAGGTTCGTCGTCTGGCTACAGAAGGCCTCGAATGCTCCCTTTTCTGGGAGTAGGAAAACCGCTTTTAAAGCCAGAGCAGCAAGAGCAAGTTTTGGCTTACCTTGCTGACTCAGCCTCTAGCTCTTTTGCCTCCTCTTTTGAAACTGGTAAATGTCAAAGCAGCGCGTTGTTAGTGGATGTTCACGGTCAGGGACAAGTCGCTTCCTTGTCCTCTTCAGCAAAAACAACAACAGAGAAGGATGCAGGAAGCGACACAACGGGTTACTCCATGGAGCTCTTTACACATACCGTCCCTGGCTTAGAAAGTGAAACTACAGGCCATGCCCATTACAAGTTGAATCTGACATGGAGTGCACTGATGCACAGCCACAGCCAGACTACTATGCTGGTCCTTTGACTCAGACCACAACATTGCCCTCGCAGGGTACTGATCCAGAATCAGACCCCAATGAGACTATGTTGCCCCATCACGAACGCTATACCACCGACTTACACGGTGACACAGACGAAGTTGCACACGAGCTAGAAGAGGAGGTTATAGATGACCCAGTTGTTGACCCCGATTGGCAGCCATTGGGGGAACAGGGTGCAGGCGGCAGTAGTTCTGAAGCGGAGGAGGAGGGGCCGCAGCAGGCATCAACATCGCAACAGGTTCCATCTGCCGGGCCCGTAGATGGGACAAAACGCGTGGCAAAGCCAAAACCTGTTGGAGGACAGCGTGGCTATCTGGTTAAAGCTCAGTCTGCAATGCCTGAAAAGGGATCCGAGGCTCGAAAGAGTGCAGTCTGGCATTTTTTTAAACAACATCCAATTGATCAGCGCAAAGTCATCTGTCAAAAGTGTTCAACTACCTTAAGCAGAGGTCAGAATCTGAAAAGTCTCAATACAAGTTGCATGCATAGACATTTAACCACCATGCAAGTCCACCCGTCTCTCCCGCACCCCAGTGCATGCCTGATAAAGTACATGAGCATAGAGTGCTGCCATGTCAATCATGTTGTAGAACACGGCGACTGGCCATCTCTGTGTTCCTGCACGCATGCTGTACTCCCGCACCATTTGGTCCATTACATCCACACCGCACTTTGTGTGGTTGTATTGTGTGACCGTGTTTGGCTTCCTTTTGTTGGTATCCTCAGTCTCAACCACGCTGTGCATGCTGCTGAGAATGTAGACGGCCTTCTTTCGTTTGGGTGCATTGTTATGAAAGGTAATTCAGTACCACAATGGACATAGAGGTCAGCGCACATACAGTGACCTGGCAATAACCCAAAAAACAAGAACGAGCTCTGAGACGTGGGAACTCTGTTGACCGCAATCCCTAATCCTCTCCAACCACACTAAAGGCAGCCGTGGATTGCGCCTAACACTGCCTATGCAACTCGGCACGGCCTGAGAAACTAGCTAGCCTGAAGATAGAAAATAAGCCTACCTTGCCTCAGAGAAATACCCCAAAGGAAAAGGCAGCCCCCACATATAATGACTGTAAGTTAAGATGAAAAGACAAACGTAGAGATGAAATAGATTTAGCAAAGTGAGGCCCAACTTTCTGAACAGAGCGAGGATAGGAAAGGTAACTTTGCGGTCAACACAAAACCCTACAAAAAACACGCAAAGGGGGCAAAAAGACCCTCCGTACCGAACTAACGGCATGGAGGTACACCCTCTGCGTCCCAGAGCTTCCAGCAAGCAGAAAAAAACAAATTGACAAGCTGGACAGAAAAAAACAGCAAACAATAGCAAAGAGGAACTTAGCTATGCAGAGCAGCAGGCCACAGGAACGATCCAGGAGGAAACAGGTCCAATACTAGAACATTGACTGGAAGCCAGGATCAAAGCACTAGGTGGAGTTAAATAGAGAAGCACCTAATGACTTCACCACATCACCTGAGGAAGGAAACTCAGAAGCCGCAGTACCACTTTCCTCCACCAACGGAAGCTCACAGAGAGAACCAGCCGAAGTACCACTTGTGACCACAGGAGGGAGCTCTGCCACAGAATTCACAACAGTGCATACACTGTCAGTGTGGCACCAGTGGTTGAAAACACCTGAGTGGTGAATTCAGTGCGGTCCATCTGTCTAGCGGATTGAGGAATTTCCCGGCGACTCTTGTTGACTGTGCCGAGGATAGTGGTTTCCCGGCTAAGCAGTCGTTGTGCAAGTGACAATGATGTAAAGAAATTGTCCGTGGTTACAGTTCTGCGGTTTCGGGTCATAGTGGCAATGATCCTTGGGTTTCCCAGGTTTGCTGACCAGCTGTCACGTGTAGTGATGGAATCTTGGTCACCCCCCGCAAGATAATGACTGAAATAAATGCCATTAGTTCCGGGAGACCCATGAATCAATCCACCTGCTCCGTGTGACGTGCATGTTGAGTAGTCCATTCTTCAATGCTACGAAGCATGTCAAGACTGATAAAACAGAGGAAGCTCGGAAGGCGACTCTGGACACTTCGTCTGGCCTTAGCACTTGGCTCTCCATCTGTAGGGTACGGTTCTATTGGGGTCAAATGGAGATGTTTCCCCACTTGTACTTCATGCCACACTGTGCCATCTTTTGTGGTCTCTGTCGGCTCACTCGCCAACCGAGCTCTCTTTTTTGGTAGAGGAGGAGTCTCCTCATCTGCAAGATAAATAATTTCAAATAAGCATTTTGTTTTGGTTCAAAATAAAAAAGATAGGAAATAAAATAGGTAACTCACACTGCCTTTTTTGGCATCCTGTTCCGTCCGTTTTTGAAACAAGCAGAACAGGATCCCTTTTGGCCCCCGTGCACCGTGGGTGATGTCCGTGTGCTATCCGTGAATCCACAGATAGTGCTGTCTGCTGTCACCACATACTCACCTCCCTCCAGCGCCTCTTCTCCTCTCACTTCCGGTTCACTATTGGGCTCAGTGAACTGAATATTCATAGCCTAATGAGCGGCACCGGAAGTGAGAGGAACTGTCAGCGCTGGACTGAGGTGAATATGAAATTCTTTATTTTTAGGCTTTTCACTTTCCTCCGTTGTCCGTGCACACGGAAGTCACACGGATGACATCTGTGTGCATGGATGTTTTCGGCAAAAAGCGGTCCGTGCTTCCGCAAAACAACAGACATGTCTCTGTGTGGAGCAGACGGACACGCATGTGCTCCACACAGAGACACAGTTCGTGCGGAATGGGGCCATAGGGGAACATGTGTCCCGTATGTCCGTGCCTATGGCATGTGTCAGCACAGACCCCACATGTGCCGGTTGAAGGACCATGTCTTCTCCATTAGAGTCTGAAGGGTTTGTGTTGCTCAGAATCAGTTCCAATGTCTCCTCAATGGTGTACCTTCTCTCCATTTTCTTTCCTGTGAACAAAATAGGTTTCTCCCCCACACTCAGGGAGAAACCAAAATAGGTTTTTCTTGTGAGCAGCAACCCCCACACTCAGGAATAGCTTGCATTAATCTGTTTACACACTCTTATCTTAGATAATCCCCCCTGCAGATTCCTCAGGCAAGAGCACATTTACAAATGAAAGGATGCTAATTAAGGTGTCACTATGGACTGAGGGTCATTTGACCCTCTCTCAGGACTTCAGGGGGGATCTTGAAATTCCCGGGACTTCTAGTGTTAATTTATGGCCTTGTGGATGGGATTGAGAGTAAAGTATCAGTCTTTGCTTGCGACACCAAACTATGTAGGATATTAAAATCTGACCTTGACATTACAATATTTCAAAACGATCTCAATAGGATGACGGAATAAGCAAACACTTGGCAAATGAGATTTAACGTAGATAAATGTAAAGTAATGCACCTAGGACAGAGTAATCCTATTGCTGCATATACATTAAAAGGGAGTATATTTGGGACTACAGAACAGGAGAAGGACTTGGGCATTCTGGTTACAAGTAAGCTGAGCAGCAGTACTCAATGTCAAGCAGCAGCCACAAAAGCAAACAAGATTTTAGGATGTATAAAAACAGAGATAAAATCCTGCAATACCAACGTATTGTTACCCCTTTATAAATCGTTTGTGAGGCCACATCTAGAATATGGGATCCAGTTTTGGGCTCCACATTTTAAAAAGGATATTCAGAAGTTAGAATCAGTTCATAGACGGGAAACTAGATTATAACATGGGATGGACGGCCTCTCATATGAGGAGAAATTGGAAAAGTTGGTCTTGTTTAGCTTAGAAAAAAGATGCCTCAGAGGGGATCTCATTTACATGTATAAATATATGTGTAGTCTGTACAAAACACTGGCTCATGACTAATTCCGTCCAAATTCCAAACTGAGGACTAGGGTGCACTCATTACAGGTGGAAGTAAGGGAATTCTGGCAACTAAACAGGAAAGGGTTCTTTACAGTTAGAGTAGTCAGACTGTGGAATGTCCTACCACAGAAGGTAGTAATGGCAGACACTATAACGGCTGTTAAAAAAGGGCTGGACGATTTCCTTGATACACATAACATTGCGGGTTATTGTAAAATGAGTTGCAAAATGTACATTTGGTGGAGACAGATTGAACTTAATGGACCTATTTTATTTTTCAACCTTCATAACTATGTAACTAAGATATAATAACATTATAGTCAAGTGCTGTTCATATCTAATTGCTCACTTTGGTGCAGGCTTCAGCAGAAGTCTCTGCCGTAGCTTCGGTTATATTTCACATAAACAGATAGTTCTGTATGCAGTTGTATCTTTCCCATTAACGTGACACACACCTTAGCTGAACATGACAGACTCTATTACAAGTAAACTGGTATTCCTAAAGCGAGAATTACTGCCGAGTTCTGTTTTTTGCTATAAATGGATGCCATGACTCAGATGTGTACAAAAGCTAATTAGCAGCAGCATAATATAGCATCCATTATATGACAATATGTACAGAACTGCTGATAATAAGACATGTTTCTTTTACATATCTTCTTTTTTCTCTAAAATGATCCTAAACCTCTGGATGGGAAAATATTTCTGTTGAAAATAACATATGTTAGGTTAGTGACATGATCATAATGGAATTCTGCAGCACAAAGTGGAGAGGTATCGCTTGTGATTTAAAACATACAGTGCAGGAGAGAAACCAGATTTTCATTTACTTTGGAATGTCCCTGTGTCTAATCCTAACCTGAGTACAGCCACAGGTAATAACATTTCTATTAGACACAGAAGGATGTCAACATCAAAGACTCCCTTGAATCTAGTCAAGTGTAAAATCTAAACTTTTTCAATATTTAGAAACAGTATAAAATGAGAAAATGAATTACCCCAATTGTCTCATACCACTTTATGCAGATTTTTCTTAAAAGGAAAGGCCATTGGCAAAAAGTCAAATCTGTTGTGCTATTGAAACCTTTGCTTTATTAAAGGAATTCTAAAAGTTTTGAGCTTTTCACAATGTCACAATTTTTAAGTCATAACACCTGCACTGTCAGAATCAGCTAACACCTGGTGGCGATCGCACGTGCACAGCTTCTGTGCGCTCAAAGTCGCCTGGATGAACTCAATACGTCTACGGTTGGTAAGTACCAGCAGACCAAGACGCACAGAGTACGTTCAAGGTTGTTAAGGGGTTAAAGACAAGAATCAATAAGAAAAAAAACTGTATTATTTAATAGAGTAAAAAATAAACATTATATAAAGCAGACATCACCAAAGAAAAGATAGAATTTACACTAAAATGAGAATTTCACCTTTCTTGGTTTGAAAGAAATTGGACAACAAACTTGCCTTCATTTCATTTCAGCCCATTCTTAGCATCCACTGCAAATACACATAATTATCTCAAAATATGTTGAGAATATGCTGTGATCAATAATTACAATGGACTATGGAATCAAAGTTTACAGCGAAACCACATCACAACTTTACCAGCTGTAATTATGGTTTCACCTCACATCAAAAAAATCACGAGGGTCCTGTGTATAATCAGGTCCACGTTTGACCAAAGATTGTTACTAGAGAATCTAACCATCCTCCCAATCTCTCACTAAAAGACCCTATGCAGTTAGTCAGCCACCAATTGTGCAAGTTCTCCCACTTAAAAAAGATGAGAGCGGCCTGTAATTAACATCATAGGTAGACCACAACTATGTGGGTCAAAATGAGAAAACAAATCCAGAAAATCACCTTGTCTGATTTTGCAAGAGTAATTTTGCAAGCTTTCGTGGAAAATATGTATTTGGTCACCTAAAAACATGCAAGATTTCTGGCTCCCACAGACCTGTAACTTCTTCTCTAAGGCCGGCGTCACACTGGCGTTTAAAACGGCCGAGTGCAATGCGATAAAAAATCGCATTGCACTCGGACCAATATTAAGTTATGGGGCCGCTCCCAGCAGCCGACTTTTTGTCGGCCGTTTTTCTCGGTCCGAGACAATCGCAGCATGCTGCGATTGTCTCGGACCGAGGAAAACTCGCGACTCACTCGCACCCATATAAGCCTATGGGTGCGAGTGAGACAGCACACACCACTCGGATATCATCCGAGTGATGTGCGCTATAAGCGGACACCAGCAATGGAGGAGATGGAGAAAGTCATTTCTCCGCCTCCTCCGCAGCTGTGCTCCGATCCTCCCTGTGCGAGAGAATCGGAGCACAGACGCATGACACTCGGCTCCTGCTCTGCTGCGAGCAGGAGCCGAGGGTCATTAGCATATCGTATCCGATGCTCTCGCATCGTATACAATACGCTAGTGTGACGCCGGCCTAAGAGGCTCCTCTGTCCTCCACTCATTACCTGTAGTAATGGCACCTGTTTGAACTTGTTATCAGTAAAAAAAGAGACCTGTCCACAACCTCAAATAGTCACACTCCAAACTCCACTATGGTGAAGACCAAAGAGCTGTCGAAGGACACCAGAAACAAAATTGTAGCCCTGCACCAGACTGGGAAGACTGAATCTGTAATAGGCAAGCAGCTTGGTATGATGAAATCAACTGTGTGAGCAAAACTGAGCAAATGGAAGATGTACAAGACCACTGATAATCTCTTTCGATCTGGGGCGAGGCTACTCCCTTTAGTCAACCACGCCTACTGGACGGCCATGTCAATAGATGGGGCGCAGCCTCGCTTAATACAAGTGTATGAACAGAGGTCACACTCACTAGAAGGGGCCTGATAGGGAGTATGTATAACTCATATATATCCTCTGGTGTTGGGCCAGAAACCAGTGAATTCCAGCAGCACACAGTGGGGGGGACATTCATAAGTCAGCAGGCAAACCCCTTTAAATTCCATTCTTAGATAGCAGAACCAGTACTGGTAAGTTAGGTAAGTTTACTAGTACTATGCTTTGGCCATCTTTCTAATCTCCATTCCTATGTTGTTTTTTTGTTTGGTATGTATTGTAGGAAAATTTTTAGGATACTGAAAAAAACTAATTGAATATGCAATGCATCATTTCGGGAAAATATACACATATGTACTGTATGTTTGAAGACAGGGACAGCTGTGGAGACAAGTATATCTGGATCCAGATATTCAGTCATTCTGCATTGCAACCCTTTTCATATCTGTGAATCTACAGTATTTTTCTGTTTCCACGAGCTGCCCGAGTATGCATGGGGTCAAGTCAGTGGCGTAGGAAGGGGAGTGCTGGGGGGGCGGGCCACCCCGGGCGGCACAATGCGGGGGGCGGCCGGCGCTGCAGGAGGAGAAAGGAAAAGAAAAAAAAAGGCGCGGGCACTTTAAATCTTCGGGCGGCGCCGTCCGCCGCCAAGACCAGGCTCCCCCCACCCCCGGCCCCCGCTCTAATACTCACCTCTCCTGGTTCCTGCGGCGCCGGCAGCTGCAGCGTCTTCAGCGCCCTCTGACTCTGCGACGTCTCAGGGCAGAGGGCGCGATGACGTCATCACTGTGCGCGCCGCTCAGCCTCTCTGTCCTGAGCGTTGCAGAGATGGAGAGACGCTGACTGGCTGCACCGGACCTGCGCTAGGAACGGGAGAGGTGAGGATTTTTTTTTTCTTTATGTCTGACTATGGGGGCAATGCTGGAGACACTGGGGCAATACTGGAGACCATGGGGCAGATTGCTGGACACACCGGGGCAATACTGGAGACCATGGGGCAGATTGCTGGACACACTGGGGCAATACTGGAGACCATGGGGCAGAATGCAGGACACACTGGGGCAATACTGGAGACCATGGGGCAGAATGCTGGACACACTGGGGCAATACTGAAGACCATGGGGCAGAATGCTGGACACACTGGGGCAATACTGGAGACCATGGGGCAGAATGCTGGACACACTGGGGCAATACAGGAGACCATGGGGCAGATTTCTGGACACACTGGGGCAATACTGGAGACCCTGGGGCAGATTTCTGGACACATTGAGGCAATACTGGAGACCCTGGGGCAGATTTCTGGACACATTGAGGCAATGCTGGAGACCCTGGGGCAGACTTCTGGACACACTGGGGCAGATTTCTGGACATACTGGGGCAATGCTGGAGACCCTGGGGCAGATTGCTGGACACGCTGGGGCAATGCTGTGCACGCTGGGGCAGATTGCTATGCACGCTGGGGCAGATTGCTGTGCACGCTGGGGCAGATTGCTGTGCACGCTGGGGCAGATTGCTGTGCACTCTGGGGCAGATTGCTGTGCACACTGGGGGCAATGCTGGACACACTGGGGGCAATGCTGGAGACCCTGGGGCAGATTTCTGGACACACTGGGGCAATGCTGGACACTGGGGCAGATTGCTGGACACACTGGGGGTAATATGCTGGACACACTGGGGCAATGCTGGACAACATGGGGGTAATATGCTGGACACACTGGGGGCAGGACTTGAGGCATGGGCAGAATGTAGACACGGGGCATGATTGGAGACACGGGGCAGGATTGGATCATGGGGCAGGACGGATACGATGGAGGCTGGTGGGGCAGGATGGGGAGATCATATGGAGTAGAATGGATACTCATGAGGGCAGGATGCGAGAACATATGGCTGGAGCCAGGAATGAGATAAACGGGGCCAGGGTGGGGAATAGTGTTACCATAGGCATAATAGGGGATAATTAAGGGATATTATTACTGCAGTGATGTATTTATTTTATTTTTTGAGTATACTGTTTTAAATGGGGGGGCGGTCCTGTTACTGTGCAGAGTGACACTATATCGCCTTTTTATCTTCATGTGGTGTAATGTAGAAGTTGTGAAAAATTAAGTAATGTGTTCTGCAAGCGGAGCTCGAGATAACTGTGTTATTTCCTGCAGAAACGAGTCCTGGCTGGAAGGAATGATGGCGGTCTGTGCTGGATGAAAGATGAAGGACTTCACCTAGAGACGTCACTGGTGAGTCAGTGTTACCTATACACTGACACTATACACTGTATACTATATACAGCGGTCCTGTGTACAATGTCACCAGTGATCACTGTATTATCTATACATTATATACAGAGTTCCTGTGTATAATACCACCAGTGATCTCTGTATTACCTCTACACAGACACTGCATACTAAGTACAGATCTCCTGTGAATACTGGCACTTATGGTGATAGTATTGTGTTTTTTTTTTATTACTGATCAGTATTGTAGTATTCAGTCACTATGTGGTGGTAATATGTGGTCTGGAAATGGTGCGGTGGTATTTGTCCCTTGTATGTAGTATTATTTGGTCACTATGTGGTCTGGTCATGGTGTGGTGGTATTAAGTCACAGGTTTGGCATGTGGGGGTGACACCATTAGGCCCAGTTTAAGTTCTACAAAACAGGAAAACCATTTTTGGTAACCTTTGTGTGTATTGAGCCGGGGGAGGGGGGGGGGCGCCAAACTCGGGAACAGCCCCGGGCGGCAAAAGCTCTAGCTACGCCTCTGGGTCAAGTCATATGAATACTGAATTCATAGATGACAGAGGAAAGCAGGGATGTACAGGAACAGGATAGGAAGCATGAGACATCAGTGTCTCATGCCACAACATTAAACCAAATTTTTCTCTTTCAATTCAGCGCAAATCACTTTCTCACATTTCGAGGCTGGTCCAATCTTCTAAAAATAATGCTAAATCATTACATAGTATATATTTAACTAAACCTTAAAGGGAACCTATCACGTCAGATAACATCATGGGCTGGCAAATTTTGACCTGGGGGAAAGCACACAGCAGCGTCCCATGATAAGTGTCCCATCCTTATTGTGTGTACAGTATGAAGTTCACCATTAAGGCGGGCTTAATATATCAAGACTCTAGAAACAACCTCACCAAAGAGCTGATGGTCATTACACAAACATGGTACAGAACCAAATTAACTACATAGGAGCATGCAAATTGCCTCTTCAGAGAAAAAGAGGACCTAAACTCTATAGCGCCACCTGTTGAAAGTAGTGATCCTACAAGTCACAATCAACCGTTTAACGAGTCGTGCAATATGACTTAGGATAAAAGCCAAATCAGTATCTCAATTCACAGACACGGTGTTTCGGGCTGTTGGCCCTCATCAATGCGAAGCATGAGAACTAATTTGGCTAGATGGGAGGCTCTGGATTGGGGTCTAAGGGGCAACGTTTCTCCTTATGGAGAGTGACATACCACCTGTGGCTTGTCAAGGTAAGGAGGCTTATTCGCTGTGCAATGCTCCTCTGGTATGTCACTCTTCATAAGGAGAAACGTTGCCCCTTAGACCCCAGTCCAGAGCCTCTCATCTAGCTAAATTAGTTGTTGTCAGCTTCTGTAAAATCATTGCAGAAGCTGACAGGATAGGAGACATGGTTTACATACAGTAAACCATTGCAGAACAGTTAGATATATATATGTCAGTGACTAATACTGTTAGTAGTATGTGTGCGTAAAATTTTGGACCTGTATGTACCGTATTTAATAAAAGAATGTTTTCACAGAAAAAACTGGCGTGGGCTCCCGCGCAATTTTTTGCGCCAGAAAGGGAAAGCTAGTGAGAGAGGACATATATTAATAGCCTAAAGAGGGACCATGGTTATTGCCCTCCCGGCTACATACATCTGCCCCCAACCACCCCAGAAAAGGGTCATCTGTAAGATGCGCCAATTCTGGCACTTAGTGTCTCTCTTCCCACTGCCCTATAGCGGTGTCATATGTTTTAATAAGGGGGTAATGTCACCTTTGTATTGTAAGGTGACATTAAGCCTGACTTAGTAATGGAGAGGTGTCAATAACACACCTATCCAATACTAATCCTAAAGTTTGTAAAGGGTTAAATAAACACACACACATGCAGAATAAAGTATTTTAATGAAATGAAAGAACACACAGTTTTGCCATCTTTATTCTTCTGACAATCCAAACGATGCCCTCAATCTCCTGTAATAAATACAATTTCTTGATTTTGTCTTGCTAGCTGGAAGCTCTGGGATGTAGGGTGGCACCTCCGCACAGTGAGTCGGTGCGGAGGACCCTTTTGCACACTCTGCATGGTCTTTTGTAGGTTTTTGTGCTGACCGCAAAGATTCCTTTCCTATCCTCTGTCTATTTAGTAAGTCGTGCCTCCCTTTGCTGAAACCTATCTCATTTCTGCGTTTGTGACTTTCATCTTTACTCACAGTCATTACATGTGGGGGGCTGCCTATTCCTTTGGGGAATTTCTCTGAGGCAAGGTAGGCTTTATTTTCTTCTCTAGGGCTAGCTAGCTCTTAGGCTGTGACGAGGCGCATAGGGAGGGTCAGGAGCGCTCCACGGCTATTTCTAGTGTGTGCAATAGGATTAGGGCTTGCGGTCAGCAGAGCTCCCACATCCCAGAGCTCATCCTGTATGAGTTTAACTATCAGGTCGGGTGCTCCTAACCACCAGGTCATAACACTGGCCCTCTTCATCAGGGTTAACCCTGAAATGCATTGGTTGGCTGACTAGCTATACTAGCACACCTGTCCTCTTTTGCCCCGTAGCGTGGTGACGTCACTAGTAGCTCCGCCCACCCTCTCCGACCGCTACCTCAGCGCTGCATCCGGCCGGGGCATGCGAGGTCTCGCGGTCGCACGGCTTCTGCCGCCACTCTCTCCTTAACCCACCGCTCTGCCATAGTGGTACAGCTAGCGGTGGCTCACACTTTCTGGAACAGCTTACCTCTGCACTCAGAACCACACAGGGGCATCTATTATAAACCTCTGAAGATTAAGCAACCGTGGCCATCACAATACCCGCATCAATTGCAGTAATGCTGAACACGCTTTTTACCCTTTTCCAAGGGAAATTGGACAGGGGGAATGGGAGGAAGATGGTGGACCTAGGGGCACCAAAGCCACAGAAGTGAAAGGAGCGTCTGCGGGATGGAAGTTGTCAGAAGAGTAGCAGGGAGAGCTCATGGAATGTAATTGGATGAGAACTGTGTTACTGCTGTATCAGAACCTCTGTTTTTTCTACGTAAAGTTGAACTGTTGAGTAAGAACATGGAGTCGGGAACTGTTTGTGTGAACCTTGAATCTGAAGCTGAGATCACAGAATCGGAAGGAACTCCAGAGCCTAAGGTGAGTGTCCTACTTCACACATGTTACATACGATAGATGGGACATTATGTTTCCTTTGTGGGGTGCCAGGGTGTGGGGATGCAACACCTCCTCTCCATGACTACCACCCTGGCCACCTCACAAAATTGGCAGGATTATGATTCCTTGTGTGAGAAAGCGGAGGAACCCCCAGAATGTCAAAGATGGCGGCAGCTAGAGCCTTTTAAATGGTGGATGATGGTGCAAAAGATGGAAGTAGTGTCGCCAATCATGGGCTTACCAAATCGAAAAGGGCAGAGGCAATGGCCTAAGTCCAGGTCACATCCCGCTGAGAGTGGTGCCTGCCAGCGGTGGGCGCGACGAAGAAAGAAGAAGTCTTGTCAACTGCAGCAGATTCCTGAAGAACGGGAGGAGTCTGAAGCTGAATGGGCGGAGCAGCTGGAAGTGGCTCCACCCACAAACGGGCATCATACAATATATGATTGTATATACTTTTACAATGCTTTCATTTCTTTTTGAAACATAAAGGAGCCTTACTGGAGACATAAGTTGAGAGACCCAATAATGAAAATGCATTATTATAAACATTGTGTGACTAATTTTACATGGTTTAATTTCCTAAAGCTTCCCTTATTACTGAATAACTTTGTGGGTAAAGTAATTAAAGGCAATAAATGACACCACAAGGATTTATAACACTTTATGTTGTTTACGATCATAAAAATGTAACTTTATCATGATAAAACTCAGGGCAGCATTTCTTTCACTAAAATTGCTGCATGTGATTTATAAATGTTAAAGCCTTTTACCAAAGTGCAGTTGGAGCGTCCCCATGGGGCCGTGGAGTTCTCGGTACCGGGTCCTGTGGTTCACAGGGGGATGTCATGGTGGCTCACCCAGTCCGTGGCCCTGGGACGTCCGTTTAAAAGGGGAAAGGTCTTTAAAGGGATAAAGTTTGCATTCGTGACGCCACCGGTGGTATTCGCTCAGGGTGACCGACGCTGCTTTAAGGGGTCCGCTGGGGTGATGTTATGGCAGCTAGATGGTATACCTTCCCACAAGAGCTTCCTGGTGTGTAGATGGTGGATAGTGAGAGGCGCAGAGACGAACGAGGACACAAGGTTGCACTCTCTTTACCTTTACTAAAGACTTCAGCATCCACAGTCCAGGGCACCAGATCACAGGGCTGGCAGAGTCCGGCCGGTTTGGAGGCAAGTCCAGAGTCCCCTT
The DNA here is from genome assembly GCF_032444005.1 of Ranitomeya imitator. Classification (NCBI taxonomy): domain Eukaryota; kingdom Metazoa; phylum Chordata; class Amphibia; order Anura; family Dendrobatidae; genus Ranitomeya; species Ranitomeya imitator. Next base: position 657,483,836 of record NC_091284.1, on the reverse strand, counting down.
GTCCAGGTGGAAATCAGTAGTATTCCTCTAGCGCTGCAGTGTTGTAGTCCCTTACTGCTAAGCTTCTCTTAAGGTCCTCACAACTGTTGTAGATCTTATATCTCTCTCTCTGTCCCCCTGATAGGATAGGACAAACCCGTATGACTGGTGGCTTGAGGTGGTTTATAGGGACTCTATCATGCCCCAGCCTCTAAGGGGTGCCACCGTGCCTCCTAGGTGTAGGGCGGACAGGTAACATGAAATTAGTTGTCCTGCCAGTCCCTGGAGCAAGGCATAAAGAACATTACTCTCTCGGTGTTCCGGCTACCGGGCTTCTGTGCCTCAGAAGGAGGCAGCCTGTGTAGGGCTGGCCCCCTTCTGATATCCACTCCTTTGCTACGACTTCTTTTGCACATTCGCTGCAATACAGTTCTGCCTTCAATGTCTCTTTCTAGGAGCTGCAGCTCTGAGGGCATGCACAGCTCCGTGTCCTTCATTCTCTGACAGGATCCCACCCCTGTCAGGGACCAAGTCACTGAGCGAAGCTCAGCCAGCAACTAACTAACTTTCCCTACAGGCAACCAGTTTTACCAATGTGGGGAGTGACCTAATAAATAGGAGCAAGAGCTCCCCCTGGTGGACAGGAGTGTGAAATATGTTGCATGTTTGTGATACCTGGATGCAGTTGTCCTTCTTTGCCTCCAAACATAACACCACTCTCCCTTAGAGGAAAATGACATTACTGCAACGACCAGGACCCTGGGGCGCTGCACAGTGCTTTCTTAATTGATATCTGATGAAGTCTTACCTTTGCCTTCTAAATTGGTTGCCAATGTTCTGTTCTTGTTCTATGACTCCTGGCTTCCTTTACCTCTGTCACTGTCTGTTCCGTTAGGCATTAGTGATGGCTAAAGCCAAAATGTCTTCTGTCAAATATTGCCATCCTGCTCCTGTGTCACATACTGGCTCATTACCAAAACGTTCTAAAATTTATTTTAGCTTTTATTCCCTCAATAGAGTACTAATATCCCATTTTGAGGAAAGTCTGACCTGACAGATATGCTAACAGAAGAATTTCTCTGTTGTGCAGTTTCAGATTTTAGGACTGTAACTTGAAGCATGTCTCAGTATAAAAGCAACATAAATCTTTTTTAAATATAAAGATTAAGTCTAACCAAAGAATGGGATAAGATAGGTATGGGATATTGTTGCTTTTTTCTTTTTTTCTTTTACAGAACGAGGGTCTTCAGGTGGGTTAAGTGTATAATAAAGATTTTACAACCCCATGTGTGTATTTACTTCAATAAAATACATTATTCTTTATGTGCATGTGAATTATTAACCCTTTATTACAATTGGATTAATAATGGATAGGTGTCTCATTGACACCTCTCCATTATTAACCAGGCTTAATGTCACCTTACAATATCAAGGTGACATTAACCCTTTATTACCCCATATCCCACCGCTACTCGGGAGTGGGAAGAGAGAGGCTAAGTGCCAGAATAGACGCATCTTACAGATGTGCCTTTTCTGGGGTGGCTGGGGGCAGATGTTTTTAGCCGGGGGGGGGGAGGAGGCAATATCCATGGTCCCTCTCTAGGCTATTAATATCTGCCCTCAGTCACTGGCTTTCCAACTCTAGCAGAGAAAACTGCGCGGGAGCCCACGCCAGTTTTTTCTGCGATTTAACCCTTTATTTTAACAGCTAGAGCCCACAAATTTTGCACATACACTCTACTAACATTATTAGTGAGAAATATGCAAAAAAAGGGGATATTAAATGGTTTACTGTATGTAAACCATGTCTCATATCCTGTCGGGTTTGGGAAGGAGATAGCAAAAGTCGGTAATTGAATTACCGGCTTTTATGCTATCTAGCTCTGTATTAAATATAAATATATATATGTGTGTCTCAATGAATATATATATATTTACCTATACTATGTGTAGACATTTATTTGATCTATTCTATTCTAACCTGTCAGTGCGATTTTACTGTACACCGCACTGAATTACTGGCTTTTCTATAGAACACCGCTGCGTATTTCTCGCAAGTCACACTGATGGTCCGTGTGTAATCTGTATTTTTCTCGCCTCCATAGACTTTCATTGGCGGACTTTTTGCGCAATACGCTGACAAACGCAGCATGCTGCGATTTTCTCAGCCCGTATAATATGGCAGATAGGAGCTGCCCCATAGCGAATCATTGGTCAGTGTGCAATGTATAGTTTTTGCGCCTCTTATACAATACAGACCAAATGTTTGGACACACCTTCTAATTTAAAGATTTTTCTGTATTTTCATGACTATGAAAATTATACATTCACACTGAAAGCATCAAAACTATGAATTAGCACATGTGGAATTACATACTTAACAAAAAAGTGTGAAACAACTGAAATTATGTCTTATATTCTAGGTTCTTCAAAGTAGCCACCTTTTGATGTGATGACTGCTTTGCACACTATTGGCATTCTCTTGATGAGATTCAAGAGGTAGTCACCGGGAATGGTCTTCCAACAATCTTAAAGGAGTTCCCAGAGATGCTTAGCACTTGTTGGCACTTTTGCCTTCACTCTTCGGTCCAGCTCACCCCAAACCATCTCGATTGGGTTCAGGTCTGGTGACTGTGGAGGCAAGGTCATCTGGCGTAGCACCCCATCACACTCCTTCTTGGTCAAATAGCCCTTACACAGCCTGGAGGTGTGTTTGGGTCATTGTCCTGTTGAAAAATAAATGATGGTCCAACTAATTGCCATCTGGATGGAATAGCATGCCGCTGCAAGATGCTGTGGTAGCTATGCTGGTTCAGTATGCCTTCAATTTTGAATAAATCCCCAACAGTGTCACCACCAAAGCACCCCCACACCATCACACCTCCTCCTTCATGCTTCACAGTGGGAACCAGGCATGTAGTGTCCATCCGTTCACCTTTTCTGCATCGCACAAAGACACGGTGGTTGGAACCAAAGATCTCAAATTTGGACTCTTCAGGCCAAAGCACAGATTTCCACTGGTCTAATGTCCATTTCTTGTGTTCTTTAGACTAAACAAGTCTCTTCTGCTTGTTGCCTGCCCTTAGCAGTGGTTTCCTAGCAGCTATTTTACCATAACGGCCTGCTGCGCAAAGTCTCCTCTTAACAGTTGTTGTAGAGATGTGTCTGCTGCTAGAACTCTGTGTGGCATTGACCTGGTCTCTAATCTGAGCTGCTGTTAACCTGCGATTTCTGAGGCTGGTGACTCGGATAAACGTATCCTCAGAAGCAGAGGTGACTCTTGGTCTTCCTTTCCTGGGGCGGTCCTCATGAGAGCCACTGCACTTGGGGACACTTTCAAAGTTTTCCCAATTTTTTGGACTGACTGATGTTCATTTCTTAAAGTAATGATGGCCACTCGTTTTTCTTTACTTAGCTGCTTTTTTCTATTCAGTCTATTCAGTAGGACTGTGTATCCACCAGACTTCTGCACAAGACAACTGATGGTCCCAACCCCATTTATAAGGCAAGAAATCCCACTTATTAAACCTGACAGGGCTCATCTGTGAAGTGAAAACCATTCCCGGTGACTACCTCTTGAAGCTCATCAAGAGAATGCCAAGAAGGTGCAAAGCAGTCATCAAAGCAAAAGGTGGCTACTTTGAAGAACCTAGAATATAAGACATAATTTTAGTTGTTGCACACTTTTTTGTTAAGTGTATAATTCCACATGTGTTAATTCATAGTTTTGATGCCTTCAGTGTGAATGTACAATTTTCACAGTCATGAAAATACAGAAAAATCTTTAAATGAGCAGGTGTGTCCAAACTTTTGGTCTGTACTGTATGTCCGAAAAACTCTCTAGTGTGACTCCGGCCTTATACTGATAACAAGTTCAAACAGGTGCAATTACTACGGGTAATGAGTGGAGGACAAAGGGGCCTCTTAAAGAAGAAGTTACAGGTCTGTGAGAGCCAGAAATCTTGCCTTTTTTTGGGCGACCAAATACTTATTTTCCTTCATAATTTACCAAATAAATCTTGCCAAATCAGACAAGGTGATTTTCTGGATTTGTTTTCTCATTTTGACTCTCATAGTTGTGGTCTACCCATGAAATCAATTACTGGCCTCTCTCATCTTTTAAGTGGGAGAATGTGCACAATTGGTGGCCAACTAAATACTTTTTTTCCCACTGTACTTGCTTGCATAGTTGTGACCACTCGCTCTGACAGAGCCTGGGACATTAACCCCTTCATGACCCCAGCTTTTTTCGTTTTTTTGTTTTCGTTTTTCGCTCCCATTTTTCCCAGAGCCATAACTTTTTTATTTTTTAGTCAATATAGCCATGTGAGGGCTTATTTTTTGTGGGAGAAGTTGTACTTTTGAACAGCGTCATTGGTTTTACCATATCATGTACTAGAAAAAGGGAAAAAAAACTCCAAGTGCGGTGAAATTTTAAAAAAAAGTGCAATCCCACACTTTTTTTGTTTGGCTTATTTGCTGAGTTCACTAATTGCTAAAACTGACTTGCGATTTTGATTCTCCAGGTCATTACGAGTTCATAGACACCAAACATGTCTAGGTTATTTTTTTTATCTAAGTGGTAAAAAAATGTTTTCCGATACTCGTAGTGTCTCCATTTTTCATGATCTGGGGTTGGGTGAGGGCTTATTTTTTCGTGCCGATCTGATGTTTTTAATGATATCACATTTGTGCAGATACGTTCTTTTAATCACCCGTTATTGCATTTTAATGCAATGTTGCGGTGACCAAAAAAACAATTCTGGCTGTTCAAATTTTTTTCTCGCTACACCATTTAGCGATTCGATTAATCCTTTTTTGTTATTGATAGATCAAGCGATTCTGAATGGGGCGAAAGGGGGGTGATTTAAAAATTTATATTTATTTTATTTTTTCATATTTTTTAAAAACTTTTTTTTTACTTTTCCCATGCTTCAATAGCCACAGGGTGGCACTCACAGCAATCCAACATCAACAACCATAGAGGTCTGAAGGAGACCTCTGGTTGCTATGCTGATGCATCGCTGACCCCCGATCACCTGGTGGGGTCAGCGATGCGCTCATTTCCGACCCGATGGCCAGAAGCACTAGTTAAATGCCACTGTCAGCATTTGACAGCGGCATTTAACTAGTTAATAGAGGTGGGTGGATCTCAATTCCACCCGCTGCTATTGCGGACACATGTCAGCTGTTCAAAACAGCTGACATGTCCCGGCTTTGATGCGGGCTCACTGCAGGAGCCGGCATCAAAGCGGGGGTTCTGACCTTGGACGTACTATCCCGTCCGAGGTTAGAAAGGGGTTAAGATCTGCCTCTCAGGATCCAAGTTGTCAATAGCAATAGATGTATATTTTGATGTATGAGGGGACATTGAGAGAAAAAGTCTGTCCTTTCTGGAAGGGGAAGTGGATCTTCCATCTAGAGCCATATGATCTAATAGAGAAGACCAGATCCTTTTCAGCCGGAAGGGGGCGATCAGTATTACTGCAGCCTGATGTTCCTGGCTTTTCCTCAGGACCCTTGGAATGAATGGAAAAGGAAGGAAGGCATATACAGTAGTAGATTTCTGTTCCATCTTTGGACATGGTGTCTGTTTTGTATTGTACTACCTCATAGCCTTTATTTGATTGTACATTGTTATTTATGTATCAATAAAGTTTGTTAATTTTTAAAGTAGAAGTCTTCATTTTCTGATAGGCCTATATATGGTTAATGCCTTTAACCCCCAAGGTTGTTTGCACCTTCATGACCAGGCCAAATTTTACAATTCCGACCAGTGTCACTTTATGAGGTAATTACTCTGAAAATGGATCCCACTGATTCTGAGAAAAATTTTTGTGACATATTGTACTCTGTGTTAGTGGTAAATTTTCTTCAATATGACTTGTGTTTATTTGTAAAAAAAAAAAAAGAAAACAAGGAAATTTGGTGAAAATTTTACAATTTTCAAACTTTTAATTTTTATGTCCATAAATCAGAAAGACATGTCACACAAAATAGTTCATAAATAAAAGTTCCCATAAATCTACATTACATCAGCAACATTTGTTAACCCCTTAGTGACAGAGCCAATTTGGTACTTAATGACCAGGCCAATTTTTGCAATTCTGACCACTGTCATTTTATGAGGTTATAACTCTGGAACGCTTCAACGGATCCCGCTGATTCTGAGACTGTTTTTTCGTGACATATTGTACTTCATGTTAGTGGTAACATTTCTTCGATATTACTTGCGATTATTTATGAAAAAAACGGAAATATGGCGAAAATTTTTAAAATTTTGCAATTTTCAAAATTTGTATTTTTATGCCCTTAAATCAGAGAGATATGTCACGAAAAATAGTTAATAAATAACATTTCCCACATGTCTACTTTACATCAGCACAATTTTGGAAACAAAATTTTTTTTTGTTAGGGAGTTATAAGGGTTAAAAGTTGACCAGCAATTTCTAATTTTTACAACACCATTTTTTTTTAGGGACCACATCACATTTGAAGTCATTTTGAGGGGTCTATATGATAGAAAATAATGAAGTGTGACACCATTCTAAAAACTACACCCCTCAAGGTTCTCAAAACCACATTCAAGAAGTTTATTAACCCTTTACGTGCTTCACATGAACTGAAACAATGTGAAAGGAAAAAATGAACATTTAACTTTTTTTTGCAAACATCTTAATTCAGAACCATTTTTTTATTTTCACAAGTGTAAAAACAGAAATATAACCATAAATTTTGTTATGCAATTTCTCCTGAATACGCCAATACCCCATATGTGGGGGTAAACCACTTTTTGGGTGCACCGCAGAACTTAGAAGTGAAGGAGCGCCGTTTGACTTTTTCAACGCAGAATTGGCTGGAATTGAGATCGGACGCCATGTCACGTTTAGAGAGCCCCTGATGTGCCTAAACAGTGGAAACTCCCCACAAGTGACACCATTTTGGAAACTAGACCCCTTAAGAAACTTATCTAGATGTGTGGTGAGCACTTTGAACCCCCAAGTGCTTCACAGAAGTTTATAACATAGAGCCGTGAAAATAAAAAATCGCTTTTGTTTACACAAAAATGATCTTTTCGCCCACAAATTCTTATTTTCACAAGGGTACCAGGAGAAATTAGACCACAAAAGTTGTTGTGCGATTTCTCCTGAATACGTCGATACCCCATATGTGAGGGTAAACCACTGTTTGGGCGCACCGCAGAGCTTGGAAGTGAAGGAGCGCCGTTTTACTTTTTCAATGTAGAATTGGCTGGAATTGAGATTGGACGCCATGTCGCGTTTGGAGAGCCTCTGATGTGCCTAAACAGTGGAAACCCCCCACAAGTAACCCCATTTTGGAAACTAGACCCCTTGAGGAACATATCTAGATGTGTGGTGAGCACTTTGAACCCCCATGTGCTTCACAGAAGTTTATAATGTAGAGCCGTGAAAAAAAAAAATCGCATTTTTTCTACAAAAATGATTTTTTGCCCACAAATTTTTATTTTCACAAGGGTAACAGGAGAAATTAGACCACAAAAGTTGTTGTGCAATTTCTCCTCAGTATGCTGATACCCAATATGTGGGGGTAAACCACTGTTAGGGCGCACCGCAGAGCTTGGAAGAGAAGGAGTGCCGTTTTACTTTTTCAATGTAGAATTGGCTGGAATTGAGATTGGACGCCATGTCGCGTTTGGAGAGCCCCTGATGTGCCTAAACAGTGGAAACCCCCCACAAGTGACACCATTTTGGAAACTAGACCCCTTAAGGAACTTATCTAGATGTGTGGCGAGCACTTTGAACCCCCATGTGCTTCACAGAAGTTTATAACGTAGAGCCGTAAAAAAAAAAAATTTCATTTTTTCTACAAAAATGATATTTTGCCCACAAATTTTTATTTTCACAAGGGTAACAGGAGAAATTAGACCACTAAAGCTGTTGTGCAATTTCTCCTGAGTACGTCGATACCCAATATGTGGGGGTAAACCACTGTTTGGGCGCACCGCAGAGCTTGGAAGAGAAAGAGTGCCGTTTTACTTTTTCAATGTAGAATTGGCTGGAATTGAGATCGGACGCCATGTCGAGTTTGGAGAGCCCCTGATGTGCCTAAACAGTAGAAATCCCCCACAAGTGACCCCATTTTGGAAACTAGACCCCCCATGGAACTTATCTAGATGTGTGGTGAGAACCTTGAATGCCCAAGTGCTTCACAGAAGTTTATAATGCAGAGCCGTGAAAATAAAAAATATTTTTTTTTTCCACAAAAAAGATATTTTAGCCCCCAAGTTTTTATTTTCACAAGGGTAACAAGAGAAATTGGACCCCAAAAGTTGTTGTCCAATTTGTCCTGAGTATGCTGGTACCCCATATGTGGGGGTAAACCACTGTTTGGGCGCACGGCAGAGCTCGGAAGGAAGGAGCGCCATTTTGGAATGCAGACTTTGATAGAATGGTCTGCGGGTATTATGTTGCGTTTGCAGAGCCCCTGATGTACCTAACCAGTAGAAACCCTCCACAAGTGACCCCATTTTGGAAACTAGACCCCCCAAGGAACTTATCTAGATGTGTGGTGAGAACTTTGAATGCCCAAGTGCTTCACAGAAGTTTAGAATGCAGAGTCGTGAAAATAAAAAATATTTTTTTTTCCACAAAAAAGATATTGTAGCCCTCAAGTTTTTATTTTCACAAGGGTAACAGGAGAAATTGGACTGCAATAGTTGTTGTCCAATTTATCCCGAGTATGCTGATGCACCACATGTGGGGGTAAACCACTGCTTGAGCGCACGGCAGAGCTTGGAAGGGAAGGAGCGCCTTTTTGGAATGCAGACTTTGATAGAATGGTCTGTGGGCATTATGTTGCGATTGCAGAGCCCCTGGTGTACCTAAACTGTAGTAACCCACCACAAGTGACCCCATTTTGGAAACTAGACCCCCCAAGGAACTTATCTAGATGTGTGGTGAGAACTTTGAATGCCCAAGTGCTTCACAGAAGTTTAGAATGCAGAGTCGTGAAAATAAAAAATATTTTTTTTTCCACAAAAAAGATATTGTAGCCCTCAAGTTTTTATTTTCACAAGGGTAACAGGAGAAATTGGACTGCAATAGTTGTTGTCCAATTTATCCCGAGTATGCTGATGCACCATATGTGGGGGTAAACCACTGCTTGAGCGCACGGCAGAGCTTGGAAGGGAAGGAGCGCCTTTTTGGAATGCAGACTTTGATAGAATGGTCTGTGGGCATTATGTTGCGATTGCAGAGCCCCTGGTGTACCTAAACTGTAGTAACCCACCACAAGTGACCCCATTTTGGAAACTAGACCCCCCAAGGAACTTATCTAGATGTGTGGTGAGACCTTTGAATGCCCAAGTGCTTCACAGAAGTTTAGAATGCAGAGTCGTGAAAATAAAAAATATTTTTTTTTCCACAAAAAAGATATTGTAGCCCCCAAGTTTTTATTTTCACAAGGGTAACAGGAGAAATTGGACTGCAATAGTTGTTGTCCAATTTATCCCAAGTACGCTGATGCCCCATATGTGGGGGTAACCCACTGTTTGGGTGCACGGCAGAGCTCAGAAGGGAGGGAGCACCATTTGACTTTTTGAGCGCAAAATTGGCTGTCGTGTTTGGAGACCCCCTGATGTACCTAAACAGTGGAAACCCCCCAATTCTAGCTCCAACCCTAACCCCAACACACCCCTAACCCTAATCCCAACCTGATCCATAATCCTAATCACTAACCCTAACCATAATCACAACCCTTACCCCAAAACAACCCTAATGTCAACCCTAACCATAACCCTAATCAAAACCCTAAATCCAACACACCCCTAATCCTAATCTCAACCCTAACCTCAAACCTAACCCTAATCCCAATACACCCCTAATCACAACCCTAACCTTAACCCTAATCCCAAACCTAACCCTAATCTCAAGCGTAACCCTAATGCCAACCCTAACCCTAATACCAACCCTAATCCAAACCCTAACCCAAATCCCAGCTCTAACCCTAACTTTAGCCCCAACCCTAGCCCTAACTTTAGCCCCAACCCTAACCCTAGCCCTAAGGCTACTTTCACACTTGCGTCGTTTGGCATTCCGTCGCAATCCGTCGTTTTGGACAAGAAACGGATCCTGCAAATGTGCCCGCAGGATGCGTTTTTTTTTGCCCATAGACTTGTATTGCCAACGGATCGTGACAGATGGCCACATGTCGCGTCCGTCGTGCACTGGATCAGTTGTGTTTTGGCGGACCGTCGGCACAAAAAAAGTTCAATGAAACGTTTTTTTGTACGTCGCATCCGTCATTTCTGACCGCGCATGCGTGGCCGTAACTCTGCCCCCTCCTCCCCAGGACATAGATTGGGCAGCGGATGCGTTGAAAAACTACAGCTGCTGCCCACGTTGTGCACAATTTTCACAACGTGCGTCGGTATGTCGGGCCGACACATTGCGACGGCCCCGTACCGACGTAAGTGTGAAAGAAGCCTAACCCTAAATTTAGCCCCAACCCTAACCCTAAATTTAGCCCCAACCCTAACCCTAAATTTAGCCCCAACCCTAGCCCTAACCCTAGCCCTAACCCTAACCCTAGCCCTAACCCTAGCCCTAACCCTAGCCCTAACCCTAGCCCTAACCCTAGCCCTAACCCTAACCCTAACCCTACCCCTAACCCTACCCCTAACCCTAACCCTACCCCTAACCCTACCCCTACCCCTAACCATAACCCTACCCCTAACCCTACCCCTAACCCTAACCCTACCCCTAACCCTAACCCTACCCCTAACCCTAACCCTAACCCTAGCCCTAACCCTACCCCTAACCCTAACCCTACCCCTAACCCTAACCCTAATTTTAGCCCCAACTGCTGTTCTCCTGCCGGCCGGCAGATGGAGACAGATGGCGGGCGCACTGCGCATGCGCCCGCCATTTTCTTCTGCCGGCGGCCAGGAGGAGCAGCAAGAGGATCCAGGGACACAGGTGAGTATTGTAGGGTCCCCGAATCCCCCTATTTCTCTGTCCTCTGATTTGCGATCACATCAGAGGACAGAGAATTACACTTTACTTTTTTTTTTTTTTTTTTTGCGGTCGCCGGTAAACAGTTAATTACCGGCGATCGCAAAACAGGGGTCGGTAAAACCGACCCCGATCATGCTCTTTGGGGTCTCGGCTACCCCCGGCAGCCGAGACCCCAAAGATTCTCGCGGGGCCGGCCGGCGGGCGCACTGCGCATGCGCCCGCCATTTTGAAGATGGCGGCGCCCACCGGGAGACACGAGGAGCATCGGGGGAGATAGGTGAGTATTGGGGGGCTACCTGGGACCCCTTTTCTCTGTCCTCCGATGTGCGATCACATCGGAGGAGAGAGAAATTAAAAAGAGATCGCGTTTTTTGTTTTTTTTTTTGCGATCGCCGGTAAACGGTTAATTACCGGCGATCGCAAATGCGGGGTGGGTTAAAAACCCCCCGAATCATGTTCTCTAGGGTCTCGGCTACCCCCGGCAGCTGAGACCCCGGAGAAAATCTGACTCTGGGGGGCGCTATTCACTTTTTCCACAGCGCCGTTAATTAACGGCGCTGTGGTTTAAGTACCCTTAGCGGCCGCCGTTAAAAGGCGTATCGGCGGTCGCTAAGGGGTTAAACATATATTTTTTCGGTAGGAAGTTATAAAGGTTAAAAGCGATTTATAATTTTTCCAACAAAATGTATAAAACCATTTTTTTTAAGGGACCACAGCACATGTGAAGTGACTTTGAGGGTCTTATATAACAGAAAATATCCAATAGTGACACCATTATAAAATGCCTTGCAAGCTATTCAAAACCATATCCAAGAGGTTTATTAATCCTTCAGATGCTTCACAGGAATTAATTGCATGTGGAAAGAATAATTGAACATTTAACTTTTGTTCACAAAAAATATATTTTAGACACAAATGTTTTTATTTTCACAAGGGTAACAGGAAAAAATGGACCCCAAAATTTGTTGAACAATTTCTCCTGAGCATATCAATACCCTATATGTGTGGGAAATCCACTGCACGTATAATGTAATGAAATTTTACTGGAATAATTAGCAGACTCTATGTTGCGTTTGGAGATCCCTTGATTTGCCTAGACAGTGCCTATAAGTGATATTATTATGGAAACTAGACCCCTATGGAAACTTATCTAGATGTGTGTTAAGCACCTTGAACCCCCAGGTGCTTCACAAAAGTTTTTAATGTTGAGCCGTGAAAATAAAAAAATAATTTACAAAAAATGTTATTTAGCCCCAAATTTTGCATTTTAATAAGGGTAACAGGAGAAATTGTACTGTTAAATTTGTTGTGCAATTTCTCCTGGGCAGGCCGATACCGAATAGGTGGAGGAAAACCACTGTTTGGGCGTATGGCAGGGCTTGGAAGGGTAGGAGCGCCATATGACTTTTTTAAATTAAAATTTGCTGCAATAATTAGTGGACGCCATGTCATGTTGGAGAGCCCCTGATGTGCCTAAACAGTGGAAATCCCCAACAAAAGACCTAACTTTGCAAATTAGACCCCTCAGGGAACTTATCTAGATATGTTGGAACACCTTGAACCCACAGGTACTTCACAGAAGTTTCTAAGTTTTATAGATCAGTGAAAATAAAAAACAAAATCACATTTTCACCAGAAAAATGTTCTTTTAGCCCCAATTTTTCATTTTCACAAGGGTAAAGTTACCCCAAAACTTTGTTGTGCAATTTCTCCTGAGTATGTAGATACACATTGAGTGGGAGAAAACTACTGTTTGGCCGCACAGCAGGGCTCAGAAAGTAAGGAGTTTTGGAACGACGACTTTGATGGAATGGTATGCAAGTGTCATGTCGCATTTGGAAAGCCCCTGATGTGCCAAAACAGTGTAAACCCCCTACAAGTGACCCTATTTTGGAAACTAGACCACTCAAGGAATTTATCTAGATGTGTGGTGAGCACCTTGAATCCACAGGTGCTTCACAGAATTTTACAACGTTGGTCTGTGAAAATGAGCAAAATATATTTTCCACCCAAAAATGTTGTTTTAGCCCCATTTTTTTCATTTTCACAAGGATAGCAAGAGAAAATGGATCCCAAAATTTGCTGTGCAATTTCTCCTGAGTTTGTTAATACCCCATATGTGGTTGAAAACTACTTTTGAGGCACAGTGCAAAGCTTAAAAGGAAAGAGGTGCCATATTGGGGTTCAGATTTTGCTCTACTGGATTGAGGGGCCATGTCTGGCAGACCTCCTAAGGTGCCAGAAACCCTTTTAAGAGACTCCATATTTTTCAAACTACACCTTTCAATGAATTCATTCATCTAGGGGTGCAGAGATCATATTGGCACCACAGGTGAATCACACAATTTTATTCCACTGGGAAGTGAAGAAAAAATTAATTACATTTTTACCAACAAAATTTTGTTTTAGCCCCAGATCACACTAGGAAATGGGTAAAAATTGCACCAAATTTTGTCCCACAATTTCTGCCAAAAAGTCGAAATACCCCATATGTGTCTGTACAGTACTGCTTAGCCATATGGTCAGACTCGGGAGGGACGTGGTGCTATATGCCTCCTGGAGCACAGATTTTCCTAGAATAATATGCGGACTCTGTGGAGACACAGGGCTTATTGGGTGCTCTCGTCCGCTGGCCCGGCTGTTATGGCTGGCAATCAGGCAACACAGCGTGCAGTAATCAGCGCACATACAGAGATCTGGCAAAAACCCAAAACAATAGGACGAGCTCTGAGACGTGGAATCTCTGTAGACTGCAGTACCTGAACTGTCCTCACACAACTGGAAGCAGCAGTGGATTGCGCCTATCACTACCTATGCAACTCGGCACTGCCTGAGGAGCTGACTAGCCTGAAGATAGAAATACAAGCCTGACTTACCTCAGAGAAATACCCCAAAGGAATAGGCAGCCCCCACATATAATGACTGTTAGCAAGATGAAAAGACAAACGTAGGAATGAAATAGATTCAGCAAAGTGAGGCCCGATATTCTAGACAGAGCGAGGATAGCAAAGAGAACTATGCAGTCTACAAAAAACCCTAAAACGAAAACCACGCAAAGGGGCAAAAAAGACCCACCGTGCCGAACTAACAGCACGGCGGTGCACCCCTTTGCTTCTCAGAGCTTCCAGCAAAAGATAATAACAAGCTGGACAGAAAAAACAGAAAACAAACTAGAAGCACTTATCTAGCAGAGCAGCAGGCCCAAGGAAAGATGCAGTAGCTCAGATCCAACACTGGAACATTGACAAGGAGCAAGGAAGACAGACTCAGGTGGAGCTAAATAGCAAGGCAGCCAACGAGCTCACCAAAACACCTGAGGGAGGACGCCCAGAGACTGCAATACCACTTGTGACCACAGAATTCACAACAGTACCCCCCCCTTGAGGAGGGGTCACCGAACCCTCACCAGAACCCCCAGGCCGACCAGGATGAGCCACATGAAAGGCACGAACAAGATCTGGGGCATGGACATCAGAGGCAAAAACCCAGGAATTATCTTCCTGAGCATAACCCTTCCATTTGACCAGATACTGGAGTTTCCGTCTAGAGACACGAGAATCCAAAATCTTCTCCACAATATACTCCAATTCCCCCTCCACCAAAACAGGGGCAGGAGGCTCCACAGATGGAACCATAGGTGCCACGTATCTCCTCAACAACGACCTATGGAATACATTATGTATGGAAAAGGAGTCTGGGAGGGTCAGACGAAAAGACACCGGATTGAGAATCTCAGAAATCCTATACGGACCAATAAAACGAGGTTTAAATTTAGGAGAGGAAACCTTCATAGGTATATGACGAGAAGATAACCAAACCAGATCCCCAACACGAAGTCGGGGTCCCACACGGCGTCTGCGATTAGCGAAAAGCTGAGCCTTCTCCTGGGACAAGGTCAAATTGTCCACTACCTGAGTCCAGATCTGCTGCAACCTGTCCACCACATAATCCACACCAGGACAGTCCGAAGACTCAACCTGTCCTGAAGAGAAACGAGGATGGAACCCAGAATTGCAGAAAAATGGAGAGACCAAGGTAGCCGAGCTGGCCCGATTATTAAGGGCGAACTCAGCCAACGGCAAAAATGACACCCAATCATCCTGGTCAGCGGAAACAAAACATCTCAGATATGTTTCCAAGGTCTGATTGGTTCGTTCGGTCTGGCCATTAGTCTGAGGATGGAAGGCCGAGGAAAAAGATAGGTCAATGCCCATCCTACCACAAAAGGCTCGCCAGAACCTTGAGACAAACTGGGAACCTCTGTCAGAAACAATATTCTCAGGAATGCCATGCAAACGAACCACATGCTGGAAGAACAAAGGCACCAAATCAGAGGAGGAAGGCAATTTAACCAAGGGCACCAGATGGACCATTTTAGAAAAGCGATCACAGACCACCCAAATGACAGACATCTTTTGAGAAACGGGAAGGTCAGAAATGAAATCCATCGAAATATGTGTCCAAGGCCTCTTCGGGACCGGCAAGGGCAAAAGCAACCCACTGGCACGTGAACAGCAGGGCTTAGCCCTAGCACAAATTCCACAGGACTGCACAAAAGCACGCACATCCCGCGACAGAGACGGCCACCAAAAGGATCTAGCAACCAACTCCCTGGTACCAAAGATTCCTGGATGACCGGCCAGCACTGAACAATGAAGTTCAGAGATAACTTTACTAGTCCACCTATCAGGGACGAACAGTTTCTCGGCCGGACAACGATCAGGTTTATTAGCCTGAAATTTCTGCAACACTCTCCGCAAATCAGGGGAGATGGCAGACACAATGACTCCTTCCTTGAGGATACTCGCCGGCTCAGATAACCCCGGAGAGTCGGGCACAAAACTCCTAGACAGAGCATCCGCCTTCACATTTTTAGAGCCCGGAAGGTATGAAATCACAAAATCAAAACGAGCAAAAAATAACGACCAACGGGCCTGTCTAGGATTCAAGCGCTTGGCAGACTCAAGATAAGTAAGGTTCTTATGATCAGTCAAAACCACCACGCGATGCTTAGCACCCTCAAGCCAATGACGCCACTCCTCGAATGCCCACTTCATGGCCAGCAACTCTCGGTTGCCCACATCATAATTACGCTCAGCAGCAGAAAATTTCCTGGAAAAGAAAGCACATGGTTTGAACACTGAGCAACCAGAACCTCTCTGTGACAAAACCGCCCCTGCACCAATCTCAGAAGCATCAACCTCGACCTGGAACGGAAGAGAAACATCAGGTTGACACAACACAGGGGCACAGCAAAAACGACGCTTCAACTCCTGAAAAGCTTCCACGGCAGCAGAAGACCAATTAACCAAATCAGCACCCTTCTTGGTCAAATCGGTCAATGGTCTGGCAATGCTAGAAAAATTACAGATGAAGCGACGATAAAAATTAGCAAAGCCCAGGAATTTCTGCAAACTTTTTAGAGATGTCGGCTGAGTCCAATCCTGGATGGCCTGAACCTTAACCGGATCCATCTCGATAGTAGAAGGGGAAAAGATGAACCCCAAAAATGAAACTTTCTGCACACCGAAGAGACACTTTGATCCCTTCACAAACAAGGAATTAGCACGCAGTACCTGGAAAACCATTCTGACTTGCTTTACATGAGACTCCCAATCATCTGAGAAGATCAAAATGTCATCCAAGTAAACAATCAAGAATTTATCCAGATACTCACGAAAAATGTCATGCATAAAAGACTGAAAAACAG
The DNA here is from genome assembly GCF_032444005.1 of Ranitomeya imitator. Classification (NCBI taxonomy): domain Eukaryota; kingdom Metazoa; phylum Chordata; class Amphibia; order Anura; family Dendrobatidae; genus Ranitomeya; species Ranitomeya imitator. The sequence continues at coordinate 657,467,150 of NC_091284.1, read as the reverse complement.
ATGGAGCATTGGCAAGTCCGAACGGCATCACCAGATACTCAAAATGACCCTCGGGCGTATTAAATGCCGTTTTCCATTCATCTCCCTGCCTGATTCTCACCAGATTATACGCACCACGAAGATCAATCTTAGTAAACCAACTAGCCCCCTTAATCCGAGCAAACAAGTCAGAAATCAATGGCAAGGGATACTGAAACTTAACAGTGATCTTATTAAGAAGGCGGTAATCAATACACGGTCTTAGCGAACCATCCTTCTTGGCTACAAAAAAGAACCCTGCTCCCAATGGTGACGACGATGGGCGAATATGTCCCTTCTCCAGGGACTCCTTCACATAACTGCGCATAGCGGTGTGTTCAGGTACGGACAAATTAAATAAACGACCCTTAGGGAATTTACTACCAGGAATCAAATCGATAGCACAATCACAATTCCTATGCGGAGGAAGGGCATCAGACTTGGACTCTTCAAATACATCCTGAAAGTCCGACAAGAACTCTGGGATGTCAGAAGGAATGGATGACGAAATAGACAAAAATGGAACATCACCATGTACTCCCTGACAACCCCAGCTGGTTACCGACATAGAGTTCCAATCCAATACTGGATTATGGGTTTGTAGCCATGGCAACCCCAACACGACCACATCATGCAAATTATGCAGTACCAAAAAGCGAATAACTTCCTGATGTGCAGGAGCCATGCACATGGTCAGCTGGGCCCAGTACTGAGGCTTATTCTTGGCCAGAGGTGTAGCATCAATTCCTCTCAACGGAATAGGACACCGCAAAGGCTCCAAGAAAAATCCACAACGTTTAGCATAATCCAAATCCATCAGATTCAGGGCAGCGCCTGAATCCACAAACGCCATGACAGAATATGATGACAAAGAGCACATTAAGGTAATGGACAAAAGGAATTTGGACTGTACAGTACCAATAACGGCAGAGCTATCGAACCGCCTAGTGCGTTTAGGACAATTAGAAATAGCATGAGTAGAATCACCACAATAGAAACACAGTCTGTTCAGACGTCTGTGTTCGTGCCGTTCTACTTTAGTCATAGTCCTGTTGCACTGCATAGGCTCAGGCTTACTCTCAGACAATACCGCCAGATGGTGCACAGATTTACGCTCGCGCAAGCGACGACCGATCTGAATGGCCAAGGACATAGACTCATTCAAACCAGCAGGCATAGGAAATCCCACCATTACATCCTTAAGAGCTTCAGAGAGACCCTTTCTGAACAAAGCCGCTAGTGCAGATTCATTCCACAGAGTGAGTACTGACCATTTTCTAAATTTCTGACAATATAGTTCTACATCATCCTGACCCTGGCATAAAGCCAGCAGATTTTTCTCAGCTTGATCCACTGAATTAGGCTCATCGTAAAGCAATCCCAGCGCCTGGAAAAATGCATCAATATTACTCAATGCAGAATCTCCTGGTGCAAGAGAAAACGCCCAGTCCTGTGGGTCGCCGCGCAAAAAAGAAATAATAATCAAAACCTGTTGAATAGGATTACCAGAAGAATGAGGTTTCAAGGCCAAAAATAGCTTACAATTATTTCTGAAGCTCAGGAACTTAGTTCTGTCACCAAAAAACAAATCAGGAATCGGAATTCTTGGTTCTAGCATCGATTTCTGATCAATAGTATCTTGAATCTTTTGTACATTTACAACGAGATTATCCATTGAGGAGCACAGAGCCTGAATATCCATGTCCACAGCTGTGTCCTGAAGCACTCTAATGTCTAGGGGAAAAAAAAGACTGAAGACAGAGCTAAGAAAAAAAAATGATGTCAGGATTTCTTTTTTCCCTCTATTGGAAATCATTGAATTGGCTCCTTGTACTGTTATGGCTGGCAATCAGGCAACACAGCGTGCAGTAATCAGCGCACATACAGAGATCTGGCAAAAACCCAAAACAATAGGACGAGCTCTGAGACGTGGAATCTCTGTAGACTGCAGTACCTGAACTGTCCTCACACAACTGGAAGCAGCAGTGGATTGCGCCTATCACTACCTATGCAACTCGGCACTGCCTGAGGAGCTGACTAGCCTGAAGATAGAAATACAAGCCTGACTTACCTCAGAGAAATACCCCAAAGGAATAGGCAGCCCCCACATATAATGACTGTTAGCAAGATGAAAAGACAAACGTAGGAATGAAATAGATTCAGCAAAGTGAGGCCCGATATTCTAGACAGAGCGAGGATAGCAAAGAGAACTATGCAGTCTACAAAAAACCCTAAAACGAAAACCACGCAAAGGGGCAAAAAAGACCCACCGTGCCGAACTAACAGCACGGCGGTGCACCCCTTTGCTTCTCAGAGCTTCCAGCAAAAGATAATAACAAGCTGGACAGAAAAAACAGAAAACAAACTAGAAGCACTTATCTAGCAGAGCAGCAGGCCCAAGGAAAGATGCAGTAGCTCAGATCCAACACTGGAACATTGACAAGGAGCAAGGAAGACAGACTCAGGTGGAGCTAAATAGCAAGGCAGCCAACGAGCTCACCAAAACACCTGAGGGAGGACGCCCAGAGACTGCAATACCACTTGTGACCACAGAATTCACAACACCCGGCTGTGATTAGAAAGACGACATGGACCAGGACTCATACCACCGAACACCCACTCTCTATGGGCAGAACATTACTCAGACAACACAGGGTGAGGGTAAAACAATGTGGCAATGACTTATTGAACCACCAACACACAATAGCATACAGAACAGTCCCAGCAAACACCCAAGTTGGTGCAAAATTACAGAGTCTCACCCTTCCGCTGACTTGCTGGGATTAGAGCTGCTTCCCATGCCGAATACCCCCACCAGTGGCTCCCTGCTTTTGGCTGGCCCCCACAGCTAGGAGGTAACGACAAGCTTAGGAAGTTAACTGAGAGCAGTGAGGTATGTGGCCAGGTGACCCGATTGTCTCAACTTGGATTCTTTAAGACGTCTCTGGGGTTTCAGTGATGGTCAATGAAGCAGTCCTGTGTACTTCCAGCTAGGGCCGTGGTCCCCCTAGGCTGATCTGTAGAGTCACATGGACCAGAAGAAAAAGTCTCTTTATATAGTTTACAACTGGCCTTTAACCAGCATCCAGAGGTCAGAGAAAAATATGAATGAGGCCAACCTGCATTGTTTGATTATGTGATCTATTTGCACAGTTTATCTTCTTCTGTTTGGGAATGCCAATAAACTGTCTATCATGGACAATGCATGTAATCAACATATCAAACATCATTGTTCAGGGGCCATGCATTACTGTTTTGCAGAGATAACAGAAAATAAACTGTAAGAGATAATATTAGTGGTAAATTTTCATCCTACAAGAAGAGTCAATTATTCAGACAACAGTTTATGATTCTGGGCCTACACAATTTACGTCTGGCATAATTACAGTGCTTTTCAACCTTTTCCCACATATCATGCTTCAAAGATAAAGATACCAAATGTAAATTTTTGGTGAAGAATCAACAACAAGTGGAACACAATTGTGAAGTTGAATGAAATTTATTGGTTATTTAAAATTTTTGTGGAATTTCAAAAACTGAAAAGTGGGGCGTGCAATATTATTCAGCCCCTTTAACTTAATACTTTGTTGCGCCACCTTTTGCTGCAATTACAGCTGCAAGTCACTTGCGGCATGTCTCTATCAGTTGTGTACATCGAGCTCGAGCTCAGTGAGGTTTGATGGAGATCGTTTGTGAACAACAGTTTTCTGCTCTTTCCACAGATTCTCGATTGGATTGAGTTCTGGACTTTGACTTGGCCATTCTAACACCTGGATACGATTATGTGTGAACCATTCCATTGTAGATTTTGCTTTATGTTTGGGATCATTGTTTTGTTGGAAGACAAATCTCTGTCACAGTCTCAGGTCTTTTGCAGACTCCAACAGGTTTTCTTCAGGAATGGTCCTGTATTTGGCTCCATCCATCTTTCCATCAATTTTAACCATCTTCCCTGTCCCTGCTGAAGAAAAGCAGGCCGAAATAATGATGCTGCCACCACCATGTTTGACAGTGGGGCTGTTGTGTTCAGGGTGATGAGCTGTGTTGCAACATATCGTTGCCAAAAAGTTTGATTTTGGTTTCATCTGAACAGAGCACCGTCTTCCACATGTTTGGTGTATCTCCCAGGTGGCTTATTGCAAACTTTAAATGACACTTTTTATGGATATCTTTGAGAAATGGCTTTCTTCTTGCTACTCTTCCATAAGGCCAGATTTGTGCAGTGTACGACTGATTGTTGTCCTATGAACAGACTGTCCCACCTTAGCTGTAGATCTCTGCAGTTCATCCAGAGAGATCATGGGCCTCTTGGCCTCTTGGCTGCATCTCTGATCAGTCTTCTCCTTGTTTGAGAAGAAAGTTTAGACGGACGGCCGGGTCTGATTTGCAGTGGTATAATACCCCTTAAATTTCAATATGATCACTTGCACAGTGCTCCTTTGGATGTTTAAAGTTTTGGAAATCATTTTGTATCCAAATCCAGCTTTAAACTTCTCCACAACAGTATCACGGACCTGCCTGTTGTGTTCCCTGGTCTTCATGATGCTCTCTGTGCTTCAAACAGAACCCTGAGACTATCACAGAGCAGGTTCATTTATACAGAGACTTGATTACATACAGGTGGGTTATATTTATCATCATTAGGCATTTAGGACAACATTGGATCATTCAGAGATCCACAATCAACTTCTGGAGTGAGTTTGTTGCACTTAAAGTAAAGGGGCTGAATAATATTGCACGCCCCACTTTTCAGGTTTTGAATTTCCACAAAAATTTAAAATAATTAATAAATTTCATTCAACTTCACAATTGTGTTCCACTTGTTGTTTATTCTTTACGAAAAATTTGCATTTGGTATCTTTATGTTTGAAACATGATATGTGGGAAAAGGTTGAAAAGTTCCAGGGAGCCGAATACTTTCGCATGGCACTGTAAGAAAAAATGCTGTATCGTCCCCTCCTTCAAGTGAACCCATTTCAGAAATTATACCCCTTTGGCAATTTAGCTACAGGTGTAGTGACTATTTTGGCTTCATGGGTGTTTTCTAGAAACAAGCAGCAGTGGATGTTGCTGAATGAAAATTGCAAACTGCCGTTGTAGTGACCAGTAAGTTGTATTGATCAGTATGTTGTGCCCAGCTCATGCTTCTTGAGACATGCACTCATAAATTAAGCAAGCTCTCATCGTTACAGAAATGTCAAACATGTGAGCGCTAACTGGGGTTTAGGCCACCCTGGTGTTTAAAAAGCAAGGGGTATTAGGACTGGCGGAACGCACCAAGACAGATGGTATAGATGCGTTCGCAGTCCGGGGTCCACCGTGCAGGTGAAAACCTGCTGCTAGCAATTAGCAGACTATATGGCGGTACACTAGCGTATACACGCGTGGGTTAACCTCACCCAGCGTGAAAGAAGCAATCCTGTTAAGGCACAGGACCGCGGTACCGCACCTAAAGCGCGAGCAAGTAGTCAGCGAACTCAACCCCAACTGGGATTGAAGTCCGATTAGACCCTTGCTGGCGCAACACCGCAACTGGGTGTGAAATGAAAAAGAAGAGCATGCAGTGCCGCACTGATGAACGCCACTAACCACCCAGGCTTGGGTAAGGAAAGCACAGAGGAAGTGCACGGCGCCGTACTGGCGGTCACAGCAACTGGACGCTATAATGTGTGACTAGTGCTGTAGGATAAGTCGGGCGCTAGGTAGCAGCCATACACCTTCCGCGAACAGTCATACTATAGGGTAGGGGTATCCAAGGACGACTTGCACTCACAACATACACACATTAGCAATTGTTTGACAATACTAGCGCATGGCCGTGCGGTCATGCGCAGTTTATATAGCAGCAGCACAGGAAGTGGCCACAGCACTTTTGCCCTTCTAGGACCTGCCAAGAGGACCAATAGAATGTGCTGCAGAGCCTGAGCACATGACCCTCGATCTCCAACGGGAGACCTTACGCTGGGCATGCTCAGTACGTGCAGACAAGGACTTAGTCCCAGAGAAGTCCGCTCGCTGCTGACCAGCACAGACTTTAATAGCAGAGACTGGAGAAGCAGCAGTAACTCTCAGGACAGAGTGAGAATGAGCAAGATGCTGGGACCGACGTCCTTGCTGAGCAGACTCCACTGCGGCTGGACAAGAATGGGAGACCGCAGCGGAGGTGGCTCGAGATTCCCCCTGTGCAGAGGCGGGAACTCGACCCCTAACATTACCCCCCCTCCTAGGGCCCCCCCCTCCTTGGGCCTCGCTACGTTCAAAGGCAGCAATGAGCTCAGCAGGCTCCCAGGACCTATCCTCAGGGCCGTAACCCTTCCAGTTCACCCAAAAAATTTTTTGCCACGTACCACCTTGCACCCCAAGATAGCATTCACCTCGAAATCGTCCGTAGACGAACCCGATGTCCCGGCAGATGACTCAGAAAACCGAGACATGTATACGGGCTTAAGGAGGGACACATGAAAGGTGTCGGTGATACCAAGGCGTGGAGGAAGGGCCAGACGGTAGACCACAGGATTAACCTGTTCGAGGACCTTGAAGGGACCCAAGTAGCGAGGAGCAAATTTAGTGGACTCAACTCGCAGCCTGATGTTACGGGCGGAGAGCCACACCAAGTCGCCAGGAGCAAAGGACGGGGCGGGGCGCCGATGAGCATCGGCGGAGGACCTCATTCTCTCCTTAGAGGCCCGAATGGCATCCTGAGTGCGGTCCCAAATATCCCGTGCCTCCACAGCCCAGTCTGCCACCCTGGAGTCTGCGGAAGACACGGGCATAGGCACAGGTACCCGTGGATGCTGACCATAGTTGAGGAGGAATGGGGTTTGTCCAGTGGAGTCGGCTACGGCGTTGTTCAGCGCAAACTCTGCCCATGATAGCAAGGATGCCCAGTCATCCTGCCTGGCTGAAACAAAATGTCGCAGGTATGTGACCAAGGTCTGGTTGGCCCTCTCTACCAACCCATTCGTCTCGGGATGATAAGCGGAAGAGAGATTCAACTCAATACTGAGAAGACGACACAGCTCTCTCCAGAACCGAGACGCAAACTGGGGACCCCGGTCACTGACAATTTTGTCAGGCATACCATGTAGGCGGAAGATGTGCTTAATGAACAACGCAGCCAAGGCCCGTGCAGAAGGTAACCGTGGTAGCGGCACCAAATGCACCATTTTCGAGAAATGATCGGTGATGACCCAAATGATGGTACAGCCACGAGACTTAGGCAAACCCACGACAAAGTCCATCCCGACCATCTCCCAGGGCCTATCTGCCACCGGCAAGGGATAGAGCAACCCAGCTGGCCTTTGACGTGGAGATTTATTTTTGGCGCAGGAGACACACGCCAGAATATAATCCCTGACATCCCGGACCATATGCGGCCACCAGTACGTCCTCGCCAGTAGCTCAGATGTCCTCTTTGTCCCAAAGTGTCCACCCACTCTGGACGAATGAGCCCAAGAGAGAACCTCCGGTCGCAAATTAATGGGCACAAAAGTCTTGCCCGGAGGCACAGACTCAAGCGAAACCGGTGCTACGGTTCTCAGGCTCTCAGAGGGAACAATAAGCCGAGGCTCCTCTTCCTCCTCTTCAGTTGACATAAGGGAGCGAGAGAGAGCATCAGCACGAATATTCTTCTCCCCGGCGAGAAAATGAAGAGAAAAGTGGAACCGGGAAAAGAACAAGGACCATCTGGCTTGGCGAGAATTTAGCCGCTGGGCTGTCTGTAAGTAGACCAAATTTTTGTGGTCAGTGTAAACCTGGAAGGGAAACCGCGCACCTTCCAGAAGATCTCTCCACTCTGAAAAGGCCAACTTCATTGCTAGCAGCTCCCTATCCCCGATGGAGTAGTTTCTCTCCGCTGGCGACCACAATTTAGGATTCGCTCCCTTCTTGGTGAGGGCTACCAAGGGAGCTACCAGAGTTGAGAAGTGGGGAATGAACTGGCGGTAATAGTTAATGAACCCCATAAAGCGCTGCACCGCTTTAAGGGAATGGGGCTCTTGCCAGTCCATCACAGCCTGTAGTTTGGCAGGATCCATAGCCAATCCCTGGGCGGAGATGATATAGCCCAGGAACGGCAAAGACTCCTGCTCAAACATACACTTCTCCAACTTAGCGTAAAGAGAGTTTGCCCGTAGGAGGTCGAAGACTCTGCCAACATCTCTCCGGTGGGAGTCAATATCTGGAGAAAAGATGAGAATATCATCCAGATAGACTACAACTGAGGTGGAAAGCATATCCCGGAAGATGTCGTTGACAAAGTCTTGAAAAACGGCTGGGGCATTACAGAGCCCGAAGGGCATCACCAGATACTCATAGTGCCCATCTCTGGTGTTAAACGCCGTTTTCCATTCGTCCCCCTCACGGATGCGAATCAGGTTGTAAGCACCCCGCAGATCTAATTTAGTAAATACCCTTGCTCCCCGAAGCCTATCGAAGAGCTCAGATATCAAGGGCAAAGGATACTTGTTCTTAACGGTGATAGCGTTAAGACCCCTGTAGTCTATGCATGGACGTAGCTCCCCATTCTTCTTCTGCACGAAGAAGAACCCTGCCCCAGCAGGTGACACTGACTTCCTGATAAACCCTCTTGCCAGATTCTCTTGAATGTACTGAGACATGGCCTCCGTCTCCGGGAGAGATAATGGATAAACTCGACCCCAGGGAGGCTCCGCACCAGGCAAGAGATCGATAGGACAGTCATAGGGGCGATGGGGCGGAAGGGTCTCCGCCACCTTCTTGGAGAACACGTCTGCGTAAGACCAATATTGCTTGGGGAGAGAGGATAGATCTGCGGGTACCTCAGTAGTAGCAACCTGAACGCACTCTCGGTGACACCTTCCCCCACATGATTCACCCCATCCCAGAATTCTGCCTGAGGACCACTCGATGTGAAGAGAGTGGTACCATAGCCAAGGTAACCCCAACAGCACCTCATCAATACCCTCAGGAATGACGAGCAGAGAACTAATCTCCTGATGGGATGGCGACAGGGACAGAGTAACAGGGATGGTCTGATGTGTTATCTGTGCGGGGAGTGTCGACCCATTCACCACTCGTACCGTTACTGGTTGAGATAGCATAACCAGGGGTATTGCGTGACGTTGGGCGAAGGCAGAAGACATAAAATTGCCCTCCGCCCCAGAATCCACGCAGAGGTCTACCGAGTGGGAGGATGAGCCAAAGGTAATTGTCCCCTTAAAGGACAATTTGGAGGCAAACGTCGCAGTGTCTAGTGCACCTCCACCTACTACCACTAGACGCTGACGTTTCCTCGACCGCTGATGACATCTGGTGGCAAGATGTCCTGACTGTTGGCAAACATGGCAACCCTGGAGTGCACGAGCGGTCTGGGACTTAGATCCCGCTCGTGACACCACCTTAGGTTCCTGGAACTCAGGAGCCTGGACTGGAGATTCCAAAGGTTTGGCGAAGGTGGGAGCCAGCCGAAACCTCTGCCTACACTGGGCTCGCTCTAACCTCCGCTCGTGAAAACGGAGGTCAATGCGAGTAGATACTGCTATTAACTCCTCCAGTGTGGCGGGAATCTCCCTAGTGGCCAGAGCATCCTTAACGTGGTCAGCCAGCCCCCTCCAAAATATAGGGATAAGGGCTTTATCCGACCACTCCAGCTCAGATGCCAGAGTGCGGAAATGGACGGCAAAAAGGCTGACCAAGGACGAGCCCTGAGTCAGTGCCAACAGTTGGAGCGCCGTGTCATGGGTGACACGAGGTCCTAGAAAGACCTGTTTCAGAGTGCTCAGGAATAACGGAGCACTCTGCACCACATGATCGCCACGCTCCCACAGCGGCGTAGCCCACTGCAACGCCCTGTCCGACAATAAGGAAATTATAGAGCCCACCTTAGCCCGCTCTGTAGGGAAACGAGAGGCCAGAAGCTCGAGATGTATTGAGCACTGACTCACGAAACCCCTACAGGACTTACTGTCACCAGAAAATTTCTCTCGTAGCGGGAGGCGAGATAACGTCGGTACAGGAGCGGCAGTGGACAAGGTAGCTGCAGCCACACTTGCAGCCTGAACAGCGACAGCAGTAACATCCACAGCTGAGGTTGAACGCTCAAGAGCCGCCAACCTTCCCTCCAGCTGCTGGATGTACCGCTGTAAACGCTGGTCATCCGCCATTTTACTAGCCAGACCCTGGCGCTAGTATTCTGTTAGGACTGGCGGAACGCACCAAGACAGATGGTATAGATGCGTTCACAGTCCGGGGTCCACCGTGCAGGTGAAAACCTGCTGCTAGCAATTAGCAGACTATATGGCGGTACACTAGAGTATACACGCGTGGGTTAACCTCACCCAGCGTGAAAGAAGCAATCCTGTTAAGGCACAGGACCGCGGTACCGCACCTAAAGCGCGAGCAAGTAGTCAGCGAACTCAACCCCAACTGGGATTGAAGTCCGATTAGACCCTTGCTGGCGCAACACCGCAACTGGGTGTGAAATGAAACAAAAGAGCATGCAGTGCCGCACTGACGAACGCCACTAACCACCCAGGCTTGGGTAAGGAAAGCACAGAGGAAGTGCACGGCGCTGTACTGGCGGTCACAGCAACTGGATGCTATAATGTGTGACTAGTGCTGTAACATAGTAACATAGTAACATAGTTAGTAAGGCCGAAAAAAGACATTTGTCCATCCAGTTCAGCCTATATTCCATCATAATAAATACCCAGATCTACGTCCTTCTACAGAACCTAATAATTGTATGATACAATATTGTTCTGCTCCAGGAAGACATCCAGGCCTCTCTTGAACCCCTCGACTGAGTTCGCCATCACCACCTCCTCAGGCAAGCAATTCCAGATTCTCACTGCCCTAACAGTAAAGAATCCTCTTCTATGTTGGTGGAAAAACCTTCTCTCCTCCAGACGCAAAGAATGCCCCCTTGTGCCCGTCACCTTCCTTGGTATAAACAGATCCTCAGCGAGATATTTGTATTGTCCCCTTATATACTTATACATGGTTATTAGATCGCCCCTCAGTCGTCTTTTTTCTAGACTAAATAATCCTAATTTCGCTAATCTATCTGGGTATTGTAGTTCTCCCATCCCCTTTATTAATTTTGTTGCCCTCCTTTGTACTCTCTCTAGTTCCATTATATCCTTCCTGAGCACCGGTGCCCAAAACTGGACACAGTACTCCATGTGCGGTCTAACTAGGGATTTGTACAGAGGCAGTATAATGCTCTCATCATGTGTATCCAGACCTCTTTTAATGCACCCCATGATCCTGTTTGCCTTGGCAGCTGCTGCCTGGCACTGGCTGCTCCAGGTAAGTTTATCATTAACTAGGATCCCCAAGTCCTTCTCCCTGTCAGATTTACCCAGTGGTTTCCCGTTCAGTGTGTAATGGTGATATTGATTCCCTCTTCCCATGTGTATAACCTTACATTTATCATTGTTAAACCTCATCTGCCACCTTTCAGCCCAAGTTTCCAACTTATCCAGATCCATCTGTAGCAGAATACTATCTTCTCTTGTATTAACTGCTTTACATAGTTTTGTATCATCTGCAAATATCGATATTTTACTGTGTAAACCTTCTACCAGATCATTAATGAATATGTTGAAGAGAACAGGTCCCAATACTGACCCCTGCGGTACCCCACTGGTCACAGCGACCCAGTTAGAGACTATACCATTTATAACCACCCTCTGCTTTCTATCACTAAGCCAGTTACTAACCCATTTACACACATTTTCCCCCAGACCAAGCATTCTCATCTTGTGTACCAACCTCTTGTGCGGCACGGTATCAAACGCTTTGGAAAAATCGAGATATACCACGTCCAATGACTCACCGTGGTCCAGCCTATAGCTTACCTCTTCATAAAAACTGATTAGATTGGTTTGACAGGAGCGATTTCTCATAAACCCATGCTGATATGGAGTTAAACAGTTATTCTCATTGAGATAATCCAGAATAACATCCCTCAGAAACCCTTCAAATATTTTACCAACAATAGAGGTTAGACTTACTGGCCTATAATTTCCAGGTTCACTTTTAGAGCCCTTTTTGAATATTGGCACCACATTTGCTATGCGCCAATCCTGCGGAACAGACCCTGTCGCTATAGAGTCACTAAAAATAAGAAATAATGGTTTATCTATTACATTACTTAGTTCTCTTAGTACTCGTGGGTGTATGCCATCCGGACCCGGAGATTTATCTATTTTAATCTTATTTAGCCGGTTTCGCACCTCTTCTTGGGTTAGATTGGTGACTCTTAATATAGGGTTTTCATTGTTTCTTGGGATTTCACCTAGCATTTCATTTTCCACCGTGAATACCGTGGAGAAGAAGGTGTTTAATATGTTAGCTTTTTCCTCGTCATCTACAACCATTCTTTCCTCACTATTTTTTAAGGGGCCTACATTTTCAGTTTTTATTCTTTTACTATTGATATAGTTGAAGAACAGTTTGGGATTAGTTTTACTCTCCTTAGCAATGTGCTTCTCTGTTTCCTTTTTGGCAGCTTTAATTAGTTTTTTAGATAAAGTATTTTTCTCCCTATAGTTTTTTAGAGCTTCAATGGTGCCATCCTGCTTTAGTAGTGCAAATGCTTTCTTTTTACTGTTAATTGCCTGTCTTACTTCTTTGTTTAGCCACATTGGGTTTTTGCTATTTCTAGTCCTTTTATTCCCACAAGGTATAAACCGCTTACACTGCCTATTTAGGATGTTCTTAAACATTTCCCATTTATTATCTGTATTCTTATTTCTGAGGATATTGTCCCAGTCTACCAGATTAAGGGCATCTCTAAGCTGTTCAAACTTTGCCTTCCTAAAGTTCAATGTTTTTGTGACTCCCTGACAAGTCCCCCTAGTGAAAGACAGGTGAAACTGTACAATATTGTGGTCACTATTTCCTAGATAGTCCCCCATAACCAGGACCTCATTATGGGTTGCAGCTTCATCTATCTGCTTTAGAAGTAGACTTTCCATGCTTTCTGTTATATTTGGGGGTTTGTAACAGACCCCAATGAGAATTTTGTTACCATTTTTCCCTCCATGAATTTCAACCCATATGGACTCGACATCCTCATTCCCTTCGCTAATATCCTCCCTTAAAGTGGACTTTAGACAAGACTTTACATAGAGACAAACCCCTCCTCCTCTCCGATTTTTACGATCCTTTCTAAACAGACTGTAACCCTGTAAGTTGACTGCCCAGTCATAGCTTTCATCTAACCATGTCTCGGTTATTCCCACTATGTCAAAGTTACCTGTAGATATTTCTGCTTCTAGTTCTTCCATCTTGTTTGTCAGGCTTCTGGCGTTTGCGAGCATGCAGTTTAGAGGATTTTGTTTTGTTCCAATCTCCTCACTGTGGATTGTTTTAGAAATGTTCTTACCTCCCTTCAGAGTATGTTTTCCCGGGTCGTCTTTGTTCGAGTCTAATGTTTTTCTTCCCGTCCCCTCTTCTTCTAGTTTAACGCCCTCCTGATGAGTGTAGGATAAGTCGGGCGCTAGGTAGCAACCATACACCTTCCGCGAACAGTCATACTATAGGGTAGGGGTATCCAAGGACGACTTGCACTCACAACATACACACATTAGCAATTGTTTGACAATACTAGCGCATGGCAGTGTGGTCATGCGCAGTTTATATAGCAGCAGCACAGGAAGTGGCCACAGCACTTTTGCCCTTCTAGGACCTGCCAAGAGGACCAATAGAATGTGCTGCAGAGCCTGAGCACATGACCCTCGATCTCCAACGGGAGACCTTACGCTGGGCATGCTCAGTACGTGCAGACAAGGACTTAGTCCCAGAGAAGTCCGCTCGCTGCTGACCAGCACAGACTTTAATAGCAGAGACTGGAGAAGCAGCAGTAACTCTCAGAACAGAGTGAGAATGAGCAAGACGCTGGGACCAACGTCCTTGCTGAGCAGACTCCACTGCAGCTGGACAAGAATGGGAGACCGCAGCGGAGGTGGCTCGAGATTCCCCCTGTGCAGAAGCGGGAACTCGACCCCTAACATCCCCCCCCCCTCCTTGGGCCTCGCTACGTTCGAAGGCAGCAATGAGCTGCGGAGCCCGAATGTGCTCAGCAGGCTCCCAGGACCTATCCTCAGGGCCGTAACCCTTCCAGTCCACCCAAAAAAAATTTTTGCCACGTACCACCTTGCACCCCAAGATAGCGTTCACCTCGAAATCGTCCGTAGACGAACCCGATGTCCCGGCAGATGACTCAGAAAACCGAGACATGTGTGCAGAAGCGGGAACTCGACCCCTAACAAGGGGGCATTTGGATTTGGGAGTGCAGAATTCGCTAGATTTCCTTAGGGGGGTGAGAAGCCATAGCGCTTTTCCAGATTTTTAGTGCTACCACTAATGTGGAAGCCCCTATATTTCCATTGACACATGACGTACCTGAGTTGAGACTTGCTTTTTTGAGGATTCATTTGAAGCTTTTGTTTGGAACATTTTACATAACATTAGGGATCACATTTATCCAGCGCTCTACGCTGGGCTTTTATATTGGGGTTTCCATCTTAATCTCTAAAGTGACGTGATTCACATGCAATCCTCTAGGGAGCCACTCACTATAATGAGGCAGCAGAGTTACTCTGGATTCCACTTTGGCTCTGTTCAGCGTTGTCCTTCTTTTTAGAAGTGCACAAAACTGTGGCCTAAAAAGGTGGACAACGCCTGACCTGTGATCTAGCGGTGTCCATCTGCCTCATTATATGGAATTTTCCACCTCGTTTTTTATTTATTCTTTTTACAGTGTTCACTAAAGGGGTTAACTAGTAGGACAGCTTTACAGGACGGGACATGCAGGGCTCGGCATTACCAAATACGTGTACTTTTTAGTTTACATTTTTTTTAATAAAAATATTTATTTATGGGTACAATATATTTTTAGTTTTTACTATTTTTTTTAGCTTCTTTTTAAATATTTTTGCAATTTTTGTTCTCTTTTTTCACTTTTTTACTCTGTCTCACTATAGGACTTTCACTTTTTGCAGGCT
Organism: Ranitomeya imitator; assembly: GCF_032444005.1. NCBI lineage: Eukaryota > Metazoa > Chordata > Amphibia > Anura > Dendrobatidae > Ranitomeya > Ranitomeya imitator. The sequence continues at coordinate 657,452,139 of NC_091284.1, read as the reverse complement.
GATCTCTTGTAAAGCATAGCAATGCAGGAATATTCCTATGATGTACAAACTGTCAGCGCTGCACTGACAGACAAACTTGTTAGATCATGCACTGAGCATGATCTAGCAAGTTTTCTACCTCTGGTGACCTGGATGTCATCATGACGACATCTGGTCACCATAGCAACGATCGGGTCCCTGTGATGACGTCGCGGGGGCTCTGATCTAAGGTTAGAGGGGGCTTCCTCCCTCTGCCAGCTCTCTAAATGCTGTGATAAATTTTGATTTCAGTATTTAGGGGGTTAAAGTGCTGGGAGTGATGCGGCACTGCTCCTGGCACTGAATGCCGGGTGACAGCTGTCAGAATCAGCTGACACCCGGTGGTGATTGCGTGCGATTAGCTCCTGTGCGTGGGTGATCACCATGATGTATCTATCTGTCCAAGGTTGTTAAGTACCTGGCAACCTCAATGTATGGATACATCCAAGGGGGTAAAGGGGTTAAAATTACAACTAGAAGTAATCCCGTTCTGGGTCATACACCAGTTGTGAAAGTTAATTATCTTTTATTATTGTTACATTCCATTAATCAGATCCCAGTATTCCTTGAAATATCTAAATAGGAATCGTAGAGTCCATAAGGAGATGAAGGCATCAAATTTATCATAATGTGAAGCAGTAAGATCCTCTATTTTCAGTAATCGTCCACCTTAGCAATCCAGAGGGACAAGGGGGTGAGGTGGATTTCCAGTGAGCTGGAATACAGGTGAGCTGAGATTAATAAGGTGGTGCAACATTTTAAAAAAGGATAACAAATGGAACCAATCCCCATACTAACGCATTTAAAGGGAATCTAGGCTCTGTGAAATCCTACTGGAGTCAACAAAAAGAAGAGAATATGAAATGTCTGTAGGGACCTTTAATGGGAGATCGGTTTTGGAAAACCACTGATCCCCAAATGTACTCCTGGTTTTGACTTACAAATAGAGATGAAATGCTATCCAACAATATTGAAGTATACATAGGAATTAACTGGAATTTTTCATTGCAGAGAACCAGATTTTGTAGGACATTTACAAATTTAAAAACAGGTTATATATAGTTAGTAATACAACCTAAAGGTCTTTTATGCTGTATGTGTGGAAACTGGTTAAAAACTGGTCATTCCCTTCATTAAAATAACCGTTGACTTTGCCCAAGGCTTAAACAACCTAGTTGCTCCACCACAGCTGCCAAACTCTGAATTATTGTTTTATTCACATCATGATTCAGTTAGCACAATATCCATTTTTTTACTCCCATTTCTGATGTTATTTTGTAGCAATAATTATCAAGATGTAAGTGTTACTTTTTTACTTTTTTTTCACTTTGTTTTGTATTCACCTACCCATAGCCATTTATCACATGCTCATAGTTTTGGCAGAAAGCTCATTAACTTTTTTCTACTTTACATTTAAGTAGAGAGTAATCTCAGGAGTAAGAAATAACATACCTCCTTGAGGACTTAAAAAACTGACAATTTGTTAAGCAGACGTAGATTACTTATTAATGCCACTAGATAAGTGTTTTTCACACTCACGTTTGAAAAGAAAATCAGTAAATAAGTCAAACTAAATTACTTTGTACTTCTGAATTAGCTTTTATTTATTTAATTAAGCAGAGGAGGTTGTAGAATTTCTTTGATGTATTTTAGTTTTCTTAAATTAAAATTGTGAAACTTTAGGTTACAATATGTATTTTTCCCTAGCATTCTTTTGTAGATTTTTATCAAGGAACAAGTAAATTAATTAGGTGTCCACAGAAGGTTGAAATACGCAAAAGTGTTTTTTTTCTCTCCTTAGTAAAAAACTATTACATTTTCCTCCTTCTATTTAAAACATTAACCCCTCCAACCCCCAAGCCTTTTTTCACCTTCATGACCAGAAGGGATGAACAAATGTGCTCGGTGATACTCGGTTATCACTCAAGTATCACGGTGCTTGGATGTGCTCGTTATCTGGCATGAAATGTTCTCAATGTTCCACAGCCAATAAACATGCGGGGATTGACTGTGAGTCACTTTAATTCCATAGCCATCTTGGTTGTTGCATTACTGTGATTGGCTTGCCATCTGATCTCATAAGGGATTATAAAAAACAGGCGTTGCCCAGCTCGCACACTGACGCCATTGCATAGCTCTGTGACACTTTGTATTGGAGGGAGAGAGTGCTTCACACTAACAACCTTCTAAAGGCTAATCCTTTGAATCACATACAATGTACATTTAGCCTAGCAAGGAACAGAGAGTCACAGGAGCAGGCAAAGTGACAGAATCCAGTCTGTAGACAGGAATCAGGCCTGTGCAGTCCATTAGCAAATATATAGCTGCAGTTTTTTTGGGGGGCCTTGAGGTCCTTTTTTGTGTTATATAACACACCCAAAAAGCATTGAAACATTTTCCCGGGCTACACTTCTCAGCCACACACTATTCCGTAGTGTAGAGTACATTTCTGTGATCTCCAAAACTGAGCAAAAGCTTTTAAAAATGTTGTAGGCTTCCACTTCTCAGATGTACAGTGTTACATGGTCTGTGAACATTTCTGTAATCTCTAACAGGGAACAAACGCATTTAATATTTTTTTAGGCTTCCATTTCTCAACCATACAGTGTTATGTGGTTTGTGAACATTTCTGTGATCTGTCAAACTGCTAAAACGGTTTTAAACATTTTGTTGGCTTCCATTTCTCAGCAATAGTGTTATGTGGTCTGTGAACAATTCTGTGACCTCTAAAACTGATAAAAAGCATTGAAACATTTTTCTGGATTGAATTTTATTGTAATTGATACAATTTTGCATTCTTTCTGTTACATTTTGGTTGAGTAGACAATCTTTATAGCATAATTTCTTGATTGTGGTCTCTCAACCTGCATGCTCCAAGAGGGACAGGAGAAGATGCTGTTTAGTGATGCACAAATCTTAAAGCAGCTACTGTCACAAGAACATGATGGTGGGGAACCACAAATTTTGGATAAGTCAGGAAGATCAGGGTTCAGTGGTGGAAGACGAAGTCACCGACCCAACCTGGGAAGCTGGCATGCAGAGGAGGGCCAGCAGAGCTGAGGGAGAGAGATCGGCAACACCAAAACAGACAGGAAGAGGAAATGGGGTGACCAGAGGGTGAAGGCTGGCAACTGTTCCATGGAGCACCATCACTCCTGAATTTCTTTGTTAGAGAATTGAGTGTTCCCCAGGCGGGGATTTTTTTTTAAAGTACTGAGACAAACAAAATGGCCATTTGCAATCTATGCCATGCAAAGATCAGCAGGGGCCTGAATCTAACCACCACCAGGATGATCAGACACATGTCATCTAAATACCCAGCTTGGTATGCCAAGAGCCTGGGTCCATGATTGGTGCCATTGGGTGACACCAATGCTTTTTCTACTGTGCTTCCCAAATCCCTCTCCAAAACACTGGCGCAGATGCCTTGCACCTATCCTTGCACATTCTGATTTACCATCATCAGGCACTTCCAAATCCTTATCCCAGCCCAGTGTTCAGCTGTCCCTACCCTAGGCCTTGGAATGAAAAAGAAAGTTCCCAGCACCCACCCAAAGACCCAAATGCTAAATGGGCACATTTCCAGGATGCTTGCCATGGAGATATTGCCATTTAGGCAATGCTAGTAGCCATACAGCCTTCGTCCCATGTCTCCAACATGAATGGGCTGAGGATGGGAATGAGAAGGAAGAGAGGGAGGAGGAGGAGATGGAGAGTCTTCATCATGGTGGAGACATGGAAGTGTTGGCTGTATGGAGTTTGGCACATATGGCTGACCTTATGTATCGCTGCCTTTCCCATGACCCTCACGTTACATTCATCTTGGTCAAAAAAGAGTACAGGTTGTTCACTCTGCTGCATGCTACAAGGAGAACTTTACATTGCATCTTTAATTCCTAAGGTACAGAGGTCTTCTAAAACGGTACTATACCAAGAGTCCATTGTGGACAATATGTTGAAAAAATTCCCATTAGATAACACTAGTGGTAGGAGGCAAGCTATCTCCAGGAGGAGAGACCAGGGAAACACACATCAGAGGCAGAGGTACAATGTCAAAGGCATGGTCCCAGGACCTGATGAACGGGTATTTTTGACAAGGAGGGAAAGTTTTTAAAGATTGTCAAGAAATACCGGGCTGACCAAACCAGAGGACTCCCTAACCCCTCTGTGACTTTCAACTATTGAGTCTCAAAGCTGGATACCTGGCTGTCCCTCTATACCTTGGAGGTATTGTGTTGCCCTGCACTTGTGTGAGTGGGTTTTTAGTGCTGCCGGGCATGTCATAACAGACAGGTACTTTCGCCTGTCAGCAGAGAATGCAGACAGGCTCACTCTCACAAAAATGAACAAAACCTGGATTAGTCCACACTTTTCCACACTACCAGATAACAGCTGCACATAAAGTGTTCGTAATATTCAATATTTTAATGAGGCCTGACAGTTGTTGCCTATCAGCAGTCTATGGATGAACCTCCTCATAATTTTTGTCAGACTTTGCACTTTCTGTAAAGCCTTTATGACTGTATAAGTACATCAACCACACTTTCAAAATATTTTCATTCAAATTGTTTTTATGGATTTCATGACTCATCCATACAGTTTATCACGGTTATTGTTGCAAAATGTTGGTATGTAAAACTTACAAAAAGCATAGAAAAATATTTCATGATTAGATTACTCATCCATACAGTATTAAGCGCTTTCTGTCACATTTTGGTGGTATATATTACTCACCCATAGGGTATTACATCTTCTTTGCTACATTTCATTGCTATAAAAGCCTCAAAAAAACTTGTTAAAAAATGTATTGGTATTATAATGCTCACCTATAGAATATGCCATGGTCTGGAGTATATTTCGTTGGTATATAACCCTCAAAAAGCTTGTTCAAAATGTATCGTAAATATATTGCTCATTAATAGGGTATGATATCTTCATGGGTACATTTCGTTGCTATATAAGCCTCCAGAAACTTGTTCCAAATTTATCAGCATTATATTGCTCGTCCATAAGGTATTACATTTTCTTGGGTACATTTCGATGCTATAAAAGCCTTAAAAAACTTGTTCGTAATGTATAGGTACTATATTGCTCATTCATAGGATATTACATATTCTCGGGTACAGTTGATTGCTATATAACCCTCAAAAACATCATCAAAATTTTGTGCACACACTGCAGATTTGGTGCGTTTTTGTTGCATTTTTTCTGCTCTGATTTGTGACAAAACCTGAACAGAACCTGATGGCAACAGAGTGAATGAGAAATCTGAAGTGTCATAGACATGTTGATTATTTTTTACTTGCAGATTTGGTGCAGAAAATAATCTGCAGCATGTCGATTCTTTGAGCATTTTTGCTCTCTATTTTTGTACAATAATTTCACTCAAATCAATCAAAAGCACAGGCAATAAAGCACCAAAAATGTACATTTTTTGCAGCTGCATTTTTCCTGCCAAGAGATGCAGATATGGTGCAGAAATTTTACTCAAAGTGTGCACATACCCTTATCAGTATTATATTGTCTACCCATAGACTATTCCATGATTTAGAGTACATTTCCTTGGTATATAACCCTCAAAAATGTATAGCCTTAATGAGTCTAGCAGTATTAATACATGACAACTTGAACAGAATTTTTGGCAGTTCTTGCTTCCTTCATAAATTAAACTGAAATGTCCTATTTTTTTTTTTTATAAAAAATCAATTTTGGATTACTTAAATTATGTTTTTGTTACACACTTTTTAAATTTTGCCTTATATACAAGTCATTATACAGGAAAAAAATGTTTCTTAACATTTTTTTTCTGTAAAATGCAATTTGTCATCGGCTTGGAATGTTTTATTGTCACTCTTTAAATTGTAGTAAAAGTGTGACCCCAATTGTTCTCAACAGCAATCTGAGAGTCAGAGATGCTTCCAGGGGTCTTCCCCATACTGTTCTCCTTCCATTCAGCACTTTTCCCATATGTTTAAACATTTTCACTGCTCCCCAGATCTCTTTGTAGGGTCTGCGAGAAAAAAGCCCGGCTTTCCCATTGACTTCCATTATACTTGTTATTTGAAATGAGGATGCGAGTATTAAGAATTGCTCGGATGAAGCAACGAGCACCCGAGCATTTTTGTGCTCGCTCATCCCTAATGACCAGGCCAAATTTTACAATTCTGACCAATGTCACTTCATGTGGTAATAACTCTGGAATTCTTCAACAGATCCTACATATTGTACTTCATGGTAGTGGTTTGTGGTATTGTGCTTCATGGTAGTTTCTTTGATATGACTTGCATTTATTTCTGAAAAAAAATGGAAATTTTTATACCCTTAACCCCTTTTTACCATGTGGGATGGGCCCTACTTCCCATGGACGGAATAATACGTCCAGTGCGATCAATGTCAGCTCACCGTTCCTGGCGCATTAACCCCCGGAACGCTGCGATCAAAGATGATCGCAGCGTTCCGGCGGCGCAGGGAAGCATCGCGCTGGGAGGGGGCTCCCTGCGTTCTTCCCTGAAACCCTGGGAGCAACGCGATGTGATCGCGTTGCTCCGAGGGTCTCGTACCTCCTCCTCCCTGCAGGCCCAGATCAAAATGGCCACGGGGGCCTTCCGGGTCCTGCAGGGAGGTGGCTTTCAAGCGCCCGCTCAGAGCAGGCGCCGGGAAGCCTCCCTGCAGTGCCTGTCAGATCGCTGATCTGACACAGTGCACTGCAAAGTGTCAGATCAGCGATCTGATCATATATATAGTGGTGTCCCACCATGGGGCAAAAGTTAAAAAAAACCACCCATTTACATGTGTAAAATAAAAAAATATTCGTAACTAAAGAAAAAAAAATTATTGTTCCAATAAATACATTTCTTTGTCTAAATAAAAAAAAAATAAAAGTATACATATTTAGTATCGCTGCATACGTAACTACCCGACCTATAAAACTGTCCCACTAGTTAACCCTTGGTCACGTGCCCGAAAATGGTACCAATAAAAACGTAAACTCGTCCCACAAAAAACAAGACGTCACATGACTCTGTCAAACAAAATATGGAAAAATTATAGCTCTCAAAATGTGGAGACGCAAAAACTATTTTTTGTAATAAAAAGCGTCTTTTAGTGTGTGATGGCTGCCAATCATAAAAGTCCGCTAAAAAAGCCCGCTATAAAAGTACCGTATATACTCGAGTATAAGCCGAGATTTTCAGCCCAAATTTTTGGGCTGAAAGTGCCCCCCTCGGCTTATACTCGAGTCACGGTAGTGGTGGGGTCGGCGGGTGAGGGGGAGAGGGCGCTGAGGCATACTTACCTAGTCCCAGCGATCCTCGCGCTGTCCCTGCCTTCCTCCCCGTCTTCTGTGCTGCAGCGTCTTCCCCTCTTCAGCGGTCACGTGGGACCGCTCATTAGAGATATGAATAAGCGGCTCCACCTCCCATAGGGGCGGAGCCGCCTATTCATTTCTCTAATCAGCGGTGCCGGTGACCGCTGACAGGAAGATGCTGCAGCACAGAAGACGGGGAGGAAGGCAGGGACAGCGCGAGGATCGCTGGGACTAGGTAAGTATGTTATATTCACCTGTCCGCGTTCCAGCCGCCGGGCGTCGCTCCATCTTCCCGGCGCCTCCATCTTCCCGGCGTCTGCGCTCTGACTGTTCAGGCAGAGGGCGCGATGACGCATATAGTGTGCGCGGCGCCCTCTGCCTGATCAGTCAGAGCAGAGACGCCGGGAAGATGGAGGCGCCGGGACCGGACGCTGGGAGCTGCAATCAAGGGAGGTGAGTATGTGGTTTTTTTTTTTTATTGCAGCAGCAGCAGCGGCGGCACAGATTTATGTGCAGCATCTATGGGGGCAGTATGAACGGCACACAGCACTATATGGGGGCAGTATGAACGGCACACAGCACTATATGGGGGCAGTATGAACGGCACACAGCACTATATGGGGGCAGTATGAACGGCACACAGCACTATATGGGGGCAGTATGAACGGCACACAGCACTATATGGGGGCAGTATGAACGGCACACAGCACTATATGGGGGCAGTATGAACGGCACACAGCACTATATGAGGCATCTGTGCAGCATCTATGGGGGCAGTATGAACGGCACACAGCACTCTATGGGGGCAGTATGAACGGCACACAGCACTATATGGGGGCAGTATGAACGGCACACAGCACTATATGGGGGCAGTATGAACGGCACACAGCACTATATGGGGGCAGTATGAACGGCACACAGCACTATATGGGGGCAGTATGAACGGCACACAGCACTATATGGGGGCAGTATGAACGGCACACAGCACTATATGGGGCATCTGTGCAGCATCTATGGGGCAGTATGAACGGCACACAGCACTATATGGGGCATCTGTGCAGCATCTATGGGGCAATATGAACGGTGCAGAGCACTATATGGCACAGCTATGGGGAAATAATGATCTATTTTTATTTTTGAAATTCACCGGTAAATGCTACATTTCCACCCTAGGCTTATACTCGAGTCAATAAGTTTTCCCAGTTTTTTGTGGCAAAATTAGGGGGGTCAGCTTATACTCGGGTCGGCTTATACTCGAGTATATATGGTAAATCAAACCTCCCATCATCACCCCCTTAGTTAGGGAAAAATAATAAAATTTAAAAAAAATGTATTTATTTCCATTTTTCCATTAGGGTTAGGGTTGGGGCTAAAGTTAGGGCTAGGGTTGGGGCTAAAGTTAGGGTTAGGGTTGGGTCTAAGGTTAAGGTTAGGGTTGGGGCTAAAGTTAGGGTTAGGGCTACAGTTAGGGTTGGGGTTAGGGTTGGGCCTAAAGTTAGGGTTAGGGTTGGGGCTAAAGTTAGGGTTATGGTTGGGGCTAAAGTTAGGGTTAGGGTTGGGGCTAAAGTTAAGGTTAGAGTTGGGGCTAAAGTTAGGGTTTGGGTTGGGGCTAAAGTTAGGGTTTGTATTACATTTAAGGTTGGGATTAGGGTTGGTATTAGTGTTAGGGTGTGGTTAGGGATAGAGTTGGGATAAGGGTTAGGGGTGTGTTTGGGTTATGGTTTCAGTTAGAATTGGGGGGTTTCCACTGTTTAGGCACATCAGGGGCTCTTCAAGCGCGACATGGCGTCCAATCTCAATTCCAACCAATTTTGTGTTGAAAAAGTAAAACAGTGCTCCTTTCCTTCCGAGCTCTCCTGTGCGCTCAAACAGGGGTTTACCCCAACATATGGGGTATCAGCGTACTCAGGACAAATTGGATAACAACTTTTGGGGTCCAATGTCTCCTGTTACCCTTGGGAAAATACAAAACCGGGGGCTAAAATATAATTTGTGTGGAAAAAATGATTTTTTATTTTCACGGCTCTGCGTTATAAACTGTAGTGAAACACTTGGGGGTTCAAAGTTCTCACAACACATCTAGATAAGTTCCTTGGGGGGTCTAATTTCCATTATGGGGTCACTTGTGGGGGGTTTCTACTGTTTAGGTAAATCAGGGGCTCTGCAAACGCAATGTGTTGCCTGCAGACCATTCCATCTATGTCTGCATTCCAAACGGCGCTCCTTCCCTTCCAAGCTCTGCCATGCACCCAAACAGTAGTTTTCTCCCACATATGGGGTATCAGCGTACTGAGGACAAATTAGACAACAACTTTTGGGGTCCAATTTCTCCTGTTACCCTTGGGAAAATACAAAACTGGGGGCTAAAAAATAATTTTTGTGGAAAAAAAAAGAATTTTTATTTTCACGGCTCTGCATTATAAACTGCAGTGAAACACTTGGAGGTTCAAAGTTCTCACAACACATCTAGATAAGTTCCTTAGGGGGTCTACTTTCCAAAATGGTCTCACTTGTGGGGGGTTTTGTTATGCTGTGCTATCAGGCAACACAGTGTGCAGTAATCAGCGCACATACAGTGATATGGCAATAACCCAAAAACAATAGAACAAGCTCTGAGACGTGGAATCTCTGCAGACTGCAATACCTGAACCTATCCTCACACAACTAAAAGCAGCAGTGGATTGCGCCTAACACTACCTATGCAACTCGGCACTGCCTGAGGAGCTGACTAGCCTGAAGATAGAAATACAAGCCTGACTTGCCTCAGAGAAATACCCCAAAGGAATAGGCAGCCCCCCACATATAATGACTGTTAGCAAGATGAAAAGACAAAACGTAGGAATGAAATAGATTCAGCAAAGTGAGGCCCGATATTCTAGACAGAGCGAGGATAGCAAAGAGAACTATGCAGTCTACAAAAAACCCTAAAGCAAAACCACGCAAAGGGGGGCAAAAAGACCCACCGTGCCGAACTAACGGCACGGCGGTGCACCCTTTGCGTCTCAGAGCTTCCAGTAAAAGAGAATAGCACAGCTGGACAGAAAAAACGGGAACAAAAACAAAGTAACACTTATCTAGCAGAGCAGCAGGCCACAGGAAAGATGCAGTAGCTCAGATCCAACACTGGAACATTGACAAGGAGCAAGGAAGACAGACTCAGGTGGAGTTAAATAGCAAGGCAGCCAACGAGCTCACCAAAACACCTGAGGGAGGAAGCCCAGAGGCTGCAATACGACTTGTGACCACAGGAGTGAATTCAGCCACAGAATTCACAACAGTACCCCCCCCTTGAGGAGGGGTCACCGAACCCTCACCAGAACCCCCAGGCCGACCAGGATGAGCCACATGAAAGGCACGAACAAGATCTGGGGCATGGACATCAGAGGCAAAAACCCAGGAATTATCCTCCTGAGCATAACCCTTCCATTTGACCAGATACTGGAGTTTCCGTCTAGAGACACGAGAATCCAAAATTTTCTCCACAATATACTCCAATTCCCCCTCCACCAAAACAGGGGCAGGAGGCTCCACAGATGGAACCATAGGTGCCACGTATCTTCTCAACAACGACCTATGGAATACATTATGTATGGAAAAGGAGTCTGGGAGGGTCAGACGAAAAGACACCGGATTGAGAATCTCAGAAATCCTATACGGACCAATAAAACGAGGTTTAAATTTAGGAGAGGAAACCTTCATAGGAATATGACGAGAAGATAACCAAACCAGATCCCCAACACGAAGTCGGGAACCCACACGGCGTCTACGATTAGCGAAAAGCTGAGCCTTCTCCTGGGACAAGGTCAAATTGTCCACTACCTGAGTCCAGATCTGCTGCAACCTGTCCACCACAGAATCCACACCAGGACAGTCTGAAGACTCAACCTGTCCTGAAGAGAAACGAGGATGGAACCCAGAATTGCAGAAAAATGGAGAGACCAAGGTAGCCGAGCTGGCCCGATTATTAAGGGCGAACTCAGCCAACGGCAAAAATGACACCCAATCATCCTGGTCAGCAGAAACAAAACATCTCAGATATGTTTCCAAGGTCTGATTGGTTCGTTCGGTCTGGCCATTAGTCTGAGGATGGAAGGCCGAGGAAAAAGATAGGTCAATGCCCATCCTACCACAAAAGGCTCGCCAGAACCTCGAGACAAACTGGGAACCTCTGTCAGAAACAATATTCTCAGGAATGCCATGCAAACGAACCACATGCTGGAAGAACAAAGGCACCAAATCAGAGGAGGAAGGCAATTTAACCAAGGGCACCAGATGGACCATTTTAGAAAAGCGATCACAGACCACCCAAATGACCGACATCTTTTGAGAAACGGGAAGGTCAGAAATGAAATCCATCGAAATATGTGTCCAAGGCCTCTTCGGGACCGGCAAGGGCAAAAGCAACCCACTGGCACGTGAACAGCAGGGCTTAGCCCTAGCACAAATCCCACAGGACTGCACAAAAGCACGCACATCCCGTGACAGAGATGGCCACCAGAAGGATCTAGCCACTAACTCTCTGGTACCAAAGATTCCTGGATGACCAGCCAGCACCGAACAATGAAGTTCAGAGATAACTTTACTAGTCCACCTATCAGGGACGAACAGTTTCTCGGCCGGACAACGATCAGGTTTATTAGCCTGAAATTTCTGCAACACTCTCCGCAAATCAGGAGAGATGGCAGACACAATGACTCCTTCCTTGAGGATACTCGCCGGCTCAGATAACCCCGGAGAGTCGGGCACAAAACTCCTAGACAGAGCATCCGCCTTCACATTTTTAGAGCCCGGAAGGTACGAAATCACAAAATCAAAACGAGCAAAAAATAACGACCAATGGGCCTGTCTAGGATTCAAGCGCTTGGCAGACTCGAGATAAGTAAGATTCTTATGATCAGTCAATACCACCACGCGATGCTTAGCTCCCTCAAGCCAATGACGCCACTCCTCGAATGCCCACTTCATGGCCAGCAACTCTCGGTTGCCCACATCATAATTACGCTCAGCAGCAGAAAATTTCCTGGAAAAGAAAGCACATGGTTTCAACACTGAGCAACCAGAACCTCTCTGTGACAAAACCGCCCCTGCTCCAATCTCAGAAGCATCAACCTCGACCTGGAACGGAAGAGAAACATCTGGTTGACACAACACAGGGGCACAGCAAAAACGACGCTTCAACTCCTGAAAAGCTTCCACAGCAGCAGAAGACCAATTAACCAAATCAGCACCCTTCTTGGTCAAATCGGTCAATGGTCTGGCAATGCTAGAAAAATTACAGATGAAGCGACGATAAAAATTAGCAAAGCCCAGGAATTTCTGCAGACTTTTCAGAGATGTCGGCTGAGTCCAATCATGGATGGCCTGGACCTTAACCGGATCCATCTCGATAGTAGAAGGGGAAAAGATGAACCCCAAAAATGAAACTTTCTGCACACCGAAGAGACACTTTGATCCCTTCACGAACAAGGAATTAGCACGCAGTACCTGGAAAACCATTCTGACTTGCTTCACATGAGACTCCCAATCATCAGAGAAGATCAAAATGTCATCCAAGTAAACAATCAGGAATTTATCCAGATACTCACGGAAAATGTCATGCATAAAAGACTGAAAAACAGATGGAGCATTGGCAAGTCCGAACGGCATCACCAGATACTCAAAATGACCCTCGGGCGTATTAAATGCCGTTTTCCATTCATCTCCCTGCCTGATTCTCACCAGATTATACGCACCACGAAGATCAATCTTAGTAAACCAACTAGCCCCCTTAATCCGAGCAAACAAGTCAGATATCAATGGCAAGGGATACTGAAACTTAACAGTGATCTTATTAAGAAGGCGGTAATCAATACACGGTCTTAGCGAACCATCCTTTTTGGCTACAAAAAAGAACCCTGCTCCCAATGGTGATGACGATGGGCGAATATGTCCCTTCTCCAGGGATTCTTTCACATAACTGCGCATAGCGGTGTGTTCAGGCACGGACAAATTAAATAAACGACCCTTAGGGAATTTACTACCAGGAATCAAATTGATAGCACAATCACAATTCCTATGCGGAGGTAGGGCATCAGACTTGGGCTCTTCAAATACATCCTGAAAGTCAGACAAGAACTCTGGGATGTCAGAAGGAACGGATGACGAAATAGACAAAAATGGAACATCACCATGTACTCCCTGGCAACCCCAGCTGGTTACCGACATAGAGTTCCAATCTAATACTGGATTATGGGTTTGTAGCCATGGCAACCCCAACACGACCACATCATGCAGATTATGCAGTACCAGAAAGCGAATAACTTCCTGATGTGCAGGAGCCATGCACATGGTCAGCTGGGCCCAGTACTGAGGCTTATTCTTGGCCAAAGGTGTAGCATCAATTCCTCTCAACGGAATAGGACACCGCAAAGGCTCCAAGAAAAATCCACAACGTTTAGCATAATCCAAATCCATCAGATTCAGGGCAGCGCCTGAATCCACAATCGCCATGACAGAATACGATGACAAAGAGCATATCAAGGTAATGGACAGAAGGAATTTGGACTGTACAGTACCAATGACGGCAGAGCTATCGAACCGCCTAGTGCGCTTAGGACAATTAGAAATAGCATGAGTGGAATCACCACAGTAGAAACACAGCCTGTTCAGACGTCTGTGTTCTTGCCGTTCAACTTTAGTCATAGTCCTGTCGCACTGCATAGGCTCAGGTTTACTCTCAGACAATACCGCCAGATGGTGCACAGATTTACGCTCGCGCAAGCGACGACCGATCTGAATGGCCAAGGACATAGACTCATTCAAACCAGCAGGCATAGGAAATCCCACCATGACATCCTTAAGAGCTTCAGAGAGACCCTTTCTGAACCAAGCCGCCAGTGCAGATTCATTCCACAGAGTGAGTACTGACCACTTCCTAAATTTCTGACAATATACTTCTACATCATCCTGACCCTGGCATAAAGCCAGCAAATTTTTCTCAGCCTGATCCACTGAATTAGGCTCATCGTAAAGCAATCCAAGCGCCTGGAAAAACGCATCAACATTACTCAATGCAGGGTCTCCTGGCGCAAGAGAAAACGCCCAGTCCTGTGGGTCGCCGCGCAAAAAAGAAATAATAATCAAAACCTGTTGAATAGGATTACCAGAAGAATGAGGTTTCAAGGCCAGAAATAGCTTACAATTATTTTTGAAGCTCAGGAACTTAGTTCTGTCACCAAAAAACAAATCAGGAATAGGAATTCTTGGTTCTAGCGTAGATTTCTGATCAATTGTATCTTGAATCTTTTGTACATTTATAACGAGATTATCCATTGAGGAGCACAGAGCCTGAATATCCATGTCCACAGCTGTGTCCTGAAGCACTCTAATGTTTAGGGGGAAAAAAAAAAAAACTGAAGACAGAGCTGAGGAAAAAAAAAAATGATGTCAGGACTTCTTTTTTCCCTCTATTGAGAATCATTGGTTTTGGCTCCTTGTACTGTTATGCTGTGCTATCAGGCAACACAGTGTGCAGTAATCAGCGCACATACAGTGATATGGCAATAACCCAAAAACAATAGAACAAGCTCTGAGACGTGGAATCTCTGCAGACTGCAATACCTGAACCTATCCTCACACAACTAAAAGCAGCAGTGGATTGCGCCTAACACTACCTATGCAACTCGGCACTGCCTGAGGAGCTGACTAGCCTGAAGATAGAAATACAAGCCTGACTTGCCTCAGAGAAATACCCCAAAGGAATAGGCAGCCCCCCACATATAATGACTGTTAGCAAGATGAAAAGACAAAACGTAGGAATGAAATAGATTCAGCAAAGTGAGGCCCGATATTCTAGACAGAGCGAGGATAGCAAAGAGAACTATGCAGTCTACAAAAAATTCTAAAGCAAAACCACGCAAAGGGGGGCAAAAAGACCCACCGTGCCGAACTAACGGCACGGCGGTGCACCCTTTGCGTCTCAGAGCTTCCAGCAAAAGAGAATAGCACAGCTGGACAGAAAAAACGGGAACAAAAACAAAGTAACACTTATCTAGCAGAGCAGCAGGCCACAGGAAAGATGCAGTAGCTCAGATCCAACACTGGAACATTGACAAGGAGCAAGGAAGACAGACTCAGGTGGAGTTAAATAGCAAGGCAGCCAACGAGCTCACCAAAACACCTGAGGGAGGAAGCCCAGAGGCTGCAATACCACTTGTGACCACAGGAGTGAATTCAGCCACAGAATTCACAACAGGGTTTCAATGTTTAGGCACATCAGGGGCTCTCCAAACGTGACATGGCAACCCATCTCAATTCCACTCAATTTTGCATTGGAAAGTCAAACGGCGCTCCTTCCCTTCCGAGCTCTGCCATGCACCCAAACAGTGGTTTACCCCCACATATGGGGTATCAGCGTACTCATGACAAATTGTACAACAACTTTGGTGGTCCAATTTCTCCTGTTACCCTTGGTAAAATAAAACAAATTGGAGCTGAAATAAATTTTTTGTGAAAAAAAGTTAAATGTTCATTTTTTTAAAAACATCCCAAAAATTCCTGTGAAACACCTGACGGGTTAATAAACTTCTTGAATGTGGTTTTGCGCACCTTGAGGGGTGCAGTTTTTAGAATGGTGTCACACTTGAGTATTTTCTATCATATAGACCCCTCAAAGTGACTTCAAATGTGATGTGGTTCCTAAAAAAATGGTGTTGTAAAAATGAGTAATTGCTGGTCAAATTTAACCCTTATAACTCCCTAACAAAAAAAATTTGGTTCCAAAATTGTGCTGGTGTAAAGTAGACATGTGGGAAATGTTACTTATTAAGTATTTTGTGTGACATAACTGTGATTTAAGGGTATAAAAATTCAAAGTTGGAAAATTGCAAAATGTTCAAAATTTTTGCCAAATTTACTTTTTTTTCACAAATAAACGCAGGTAATATCAAAGACATTTTAACACTATCATGACGTGCAACATGTCACGAGAAAACAATGTCAAAATCACAGGGATCCGTTGAAGCATTCCAGAGTTAAAGCCTCATAAAGGGACAGTGGTCAAAATTGTAAAAATTGGCCTGGGCATTAGCGTGTAAACCACCCTTGGGGGTAAAGGGGTTAAGAAACACCAACAACACAACACTTTTTAGAAATTCTAAAATAACATTTTTATTGTAATTGATATAAAAACTTATATACTGTATAAGTGTCGTGTTGGTGGGTACCTGTCTCCTGGCTTTGCTGGTAATATCACTAGGATAACACTGTTTTTCTATTATACAGTTTATACACTTTTCTACCTCTATACCTGCTCTTGTCCTGTTGATAGTTGCTTATTACCTATATCTAGTCACAGTAACTTAGTTAATAAACCTCAAAGAGTATATACCATGCCTAGATCCATGGCATTGCCAAACATTACATAAATTAAAAAAATAGACGGGAACCTATATGCCATAAAATTACTTGAACATTTTTATTGATACAATATTAAAAGATTTAACATAAAACCAGTTGGTATGGGGACAGTAATATGCAAAAAAACAGCCAAAAGAAGGTACACAACTTACAGGTGAATCGTCACCTTTAAGAATGAAGCTGCTATTAGAATTAAAGTGAAGATTAAATATTTATAGATTTGTGGAGCAATGAAGCTTCCACTTTTTTATATATATCATACATAGCAAAAAAAGGGGGCATGATGGTAAGGAACAGGGATAGTAAACCTTTAGGATGGAAGTAAAGATAGTAAGTACTGTACCATTAAATGACTGTGGCACCCCTGACGCGCATTTTGCATTTAAGCTTTTTCCAAGGAAGTGTGCATGCATCCCTGTTCCTTACTATCATGCCCCCTTTTATGGATTATTTTTTTGCTGCATACATCACAATTAGGCACTAAGTGAAAACTCTTTCATACTTTTTTTTGTGGCTGAATCACGTGGAGGCAGTTACTATTAATAGGGGTTGACAATGGAATGTATATAAGGATATTACAAACACTGTTATGGGGCTTATTATATTTTCACTATTTTGCTTTGTATGATATATAAAAAAAAATTGGAAGCTTCATTGCTCCACAAATCTATAAATATTTAATCTTCACTTTAATTCTAATAGCAGTTCCCTGACGGAGGAATCACCGAAACGCGCATCGGGGTGCTCTGTACTTGGGCACGCAGGACCGACAGGTATATATACGGTTATATTTTGCAAATTCCCATATATCTTTAACAAACGTTGGTGTGCATGTATGATATCACAGTGCATGAGGGGACACATGGTGCACAATAGAGTCTGCCTCCCGTAGGTTCTTTATATGTAATTTTGCACATATATACATTTTTGCACCCTTTTGCACATTGTTTTAGCAGACACGTATGTGTAATAATTTTTATTATCATTTTATTATTTTTTCAACTAATATTCAGCACATTTTTTCATTCACTAGTTGCATAATTTCCCCTTGTATGCACGCCATTTTTTTCATATATGTCCTTATAATTAGATTGTGGGGTTGTTTATTTATTATTTCTGTTTATATCGTATCTTTAGCCTGTATACCTGCGTATATTTATTTCCCAAGTACATGCACTTTTGTGCTGATGTTGCCATATTACTATAATAAAGGCTTTTTTATTTGACCTATTTCTCTGTGGCTTTTTTATAATATATAGTATTTCTTTGCCATATATATATATATATATATGTATATATATATATATATATATGTTTTCCTGCTAGCTTTGTGAGTCCAGGTGACGGCCTTTTGATCTTTTATGTCAGGTAAAAGGCACTGGGGAGATGGCTGTCATTACATCTTCAATAAATGCACAAGTTTATGTTGATATTGTGGACACCTTTCTTATCCCATCAATTGAAAGGATGTTTGGGGATGATGAAATAATTTTTCAAGATGATAATGCATCCCGCCATAGGGCAAAAACTGTGAAAACACTCCTTGAAAAAAGACACATAAGGTCAATGTCATGGCCTGCAAATAGTCCGGATCTCAATCCAACTGAAAATCTTTGGTGGAAGTCGAAGAAAATGGTCCATGACAAGGCTCCAACCTGCAAAGCTGATCTGGCAACAGCAATCAGGGAAAGTTGAAGTTTTAAGAAATGTACTGTTTAGCAATCATTAAGTCCATGCCTCAGAGACTGCAAGCTGTTATAAAAACTAGAGGTGGTGCAACAAAATACTGTTTTGGAATGTTTTTGTGTTTGTTTTTCATGATTCCATAATATTTTCCGCAAAATTGAGTGATTTTGTAATTTTTTCCCTATGCACGGTTAAAAAAAAGTAACCATTACTGACTGTTACTGACTGTTCTTGATTTCTTTTAGTGTTTCTTAAAACCAGAAAGTTGCCATTTGAATTGACTTTAGTTTTGGGTCATGTCTGTGATCTGCTTTTTTTCTACAAAATTAAATAACTGAATTAACATCCTCCAAGGCCGATGGTTCCATAATTTTTGTGAGGGGTTGTATATGCACTACAGTTCAAAAGTTCAGGGTCACTTAGAAATGTCCTTATTTTTGAAAGAAAAGCTCAGTTTCTTCTAATGAAGCTAATAATAAATGATTCAGAAATACACTCTATACATTGTTAATGTGGTAAATGACTATTTTAGCTGGAAACGTCTGGCTTGTAATGCAATATCTTCATAGGAGTATAGAAGCCCATTTCCAACAACCATCACTCCCGTGTTCTTATGGTACTTTATGTTTCCTAACTGTGTAAGAAGGCTAATGGATGGTTAGAATACCCTTGAAAACCCTTGTGCAAGTATGTTAGCACAGCTGAAAACAGTTTGGCTGATTAGAGAACCTATAAACCTGACCTTCCTTTGAGCTAGTTGAGAATCTGGAGCATTACATTTGTTGGTTCCATTAAACTCTCAAAATGGCCAGAAAACAAGAACTTTCATGTAAAACTCGACAGTCTATTCTTGTTCTTAGAAATTAAGGCTATTCCATGTGAGAAATTGCCAAGAAACAGAAGATTTCCTACAATGGTGTGTACTACTCCCTTCAGAGGAGAGCACAAACAGGCTCTAACCAGAGTAGAAAGAGAAGTGGGAGGCCCTGCTGCACAACTGAGCAATAAGACAAGTACATTACAGTCTGTAGTTTGAGAAATCGACGCCTCACAGCTACTCAACTGGCAGCTTCATTAAATTGTACACGCAAAGCGCCAGTTTCAACATCTACACTGGAGAGGTGACTCCGGGATGCTGGCCTTCCGTGCAGAGTGGCAAAGAAAAAGCCATATCTGAGACTGGCTAATTAAAGAAAAAGATTAATATGGGCAAAAGAACACAGACATTGGACAGAGGAAGATTGGAAAAAAAGTGTTATGGACTGACGAATCCAAGTTTGAGGTGTTTGGATCACACAGAAGAACCTTTGTGAAACACAGAACAACTGAAAAGATGCTGGAAGAGTGCCTGACGCCATCTGTCAAGCATGGTGGAGGTAATGTGATGGTCTGGGGTTGCTTTGGTGCTTGTAAAGTGGGAGATTTGCACAAGCTAAAAGGGATTTTGAATAAGGAAGGCTATCACTCCATTTTGCAGCTCCATGCCATACCCTGTGGACAGCGCTTGATTGGAGCCAATTTCATCTTACAACAGGACAATGACCCAAAGCACACCTCCAAATTATGCAAGTACTATTTAGGGAAGAAGCAGGCAGCTGGTATTCTATCTGTAATGGAGTGTCCAGCGCAGTCACCAGATCTCAACCCCATTGAGCTGTTGTGACCGTATGGTACGCAAAAAGTGCCCATCAAGCCAAACCAACTTGTGGGAGGGGTTTCTGGACGCATGGGATGAAATTTCTCCAGATTACCTCAGCAAATTAACTGCTAGAATGGTAAAGGTCTGCAATGCTGTAATTGCTGCAAATTGAGCATTCTTTGACGAAACAAAAGTTTCAAGGAGAAAATTATTTCAAATAAAAATCTTTTTTTTCTTCAAACCTTGTTAATGTCTGGACTAGATTTTCAATTCATTTGGCAGCTCATTTCATTAACAAAAGTATGGAAAACACAAAATTGTCTGGGTGACCCTAAACTTTTCAACGGTAGTGTATGTATATGTATGTGCCCAACTCATGCTTCTGGAGACACGCACCAGTAAATTAGGTGGGCTCTCATCGTTGAAACAGAAAGAGTAACCAGATCACCCAAATCAGAGGTGTCCTGAAACACAGAACTCAAGGGACCACTTGTAGTGAAATGCGAGAAGGAAAGAGCGTCATCAGCATCATCAATTTAAAATGTATTCCAAGTGAAAGGATTCCATAGTTAAAATATGTATTACTTTATACATGGATTTTAAACTTTTTGGGTGAAACTCTGCTTCTATCTCCGCTGCTGCCTTAGTTTCAGTGAAAGAAAACGTCATCAAAGAGTGAGTGACACCAGCCTCACCCTACAGTGTTTAGCACCACCCTTAAATGAATCGTCATCAGGGGGCGGTGCTGGTGTCATTCAGTGCTTCTATCTCCGTCCTCTGCCTACGTCTTTCACAGTTAGAAGCTACAGCGGCATCAAAGATAGAAGCCGAGTGCCAGTTATGCGCTCACCTCTCCCACAGCATCCATCACTCAGGATTCAGGATGGCTACAGAGCGTGCATAATAAGAAGGAGTATAGGGTATTGTGTAATAAAGCAAATAACCAAAGTGGTTTGGGTGTAAGAATAGATATTTAAAGAATATTTTTTTTCTAGTGCCTGTGTACAGCAAATAGATTATCAGCATTTTTTATGAGTAAGTTTCTCTTCACTAATAAAAAGATTTTTCTTTTTATAATTATTTTCAGCTTCGTTTCCCTACAACTATGAAGCAATGTCAATCTTGTCATCACTTAATCATAAGTACATATCATAACCAAGCACGTATACACATGCTCAGACAAATGTAAGTTCAGTGAGGTATAGCAGCACACAAAATGACATGCAATTACACAAATGAAGTAAGCGTAAATGCTTTGTCTTACACTGAACTTTACAGGAACTTATTTCATGACAAATTAAGGTTGTTTGTGACTAGCAACGAAGAGATGCCTTCTCAGCATATCCATATAAACAGATTCTGGTTACAGTGATCTAATGGACATTTCCTATTAACTTACTGTTGCCAGTGATTTGTATATGAGCTAAATCAGGAAACAGATAAATCATCTACTATATAATTGTCTAAGGGTCACTTCCGTCTGTCTGTCCCGGATATTCATTGGTCGCGGCCTCTGTCTGTCATGGAATCAAAGTCGCTGATTGGTCGTGGCAAAACGCCCACGACCAATCAGCGACGGGCGCAGTACGGCGGCAACTTGGCCGCTCCTTCCTCTCCGCAGTCAGTGCCCGCTCCGTACTCCCCTCCAGTCAGCGCTCACACAGGGTTAATGGCAGCGCTAATGGACCACATTATGCCGCGGTGTAACGCACTCCATTAACGCTGCTATTAACCCTGTGTGACCAACTTTTTTACTATCGATGCTGCCTATGCATCCTCAATAGTAAAAAGATCTAATGTTAAAAATAATAAAAAAATAAAAAAAATCATCATATACTCACATTCCAGTGCCTTTCCCGCTCCTCGCGACGCTCTGGTAACCGCTCCATGCAAGCGGCAGGTTCCGGTGGCAAGGATGGTATGCGACAAGGACCTGCCATGATGTCACGGTCATGTGACCGCGACGTCATCACAGATCCTGCGAGAAAGACCTGCCATGACATCACGGTCATGTGACCGCGACGTCATCACAGGTCTTGCTCCCATACCAACCCTGGGACCGGAAGCTGCCGCGTCCACCGCACACAGGGCCAGGACTTCAACAGAGGGTGAGTATATGTTTATTTTTTATTTTAAGTCTGTATACTACATGGCTCTGTGCTGTATACTCCGTCACTGTGCAATATGCTACATGGCTGGGCAATATACTACGTGACTGGGCAATATACTACGTGACTGGGCAATATACTACGTGGCTGGGCAATATACTACGTGGCTGGGCAATATACTCCGTCGCTGTGCAATATACTACGTGGCTGGGCAAAATACTATGTGACTGGGCAATATACTACGTGGCTGGGCAATATACTACGTGGCTGGGCAATATACTCCGTCGCTGTGCAATATGCTACGTGGCTGGGCAAAATACTATGTGACTAGGCAATATACTATGTGGCTGGGCAATATACTACGTGGCTGGGCAATATACTATGTGGCTGGGCAATATACTACGTGACTGGGCAATATACTACGTGGCTGGGCAATATACTACGTGGCTGGGCAATATACTACGTGGCTGGGCAATATACTACGTGGCTGGGCAATATACTATAGGGGCAGCACGGTGGCGCAGTGGTTAGCACAGCAGCCTTGCAGCGCTGGAGTCCTGGGTTCTAATCCCACCTTGGACAACATCTGCAAAGAGTTTGTATGTTCTCTCCGTGTTTGCGTGGGTTTCCTCCGGGTACTCCGGTTTCCTCCCACATTCCAAAGACATACTGATAGGGAATTTAGATTGTGAGCCCCATCGGGGACAGCGATGATGATGTGTGCAAACTGTAAAGCGCTGCGTAATATGTTAGCGCTATATAAAAATAAAGATTATTATTATTTATTACTATGTGGCTGGGCAATATACTACGTGGCTGGGCAATATACTACGTGACTGGGCAATATACTACGTGGCTGGGCAATATACTACGTGGCTGGGCAATATACTCCGTCGCTGTGCAATATGCTACGTGGCTGGGCAAAATACTATGTGACTGGGCAATATACTATGTGGCTGGGCAATATACTACGTGGCTGGGCAATATACTATGTGGCTGGGCAATATACTACGTGACTGGGCAATATACTACGTGGCTGGGCAATATACTACGTGGCTGGGCAATATACTACGTGGCTGGGCAATATACTACGTGGCTGGGCAATATACTATGTGGCTGGGCAATATACTACGTGGCTGGGCAATATACTATGTGGCTGGGCAATATATTAAGTGGCTGAGCGATATACTACGTGGCTGGGCAATATACTATGTGGCTGGGCAATATACTACGTGGACATGCATATTCTAGAATACCCGATGTGTTAGAATCGGGCCACCATCTAGTGTACATAATATTACTTTACATCTATCAGCAATGCATTAAATAAAATCATCTAGTTCACCTTTCTATGACTGTGGTTTATTTCCACTGTTGTCTGTAGTACATAAATAAAAATGAATGTTAACTCTATTAGTTGAAAATTCTTCATATTTGCATTTTTACATACTGTATATATTTTATCATGGTTTCTATTCACTTAAAAATATCAAAATTCAAATAGACAAAGGCCCCATGATCAATGCAGGTGTTGACGTAAAGGCATGTTAGAGTCAAATGCTCCTGATTCAATAAGAGGAGAGTGCGTGCCTAACAGCCAATGACAAGGCGATCCTCTTTGCTGGGAACTTAACCTAATATGATACCTCTCCTGGCCTGCTAGCCCTCAATTGTATGGGTAGGTAAGATCCAGCTATTACTAAAACTGCTCTATGCTGATGGGTGGCGTGCTCGGACACAGAGCTTATATATAAATATCAAAGAATGACCGTCACTTGCAAACAGAAAACAGGTGTGAACAGGTGCAACCTAAGGGTAGCCACCTCCATACATACCTAACAAATAAAGCAGCATTGCAATGCTATAGAATGCAAATATGAAATATACAGTTATATGAAAAAGTTTGGGCACCCCTATTAGGCTGCCGTCACACTAGCAGTATTTGGTCAGTATTTTACATCAGTATTTGCAAGCCAAAACCAGGAGTGGGTGAGAAATACAGAAGTGGTGCATATGTTTCAATTATACTTTTCCTCTAATTGTTTCACTCCTGGTTTTGGCTTCCAAATACTGATGTAAAATACTGACCAAATACTGCTAGTGTGATGACAGCCTTAATCTTAAGCTTAATGTTTTATAAAAATTGTTTTTTTTTGCAACAGCTATTTCAGTTTCATATATCTAATAACTGTTGGACACAGTAATGTTTCTGCCTTGAAATGAGGTTTATTGTACTAACAGAAAATGTGCAATCTGCATTCAAACAAAATTTGACAGGTGCATAAGTATGGGCACCTCATCAGAAAAGTGACATTAATATTTAGTAGATCCTCCTTTTGAAAAAATAACAGCCTCTAGTCGCTTTCTGTAGCTTTTAATGAGTTCCTGGATCCTGGATGAAGGTATTTTTGACCATTCCTCTTTACAAAACAATTCCAGTTCAGTTAAGTTTGATGGTCGCCGAGCATGGACAGCCTTCTTCAAATGATCCCACAGATGTTCAATGATAATCAGGTCTGGGTACTGGGATGGCCATTTCAGAACAGTGTAATTGTTCCTCTGCATGAATGCCTGAGTAGATTTGGAGCAGTGTTTTGGATCATTGTCTTGCTGATAGATCCATCCCCTGCGTAACGTCAACTTTGTCACTGATTCATGAACATTATTGTCAAGAATCTGCTGATACTGAGAGGAATCCATGCGTCCCTCAACTTTAACAAGATTCCCGGTGCCGGCATTGGCCACACAGCCCCAAAGCATGATGGAACCTTCACCAAATTTTACTGTGCGTAGCAAGTGTTTTTCTTGGAATGCTGTGTTTTTTGGCCGCCATGCATAATGCCTTTTTGTATGACCAAACAACTCAATCTTGGTTTCATCAGTCCACAGGACCTTCTTCCAAAAAGAAATTGGCTTCTCCAAATGTGCTTTTGCATACCTCAGTCGACTCTGTTTGTGGTGTGCTTGTAGAAACGGCTTCTTTCGCATCACTCTCCCATACAGCTTCCTCTTGTGCAAAGTGCGTTGTATAGTTTACAGTGACACCATCTGCAGCAAATTGATGCTGCAGTTCTCTGGAGGTGGTCTGAGGATTGTCCTTGACTGATCTCACCATTCTTCTTCTCTGCCTTTCTGATGTTTTTCTTGGCCTGCCACTTCTGGCCTTAACAAGAACTGTACCTGTGTTCTTCCATTTCCTTACTATGTTCCTCACAGTGGAAATTGACATTTTAAATCTCTGAGACAGCTTTTTGTATCCTTCCCCTGAACTACTATGTTGAATAATCTTTGTTTTCAGATCATTAGACAGTTGTTTTGAGGAGCCCATGATGCCACTCTTCAGAGGAGATTCAAACAGGAGAACAACTTGCAAGTGGCTACTTTAAGTAGCTTTTCTCATGATTGCATACATCTGGCTATGAAGTTCAAAGCTCAATGAGGTTAGAAAACCAAAAAAAGTGCTTTAGTAAGTCAGTAAAAGGTAGGTAGGAGTATTTAAAACAAGAAAATGATAAGGGTGCCCATACTTATGCACCTGTCAAATTTTGTTTGAATGCAGATTGCACATTTTCTGTTAGTACAATAAACCTCATTTCAAGGCAGAAACATTACTGTGTCCAACAGTTATTAGATATATGAAACTGAAATAGCTGTTGCAAGAAAACCAATTTTTATAAAACATTAAGCTTAAGATTAGTAGGGGTGCCCAAACTTATTCATATAACTGTATGAAATTGGAATTGTATTACTGCTCTAGACAATAGGTTAAGATGAAGATTTTTAGTGCATAAATTGGCCAATTCATATATGTCCAGCAGCTAACGACAAAACTATCCTCTTTGCTGGGAACCTAACCTAATATGTTACCTCTCCTGGACTGGTAGCCCACAATTATATGGGTAGATAGGATCCTGTACTGATTAAAACTGCTGTAGGCTGATGGGTGGAGTGCTCAGTTAGAGAGCCTATGTATAAATATCAAAGACTGACTGTCATGATAACCTCTTTTCTAAAGCAGTAATGTAATTCCAGTTTTATATATTTCGTGTTTGCATTCTATAGCATTAAAGAGTGCAGCTGTATTTCTTCTTAATGAATCAGGTGCATTGTAAACTGGTGTGCATCGCAATGTCACCGGACATGCCTCGCAACAAATCTTACTGCAATCAAGGACTTAAATAAAATTTCCCATATAGAGTACACCCCAGCTCCTCATGAATAAAGATTAGCGTACTTGTTCAGAAAATGTTCGGCAATCTCAAATTTGGTGCGAACATTGCATATTCGGATTCCTTTTTTCCTAAAAATTGGCAAAAGTCAGCCAAAGTTTGGTAAATGACCGAGTTCACTACGGACTCTTTAAGATGTCAGTGTTTCCGGTAGCAGCACGGGCCACAAAACATCCTGCACACGTGCAAACAGATGACACATGGATGACATCCCTGTGTCATCAGTGTGACACATGTTGGCACCTGCGAATTAGCGGTACTGTTTGTGCTGTTCCCCGGTGCCAGGTTCTGAAGGAGACAGCTCACATCACTGTCCCCTGCTCGTGCAATGTTGAGATTTGTGTTCAACTGTTAACAGCGAGGCAGCGACTGATGGGAGTATTAATCAGCCACTGCCTGAGCTATGAATAATTAAATAAATGTAAAAGAAATTATGTGGGGTTCCCTTGCATTTTTGATAACCAGTCAGGCAAAACTGACAGCTGCGGGCTGCAATCCTCAGCCGTCAGTGTTAGCAAGGTTTGTTATCAGGAATAGAGGGGTCCCCACTAGAGTTGAGTGACTTTTACTTTTTTCGGAACGAGTCGGGTTTCGCAAAAGTCGGGTCGGGTGAAATCGGCCGATTATTGCAAAAAGTCGGGGGCCGACTGAAATACGAAACCCAATCCAAGTCAATAGGGAATCAAAGTCGGCAGTGAGTGGAGGACAGGAAAACACCTACAGTGCCCATTTTAATGCAAAAAACATCAATTCTTATTACTTAAGCTTGTCAATCTTAATTTACTTTATAATAATAGTTAGGCATTGAAAATTGGGGGTCATTTGGCTAAAGTTGTGGGGGGTAGGGCTAGCTCAAGATTTTCGTGGGCCCAGGAAACGCGGAATACGTCACGGCGGTGGAGCAGGGAGAAGTAATTATTTCAACTTTGCAAGTGCTGTGATCCTGAGCAAGCAGGGGGGCCCACTCATAGTACGGCGGTGTGTTTGATGGCGGGTGGCGCCTCCCACTTGCAGAGACACTTTTGTGTACTATGAGGGGCCCTGTGCCAGTGACGTCGCCAACGAGTATGCCCCCCACCTGATGAAGGAACCTGCACTTTCATCTGCACCTTCCTCTTTGTCCCGGTGCAAGGTGGTATAGTATGCGGGAAGGGGAACCTGACTTTCAGCAGGGTCAGAGTCTTGCTGTGTAGAGTGCAAGGGGAATGTAGTGGTCTGGGTCAATGTACCAGCAGAGTCATCTAGCACTGGCTGGGCAATGGGCAGGATGAGGAGGAAGCACAGATATAGGCCCAAATAATAAAGTAGACTAAATGCAGTTCAAAATTGGTAACAGGACTAAACGGGCGGCATTGCTTTGTTCAGTGGAGGAAAACTGTAATGAGTGGCAGACACAGTTAGTAGGCCCAAATAATAAAGTAGGCTAAATGCAGTTCAAAATTGGTAACAGGACTAAACAGGCGGCATTGTTTTGTTTAGTGGAGGAAAACTGTAATGAGTGGCAGACACAGTTAGTAGGCCCAAATAATAAAGTGGGCAAAATGTCTGCCAAAAAATTGGTCATAAATAAACAGGTGGCATAGCTAGGTACAGGGGTGGGCTCCTCTGCTGAGTAGCAGACAGTGGTAGTAGGCGCAAAGTATTAACTGGTCTAAATGGAGGCCAGGGCCCCTGTATATTTTAACTATCATCTATCATTTCAACAAATTTGTATTGGCAGTGCCATTGAAGGATTTAACAGCACAGACTACACAGTGGTGCAGCAGGGAAAGGTAAGTATTGCAAGTGGTAGAGCACTGTTCGAGCTGGGGGGGAACACTCTCTCGTGGGTGGTGGTACTGGCACAGGGCCCCTCATATTACGATGGTGTGTCTAACGTTGGTTGTGCACCACCACCGTCAGAGACACTTCATTGTGCTATGAGGGATCCTGTGCCAGTGCCGTCGCCCAAGAGTGGGCCCACCCACCTGTCCAGGCAAACGGCACTCACATGGGTGCTTGCACCTGGTGGTGACCACAGCCCTGTGGGGGGAGTCAACCCATTTAGGGAGGTATAAAAATGGCCTATGGTGGACATTCAGCAGCTGCAAATGGAGGAATTGGAGCAGTAAGTAAGAGGAGGCCAAAAGCAAGACATTTTTCAGGCAAGCTATGTGTCAGCAGGGGAAGGTGGGGCAAAATAATTTGAAATCCATGATTGGTTCATTTTAATGAAGGTTAGGTCATCAACATTCTGGCTAGCCAGACGTGTCCTTTTTTCGGTCAGTGTTGAACCAGCAGCACTGAAGACTCTTTCTGATTGCACACTAGCAGCAGGGCAAGCGAGCCCCTGTAATGCATATTCTGCCAATTCAGGCCAGGTGTCTATTTTAGATGCCCAGTAGTCAAAGGGGAATGACCTGTGAGGGAGAACATCGATAAGGGATGAAAAGTAATTAGTAACCATACTGGACAAATGCTGTCTCCTGTCACTTTGAATCGATGCAGCAGTACCTGTCGTGTCAGCGGTCATTGTGAAATCACTCCACAAACTGGTCATAAAAGCCCTCTGTCCAACGCCACTTCGGATTTGTGCACCTCTAACACCTCTGCCATGTTGCCCCTTATGGCTCGTATGAGAACCATCACCTCCGCTGTGTGCTGGGAATGCCTGAACCAAACGGTCTACAAGAGTTGCTTGTTTGGTAGCTAATATTTGCTCAAGGTTCTCATGTGGCATGATATTTTGTAATTTTCCTTTATATCGTGGATCCAGGAGGCAGGCCAACCAGTAATCGTCATCGGTCATCATTTTGATAATGCGGGGGTTCCTTTTTAGGATACACAAGGCATACTCAGCCATGTGGGCCAATTGTTGTGAATTCTGTGGCAGAGCTCCCTCCTGTGGTCACAAGTGATACTTCGGCTGGTTCTCTCTGTGAGCTTCCGTTGGTGGAGGAAAGTGGTACTGCGGCTTCTGAGTTTCCTTCCTCAGGTGATGTGGTGAAGTCGTTAGGTGCTTCTCTATTTAACTCCACCTAGTGCTTTGATCCTGGCTTCCAGTCAATGTTCTAGTATTGGACCTGTTTCCTCCTGGATCGTTCCTGTGGCCTGCTTCTCTGCATAGCTAAGTTCCTCTTTGCTATTTGTTTGCTGTTTTTTTCTGTCCAGCTTGTCAATTTGTTTTTTTCTGCTTGCTGGAAGCTCTGGGACGCAGAGGGTGTACCTCCATGCCGTTAGTTCGGTACGGAGGGTCTTTTTGCCCCCTTTGCGAGGTTTTTGTAGGGTTTTGTGTTGACCGCAAAGTTACCTTTCCTATCCTCGCTCTGTTCAGAAAGTTGGGCCTCACTTTGCTAAATCTATTTCATCTCTACGTTTGTCTTTTCATCTTAACTCACAGTCATTATATGTGGGGGCTGCCTTTTCCTTTGGGGTATTTCTCTGAGGCAAGGTAGGCTTATTTTCTATCTTCAGGCTAGCTAGTTTCTCAGGCCGTGCCGAGTTGCATAGGCAGCGTTAGGCGCAATCCACGGCTGCCTTTAGTGTGGTTGGAGAGGATTAGGGATTGCGGTCAACAGAGTTCCCACGTCTCAGAGCTCGTTCTTGTTTTTTGGGTTATTGCCAGGTCACTGTATGTGCGCTGACCTCTATGTCCATTGTGGTACTGAATTACCTCTCATAACAGCCAATGTTCCAGGTGAGTAAACCTATAAAGAGGGCACCGGAGGTAAATGCTCCGCCATAACAAATATAATAGAAAACCAAAAGGAAATGGACACTTGAGCTAAAAGTAAACAATTTTATTGAAAGAACTATATAAAATATACATGAGTACTACAAATAAGAACCAAAATAAAAATACACAATAAGAAAACAGAAAGGCACCACTAGTGCCACACACGGACGTTATAATCAAATGAGGAGCAAGTAATCAATTGCAATCATACCACGGGTATATATATACACACGTATAAATAGCATACATCAATAAATAAGGTGGTAATTCTGCATACAAGCAATAAAAGACTATAATGTCACATAAGTAGCCGGGCAGATGGTAACCGCAATCATAAAAAGAAGCTCTCAAATAATATATTAGTGCAGGGAGGTTCTAGGATATAAGTATAAGTGCAAATAAAGTGCCTAGTGCAAACCTTATACAGCATATATAGCAAGGTACCCCATATAGCTCTACTAACATTGATGCATAATCTCAAATATCCTGGGGCAATCCCATGTGCATAAATACTATAGAGTCTGCTTATGGGGCTGCATTACACTATGGAGGCTGTCTATGGAGGTGCATTATACTATAGAGACTGCTTACGGGGCTGCATTACACTATAGTGGTTGCCTATGGGGCTGCATTACACTATAGTGGCTGCCTATGGGACTACACTACACTATAGAGGCGGTCTATAGAGGTGAATTACACTATAGTGGCTGCCTATGGGGGTGCATTACACTATAAAGGCTGCCTATGGGGGTGCATTACACTATAATGGCTGCCCATAGGGGTGCATTATACTATAGAGTCTGCCTATGGGGCTGCATTACACTATAGAGGCTGCCTATGGGGGTGCATTATACTAT
Organism: Ranitomeya imitator; assembly: GCF_032444005.1. NCBI lineage: Eukaryota > Metazoa > Chordata > Amphibia > Anura > Dendrobatidae > Ranitomeya > Ranitomeya imitator. Next base: position 657,421,185 of record NC_091284.1, on the reverse strand, counting down.
GGAGTCTGCCTATGAAGCTGAATTACACTCTAGCTGCTGCCTATGGGGCTGCATTACCCTATAGAGGCTGTCTATAGGGAAGACTTACACTATAGAGGCTGCCTATGATGGTGCATTACACTATAGAGTCTGCATATGGGGGCATTACACTATAGAGGATGCCTGTGGGGGTGCATTACATTATAGTGGCTGCCTATGGGGCTTCAGTACACTCTAGAAGCTGCCTATGGGGGTGCATTATACGACAGAGGATGCCTATGAGGCTCTATTACACTATAATGGCTTCCTATGGTGCTGCATTACACTATAGTGGCTGACTATTGGGCTGCATTACACTAGAGTGCCTGCCTATGGGGGTGCACTGCACTACAGTGGCTCACTATGGGGCTGCATTACACTATAGTGCCTGCCTGTGGGGGTGCATTACACTGTAGAGGCTGCCTATGGGGCTGTATTACACTATAGAGGCTGCCTATAGGGGTGCATTACATTATAGTGGCTGCCAATGGGGCTGCATTACACTATAGAGGCTGCCTGTCATGACCAGTTCTGAGTTTATGTTCAGCTGTCTTGTTTCTGGACTGGGCATGTGGGAGTTAATCCCCAACACCTGACTTCCCAACGTTTTTCTCAAGATGGGAGAGTGACTTGGGGATTTCATTGTCCCAAGAGGAAAGAGATAAGATTTTTCTGTTCACCTTTAGGACTTCACTGTCGGCTGTGTCACAGGAGAGGAGTTACAAGGTTCTGTCGAGGTGGTATAGATGCCCCTGCCAGGTTCACGCTATGTTCCCGGTGATACCGGATATCTGTTGGAGATGCACATCAGAAAAAGGGACTTATGTCCATATCTGGTGGGAATGTCCACCCATAAAGAAATTCTGGATGCTAGTTTTCGATCTCCATAACAAATTATCCTTTCGCAAAATACAACCCACAGTGGAACTAGCCCTCTTGTCTCTGTGTGACATGTCGATATCTGGTTTTAAGAGGAGTCTTCTCAGACATTTTCTTACGGCTGCCAGGAATTTGATTCCTAGATACTGGAAGCAGGATTGTTACCCCTCAGGCTCTGATTTTGTTGCGGAGCTTAACAACATTTACAGAATGGAACAATTGATAAGTGAATCCATGGGGGATTCGGCAAAATTTTTTAACACTTGGGCTTCATGGATTGTATTCAGGGAGACCCCGGAGTTGGACATATGGTTGTCCAGGTCCTAATTCATATCTGGAGCCGATATGGGAGCGTTCGCATAATGGTTGTTGCCCCTATCCTCTGGCCTGCTGTCGTGACCTAAAGCCAATGTTGGTGACTCAATGTTCTTCTCTCCACTACATGGGGTCCGGGGTCGGCCCGGGAGGGGTGCCGCATTCCTCATACCTAGTGTACCCTCTTACCTTCACCCGCTTTCCTTTCCCCCCCTCCTCCCCCCCCTTTCCACCCCTCCTCCCCCCCTCCTCCCCCCCTCTCCTTCCTCCCCCACCCTTTTTTTTTTTTTTCCTTTTTTTTTTTCTCTTCTTTCTTTCCTCCTCTTTCCGTTTCTTTAATTCTTTCTACTTCTGCTTACTTCTTATATCTAGTGAAATTCTATACCAATATAAATGATTAAATATATCTAGTAATGCTTGATTGCCTTTGATGCTGTTTATATGTTTTAACGATGAAAAGTATCATTGCTAACTTGAAAGTGTTATCGTTGGCAGTGGCCAACTACATTTAATATGTGCTGAGACTTTCTCTTTTTGTACGATCTACGGGTTGTACCCCGTTGAGTTTAATAATTGTTTCAGCACTGTACCATTGTTTGTATTGTTTATTTGCTTCAATAAACCTGATTTATACAAAAAAAAATGATTTTTTCAGGGAGAATTAAGAAACCAAATAAAAAAAATGATTTTTTCAGGGAGAATTTAGAAACAAAAAAAAAAAAAAGGCTTTCTATGGCCCACTATTTGAGAGAGAGAGATGGCACACCCAGGAGTCAGGACTGGCACACAAGCAGAAAGGCCAATATTAATCTCCCACTGATTTTTTTTAATTTTTTCAGGGAGAATTTAGAAACCAAATAAAAAAAAAAAATAGGCTTTTTATGGCCCACTATTTGAGAGAGAGAGATGGTACACCCAGAAGTCAGGAATGGCACACAAGCAGAAAGGCCAATTTTAATCTCCCACTGATTTTTTTTTATTTTTACAGAGAGACTTTAGAAACCAAATATTAAAAAAATGATTTTTTCAGGGAGAATTTAGAAACCAAATTAAAAAAAATGATTTTTTCAGGGAGAATTTAGAAACCAAAAAAAAATAAATAAATAGGCTTTCTATGGCCCACTATTTGAGTGAGAGAGATGGCACACCCAGGAGTCAAGACTGGCACACAAGCAGAAAGGCCAATATTAATCTCCCACTGATTTATTTTTATTTTTTCAGGGAGAATTTAGATACCAAATAAAAAAAAAAAATAGGCTTTCTATGGCCCACTATTTGAGAGACAGAGATGGCACACCCAGGAGTCAGGAATGGCACACAAGCAGAAAGGCCAATATTAATCTCCCACTGATTTTTTTTTATTTTTACAGGGAGACTTTAGAAACCAAATATAAAAATAAATATTTTTTCAGGGAGAATTTAGAAACCAAATAAAAAAAATGATTTTTTCAGGGAGAATTTAGAATCCAAAAAAAATAAATAAATAAATAGGCTTTCTATGGCCCACTATTTGAGAGAGAGAGATGGCACACCCAGGAGTCAAGACTGGCACACAAGCAGAAAGGCCAATATTAATCTCCCACTGATTTTTTTTTATTTTTTCAGGGAGAATTTAGAAACCAAATTAAAAAAATATATAGGCTTTCTATGGCCCACTATTTGAGAGACAGAGATGGCACACCCAGGAGTCAGGAATGGCACACAAGCAGAAAGGCCAATATTAATCTCCCACTGATTTTTTTTATTTTTTTCAGAGAGAATTTAGAAACCAAATAAGAAAAAAAAAAATTGGCTTTCTATGGCCCACTATTTGAGAGAGAGAGATGGCACACCCAGGAGTCAGGAGTGGCACACAAGCAGAAAGGCCAATATTAATCTCCCACTGATTTTTTTTTATTTTTTCAGGGAGAATTTAGAAACCAAATAGAAAAAAAAATTTAGGCTTTCTACGGCCCACTATTTGAGAGACAGAGATGGCACACCCAGGAGTCAGGAATGGCACACAAGCAGAAAGGCCAATATTAATCTCCCACTGATTTTTTTATTTTTTTCAGGGAGAATTTAGAAACCAAATAAAAAAAAAAAATTGGCTTTCTATGGCCCACTATTTGAGAGAAAGAGATGGCACACCCAGGAGTCAGGAGTGGCACACAAGCAGAAAGGCCAATATTAATCTCCCACTGATTTTTTTTTATTTTTTCAGGGAGAATTTAGAAACCAAATAAAAAAAAATAAATAGGCTTTCTATGGCCCACTATTTGAGAGAGAGATGGCACACTCAGGACTGGCACACAAGCCCAAATGCCAATATTAATCTCCCACTGTTTTTTTTTTATCAGGGAGAATTTATAACCCCCCCCCAAAACAAAACAGAAAAATAAAAAGGCTTTCCATGGCCCACTATGTGAGAGAGATGGCACACACAGGGATGGCACTCTAGCAGAAATGCCAATCTTAATCTCTCACAACTTATTTTTTTAGGGAGAATTAAAAAAAAAAAAAAAAAAAACAGGGATTGTCCTACAATTACTATCTCCCTGCAGTAATCTCAGCCAGGTATGGCAGGCAGCAATAAGGAGTGGACTGATGCACAAATTAAATAAAAAGTGTGGACAAACAAACAAGATAGCTGTGCAGAAAGGAAGGAACAACAGGATTTGTGCTTTGAAAAAAGCAGTTGGTTTGCACAGCGGCGTACACACAGCAATGCAGCTATCAGGGAGCCTTCTAGGGCAGCCCAATGAGCTACAGCGCTGAGGAAAAAAATATGTAGCTTCCACTGTCCCTGCAAACAAAAGGTGGTGTTGGACAGTGGAAATCGCTACAGCACAAGCGGTTTGGTGGTTAATGGACCCTGCCTAACGCTATCCCTGCTTCTGACGAAGCGGCAGCAACCTCTCTCTAGGCTCAGATCAGCAGCAGTAAGATGGCGGTCGGCGGGAACGCCCCTTTATAGCCCCTGTGACGCCGCAGACAGCAAGCCAATCACTGCAATGCCCTTCTCTAAGATGGTGGGGACCAGGACCTATGTCATCACGCTGCCCACACTCTGTGTCCACCTTCATTGGCTGAGAAATGGCGCTTTTCGCGTCATTGAAACGCGACTTTGGCACGAAAGTCGCGTACTGCATGGCCGACCCCACACAGGGTCGGGTCGGGTTTCATGAAACCCGACTTTGCCAAAAGTCGGCGACTTTTGAAAATGAACGATCCGTTTCGCTCAACCCTACTCCTGACCATAACCCTTCCACTTGACAAGATACTGAAGCCTCCGCCTCGAAAAATGAGAATCCAAAATCTTCTCAACCTCATATTCCAACTCTCCCTCAACCATCACCGGGGCAGGAGGGTCAACTGAGGGAACAACGGGCACCACATATCTCCGCAACAAAGATCTATGGAAAACATTATGAATGGCAAAAGAGGCTGGAAGGGCCAAACGAAAAGACACCGGATTAATAATTTCAGAAATTTTATAAGGACCAATAAACCGAGGCTTAAACTTAGGGGACGAAACCTTCATAGGAACATGACGAGAAGATAACCAAACCAAATCCCCCACATGAAGCCGGGGACCAACACACCGACGGCGGTTAGCAAAACGTTGAGCCCTTTCCTGAGACAACGTCAAATTGTCCACCACATGAGTCCAAATCTGCTGCAGCCTGTCCACCACAGAATCAACACCAGGACAATCAGAAGGCTCCACCTGCCCAGAAGAAAAGCGAGGATGAAAACAAAAATTACAAAAGAAAGGTGAAACCAAAGTAGCCGAACTAGCCCGATTATTAAGGGCAAACTCAGCCAACGGCAAGAAAGACACCCAATCATCCTGATCAGCAGACACAAAGCATCTCAAATAGGTCTCCAACGTCTGATTAGTTCGCTCAGTTTGGCCATTAGTCTGAGGATGAAACGCCGAAGAAAAAGACAAATCAATGCCCATCCTAGCACAAAAAGCCCGCCAAAATCTAGAGACAAACTGAGAACCTCTGTCAGACACAATATTCTCCGGAATGCCATGCAAACGAACCACATGCTGAAAAAATAATGGAACCAGATCTGAGAAGGAAGGCAACTTCGGCAAAGGTACCAGATGGACCATTTTAGAGAACCGGTCACAAACCACCCAGATAACAGACATCTTCTGGGAAACAGGAAGATCCAAAATAAAATCCATGGAAATATGTGTCCAGGGCCTCTCAGGGACCGGCAAAGGCAAAAGCAACCCACTAGCGCGGGAACAGCAAGGCTTGGCTCGGGCGCAAGTCCCACAGGACTGCACAAAAGCACAGACATCGCGCGACAAGGAAGGCCACCAAAAGGACCTAGCAACCAAATCTCTGGTACCAAAAATCCCAGGATGACCAGCCAACACTGAACAATGAACCTCAGAAATCACCTTACTCGTCCATCTATCAGGAACAAACAGCTTCCCCACAGGACAGCGGTCAGGCCTATCAGCCTGAAATTCCTGAAGCACCCGCTGCAAATCAGGGGAGATGGCAGAAAGAATCACCCCTTCCTTAAGAATGCCAACCGGCTCAAGGACTCCAGGAGAATCAGGCGAAAAAATCCTAGAGAGGGCATCAGCCTTAACATTCTTAGATCCCGGAAGATACGAGACCACAAAATCAAAACGGGAGAAAAACAGAGACCATCGAGCCTGTCTTGGATTCAGCCGCTTGGCCGACTCGAGGTAAACCAGATTCTTATGATCAGTCAAGACCACAACGCGGTGCTTAGCTCCCTCAAGCCAATGTCGCCACTCCTCAAATGCCCACTTCATTGCCAACAACTCCCGATTGCTGACATCATAATTGCGTTCCGCAGGCGAAACTTTTCTGGAAAAAAAGGCACACGGTTTTCATCAAAGAACCATCAGACTCCCTCTGAGACAAAACGGCCCCTGCCCCAATCTCAGAAGCGTCGACCTCAACCTGAAAAGGAAGAGAAACATCCGGCTGACGCAACACAGGGGCAGAAGTAAATCGGCGTTTAAGCTCCTGAAAGGCCTCAACAGCCGCAGAGGACCAATTCGTCACATCAGCGCCTTTCTTCGTCAAATCAGTAAGGAGCTTAACCACACTGGAAAAGTTGGCAATGAAACGGCGATAGAAATGAGCAAAGCCCAAAAATTTTTGAAGGCCCTTCACAGATGTGGGTTGAATCCAGTCATGAATAGCTTGGACCTTAACAGGATCCATTTCTATAGACGAGGGAGAAAAAATAAAACCCAAAAAAGAGACCTTCTGAACTCCGAATAGGCACTTAGACCCCTTAACAAACAAAGCATTATCACGAAGGATCTGGAACACCATCCTGACCTGCTTCACATGAGACTCCCAATCATCGGAAAAAATCAAAATATCATCCAAATATACAACCATGAATTTATCAAGATAATTGCGGAAAATATCATGCATGAAAGACTGGAACACAGATGGAGCATTAGAGAGCCCAAATGGCATCACAAGGTATTCAAAATGACCTTCGGGCGTATTAAATGCAGTTTTCCATTCGTCACCCTGTTTAATACAAACAAGATTATATGCCCCTCGGAGGTCAATCTTAGTAAACCAACTAGCCCCCTTAATCTGAGCAAACAAATCAGTAAGCAGGGGCAAGGGGTATTGGAATTTAATCGTGATCTTATTGAGAAGACGATAATCAATACAGGAGCCATCCTTCTTAGCAACAAAAAAGAAACCCGCTCCCAATGGTGACGAAGAGGGCAGAATATGCCCCTTCTCCAAAGACTCCTTAACATAACTCCGCATGGCGGCATGCTCTGGCACAGACAGATTGAAAAGTCGGCCCTTAGGGTACTTGCAACCAGTAATCAAGTTAATAGCACAATCACAGTCCCTGTGCGGTGGAAGGGAACTGGACTTGGGCTCATCAAATACATCCTGGAAATCCGACAAAAACTCAGGGACCTCAGAAGAGGGGGAAGAGGAAATTGACATCAAAGGAACGTCACTATGTACCCCTTGACAACCCCAACTAGTCACTGTCATAGTTTTCCAATCCAGCACCGGATTATGTTCCTGTAACCATGGAAAACCCAGTACAACAACATCATGCAGGTTATGCAACATCAGAAAACTGCAATCTTCCTGATGTGCTGGGGCCATGTACATAGTCATCTGCGTCCAGTACTGAGGTTTATCCTTGGCCAAGGGTGTAGCATCAATACCCCTCAAAGGAATAGGGCTCTGTAAAGGCTGCAAGGAAAAACCACAGCGCCTGGCGAATTCTAAGTCCATTAAGTTCAGGGCAGTGCCTGAATCCACAAATGCCATGACAGAAAAGGACGACAATGAGCAAATCAGGGTCACAGATAAGGGAAATTTAGGCTGTATAGTACTAATGGTAACAGACCTAGCGACTCTCTTAGTACGCTTAGGGCAATCAGAGATAGCATGAGTAGAATCACCACAGTAAAAACACAGCCTATTCTGACGTCTGAATTCCTGCCGTTCTGTTCTAAGTCAAAATCCTATCACATTGCATAGGTTCAGGACTCTGCTCCGAGGACACTGCCATATGGTGCACAGCTTTGCGCTCGCGCAGACGCCGATCAATCTGAATGGCTAGAGACATAGATTCGCTCGAACCGGCAGGTGTAGGAAAGCCCACCATAACATCTTCAAGGGCTTCAGAAAGTCCTTTTCTGAAGATAGCAGCCAGAGCCTCCTCATTCCATTTAGTGAGCACAGACCATTTTCTAAATTTCTGGCAGTATAATTCTGCCGCTTCCTGACCTTGACACAAGGCCAACAAGGTTTTTTCTGCATGATCCACAGAATTAGGTTCGTCATACAATAATCCGAGCGCTTGAAAAAATGCGTCTACATTCAATAATGCCGGATCCCCTGTTTCAAGAGAAAAGGCCCAGTCTTGAGGGTCACCACGCAGCAAGGATATGATGATTTTTACTTGCTGAATGGGATCACCCGAAGAATGGGGTTTCAAAGCAAAAAACAATTTGCAGTTATTTTTAAAGTTCAAAAACTTGGATCTGTCCCCAAAAAACAAATCAGGAGTAGGAATTCTAGGCTCTAAAGCCGGTGTCTGGACAACATAGTCCTGGATACTCTCTACTCTTGCAGCAAGTTGATCCACACGAGAAAACAAACCCTGAACATCCATGCCAGAGCATATATCCTGAACCACCCAAATATCAAGAGGAAAAACAAACAAACAAAAGCACAGAAAAAAAATGGTTCAGAACTTTCTTTTCCTTCTTTTGAGATGCATTTAATTCATTTTTGGCCACTTGTACTGTTATGACACGGTGGTTTAGGAGCAACATGGAACGAGCTCTGGAGGAAGTGGTAACTGTACTGACCGCAGTCCCTAAGCTCAACACAACACTAGAAGTAGCCGTGGGATGCTCCTAACTCTCCCTAGGCACTTTGTCACCGCCTAAGAGCTAACTACCCCTAAAGATAGAAGCAGGAAAACTATCTTGCCTCAGAGAAAATCCCCAAAGGATAGATTAGCCCCCCACAAATAATGACTGTGAGTGGAGAGGGAAAAGACATACACAGAATGAAACCAGGATGAGCACAGGAGGCCAGTCTAGCTTGATAGATAGGACAGGATGGAATACTGTGCGGTCAGTATAAAACACTACAAAAATCCACGCAGAGTTTACCTAAAATCTCCACACCTGACTAAAGGTGTGGAGGGTAAATCTGCTTCCCAGAGCTTCCAGCAAGACAGAATTAATTCATAATGATAATGCTGGATAAACATAGAAAGCACAGAACGGATAAGTCCACAATCTGTGAACAGAAAAGAGCAAGCAAAAACTTAGCTTTGCTGAACTGGTCAGGATAACAGGGAAATCCAAAAGAGATGTGAATCCAACCAGGAACCATTTACAAGTGGCACTAGCTGAAGGACAGAGCCAGGCAAATATAGCCGAGCAGAAAAGATGATCAGTGAAAGCAGCTGCTGACAGCTAACTCCAAGGAGCAGCCATACCACTTGAAACCACAAGAGGGAGCCCAAGAGCAGAACTCACAAAAGTGCCACTTACAACCACCGGAGGGAGCCCAAGAGCGGAATTCACAACATATGACATACAAAGCCATCCACAACCTGTCTCCTCCATATATCTGTGACGTGGTTTACCGGTACGTATCTACACGCAACCTTCGATCCTCTAAAGATCTCCTTCTATACTCCGCTCTTATCTCTTCCTCCCACAACCACATACAAGACTTCTCCCCTGCTTCCCCCATACTCTAGAACTTTCTACCTCAACACATCAGACTTTCGCCTACCACCGAAACCTTCAAAAAGAACCTGAAGATCCACCTCTTACAACAAGCCTACAACCTGCAGTGATCCTCAGTCTACTCAACCACCGCATCATGAGCTTTATCCTCTCCTAGTGTATCTTCACCCATTCCATGTAGACTGTGAGCCCTCACCCCAGGCAGGGTCCTCTCTCCTTCTGTACTTGTGTGCCTTGTATTGCTCATGTTTATTGTACTTGTCTATGTGTGCCCCTTTTTCACTTGTAAAGGGACATGGAATAAATGGTGCTATAGAAATGAATAATACTAATAATAATAAAATGGATGACTGGAAGCGAATGGCTGCAGGAATAATATAATTTTTTCTCTGTACCACTGCTCCAGTAAGGCTAGTTTCACATTTGCGGTTGAGTCCGCAGCGTTTCGTCCGCAACCACAAACGCATGCAAAAATGCATGCTAACGCAGTGTATTTTTGCCGCATCCACTTACGCATGACGAGAAAAAAACGCTGCACTTGAAAGCGTTTGCAAGCGTTTTTGTATGCGTTTGCGGTTTTTATGCGCATGCATATATAGACCCTTGTACTCATGAAATCATCAGATTTTGCTCCTGAATCTAGCGTCAAGATGGATCTTTGCATGGGTAGTTTCTATCGGAATCTGGATTTGGATGTCAACTTTTTTCTTGCGGCGTCGGAGATTTTGGCAACACCCCATTGTTGATCTCCGAGAGAGCCGTGAAGCCTACCACTCCTTATTCAGTGAGCTCTGTGAAAACCTGGAGAAATATTTTGAGTACACGAGGATGTCTCAAGAGAGCTTCAGGGATTTGCTGCTTTGTGTACAAGGAGCCATCAGCAGGCAGGACACTCAGCTCCATAGAGCAATTCATGCTGAGGAACGTCTGCTGGTGACACTAAGGTACATAATGTTTAAAAATAAACGCCTGTCATAATTATTATTGTTCTGCAATGTACTTATTTATTTATTTTTTGCTGTTTTGCTAAACAACTGTCTTAAATATTATTGTTGTAAAAGCCATGTCCTTTTCCTTTTTTTCATAACTATTATTGTTCTGAATTTTTTTTTCTTTCTCTGTTCGGCAGATTCCTGGCTACCGGAGAGAGCCTATCATCGCTCCATTTCCAGTTCCGGATAGGAATTTCCACAGTATCTGGTATTATCACAGACACCTGCCAGGCTTTTTGGGATGTTCTCCGTGAGGAATCTATCCCCCTACCCAGAACGGAAATCTGGCAGGAAACTGCAGATAAATTCTTGGAAGTTTGTCGCTGTGGACATTGTATCTTTTGGCCGTGGTAATGACTCCCAGACATTTAAAAAATCTCAGACATGGGCCAACGGTTGTATGGCAATCATTTCAATTTCCCCCTGCCACGACCTCTTCCCAACACTCAAGGCCCGCCAATACCATTTTTTGTGGTTGGGGAGGAGGCCTTTCAGATGTGTGGAAACCTCCTTAAACCATACTCCAGTGGGGACCTGACACACACAAAAAGGATTTTTAATTACCGACTGACCAGGGCACAAAGAACAGTTGAGTGTGCCTTTGGTATGCTTGTCTCGAAATGGCGCATTTTAGGGACAGCCATTAATCTAAAAATTGAGACAGTCGATGAGATGGTCAAGGCGTGCATGGTTCTGCACAACTGCATAATGACTAAAGAACGAACCAACATTGAACTTGATGAACCTGTTTGTAACCCATTGCCAGATTACCATAACCACCCTCTCAGGACAACAGTTGAAGTTGCCTAAATAAAGGATACATTTGCGTCCTACTTTGTTTCTGAGAGTGGACGTGTGTCCTGGCAAGATGAACTGGTTTAGTAAAATGTTCTTGTAATGTTATGTACCTGGAACTGTTAAAATGTACCTTTAAGGTACCGTCACACTAAGCGACGCTGCAGTGATACCGACAACGATGTCGATCGCTGCAGCGTCACTGTTTGGTCGCTGGAGAGCTGTCACACAGACAGCTCTCCAGCGACCAACGATCCCGAGGTCCCCGGTAACCAGGGTAAACATCGGGTTACTAAGCGCAGGGCCACGCTTAGTAACCCGATGTTTACCCTGGTTACCAGCGTAAACGTTAAAAAAACAAACACTACATACTTACCTTCAGCTGTCTGTCCTCCGGCGCTCTGCTTTCCTCTGCACTGTCAGCGCCGGTCAGCCGGAAAGCAGAGCGGTGACGTCACCGCTCTGCTTTCCGGCTGGCCGGTGCTGACACAGGATGCATGAGGAGTGCAGAGAAGCACAGCGCCGGGGACAGACAGCTGAAGGTAAGTATATAGTGTTTGTCTTTTTAACGTTTACGCTGGTAACCAGGGTAAACATCGGGTTACTAAGCGCGGCCCTGCGCTTAGTAACCCGATGTTTACCCTGGTTACCAGTGAAGACATCGCTGGATCGGCGTCACACACGTCGATCCAGCGATGTCAGTGGGAAGTCCAGCGACGAAATAAAGTTCTGGACTTTCCTCAGCGACCAACGATCTCCCAGCAGGGGCCTGATCGTTGGTCGCTGTCACACATAACGATTTCCTTAACGATATCGTTGCTACATCACAAAAAGCAACAATATCGTTAACGATATCGTTATGTGTGACGGTACCTTTAATGTTTGCTGACAATAAAACACCTCTATTGAAACACCTGTTCCAAGTGCCCTCTAATTTAAAAAAAAGTTTAATAAGGTGATCACCAGTTCACTACTACATTCTTTATAAAATCCACTCCCTGTCTCATGCAGATTGCATGAGACAGGGATTGGATTATAAACAAATTGGGTTACATCACCCATGCTTTACACTACACCTCTTCTCTCTGTGGTCAGTGCTATGGTAGGTGACGTTGGATTAGCTCCATCGTCTCTTCAGTCTGCATTTCTATAGTCCAATAGATTAATGCAGACTGATGAGAGGATGGAGCTAATCCACCTCATATCTTTACTCACCTGCCCGTGTGTCAGAACTAGTGCACTCAGGATGCAGAAAACCCAGCATCCTGAGTGCACTAGTGCTGACACCTGGGCAAGTGAGCATTGCTGACACCTGACCCTTTGTGCTGTATTAAATATTTTTTTGGAGGATTTTCAGTCCCCTTTGTGTTTTTGCCACCCCATAGCTCCATGACAGAAACAAGAAGTAAAGGTGCAGTGTTAAGCAAATAAAGAGGGGCAGCATATTTTGTGTCATGGAGCTATGAGGTGGCAATAACACAGTGTGTGTAGACGGCGATGTGTGTGTTGCCTGCGACGAAAGAGACAAAGAACAAGCAGTGATAGGGGATAAACAACACAAAAAATATATATATTTTTGAGGAGACAATGAGGGGGAATTAATATGAACATGTGGGGTGTGGACCTGGGAGGATTGGCTAGGTGTGGACGATAAAGGGGTTCCAAAGGAAGGGTTACTAAACTTGTGGGGTCTGGGTGGTCAAGGATGGAAGTTGACACATTAGGAGCAGAAGCATGGGACAGGAGAGACACATTGGAAGGGAGAGACAAACTGGACAACACAGACACTTTGGGAGGTGAGGGTGGAGGTAGATGGACAGTTCTGGTGGATTGACTTTTTAGATTTCTGTCCCATCTTAGGCGGCTGCCTTCTTTTTTTGTGTCTCCTTGGGAGGGTGGGAGTGGTGGGGTCAGCAGAGCATGCAGGTTCTGGACCCGGCCTTGTGGTGGCGGTGGACAGCCACCCAGGATCTGGAGCCAGCCTAGTGGTGGCGGTGGAAAGCCGTGCAGGATCTGGACCTGAAATGGTGGTGGCGGTGGACGGCCGTGCAGGAGCAGGACTCGGTATGATGGTGGTAGTGGAGTGGCTTTCAGAAGCACGCAGCATGGTAGTGGCGGTGTAGTGGTGTGCGGAAGGACTGGGCATGGTGGGGGCTGTACAGTGGTATGCAGCAGAACTCGGTATTGAGGTAAAGTGTGTAATTGGTGGCACAGGTGGAAATACCACCTGTGGCTGCTGTAAGTACCGAGTCTGCTGCATAGCCATGAACGTAAGCAGCATTGCAGGCCTTCATCACATTGAGCTGGAGTTCAGGCGTAAGATGTTCCGACATGCCCAGCTCTATTTGATTAAAAAAATGGTGAAAGGTGTGCTGGTTTCTGAAGGTCGGCTTTCAGATGGTTAAGGCGTTGGTTGACATCCTGGAAAAGTGTGTAAATATGGGTCAGACCACTTTCCAGTCTAGCTCCCAGCACCTTCAGGCCATTCTGGAAGACCAAGCTCAAGTGAAGAAACTTGGGCATGAGGCCTTCTGCCGCTGGTGGGAAGAGCCCAAAAAAAAGAGGCAGAGGACTGGGACAGGGGAACACCTGAAGGACCAGCTGCCTGTTCTCCAGACTGTGACGCCCACCCACTTGCTGCTTCACTAGTTGATGGCTGGGACTGGTCCGTGGCTGTTTGATGAGGGACCACTCCAGAGAATGATCCAGGTTTGAGGGTGCTGCTCCAGGTTCTGTAAAAAGAAAAGAAAAGTAAAAGATTACTACCAAAAAATAACAATTGTAAAAGCGCCAACTCCTGTGGAATAGAAAATTCAGATTAGGGAATACAACACAATGGAATACAACACAAAAATACTTACGTTCTCTGAGCAATAATAATAACAATAATTATAGCAAGGACAGACCTCAAGAAATCCAAAACCCGATGGAATTTATATTTCCCTATTCTTGCTGCAGCACCACTGTGAACTTGGATCTCCTGTCTCAGGTCCTAGTTGAAGTGATCCTTCATCAAATTTCAACGGGTTTTGACTTTGTTCACTGTGAATAGGGGGAAAAAAAATTGTTAAACAATGCACTTTAGGCCGGGATCACACAACCGTGTGTGATTCGAGAAACTTGCAGGAGTATATCACATCACACACGGTTGTGTGATCCCGGCCTTCAGGTTCACTGCCGCATCAGACCACATTGCAATAATTACGAAATTCCTTTTTGACTCATGGCGTGGCACTGTCCCAGTCATCCATCAGTGCTTGGGCCACATCATTCCACAGCCGCCGAATCACCACAGTGTCTGAGTGCTGCTGCTCCTGTGTGTCCCACAATGGAACTCTCTCTTTCACCAACGGTATGAGGAGTTCATTGTCAATGACATCTTCATCCAATTGTGGAACCTAGAAATGAAAGAAAGACATTAATGTTGGAAAGGTAAAATATTTAAAAAAAAATAAAAGAGAAACAAAAGACCGTCAAGAACAAAAAAACTGACAAGAATAAATACAGTCAAGAATACTTACACGCCGTCTTGCCACCGAAACTTGGGCCGAAGTCTGCTGCTCCTGCTCCTCTGCACTTGTTGAAGTGTTCTGTTAAAGAAAATACATGATTTTTCCACATATAGTGACAGTGAATAATTACCAATCACTACCAAATGTACTCACTTAACTCTCCTGTCCAGTGTGTTCGCTGTGCTCTGGACTTGAGGCCATGGTGATATAGTGATGAATGCTGCAAGAAAGAGCCAGAAATTTGTACAGACTGCATGGAGAAACAAAAAAAGGCAGACAATAGCTTGTATACTCATGTTTTGTTAAGAATAGCAGAGTCTTCCCTCAGAATCAGCTTGCTTCCATTTGCAGACAGTTTGGAGAGTACCCTCTTTTAAAAGCTTTATTTGGGGGGTGGCTTAAAAACAGTTCCTGGACATGTTTACTCATAAAAATGCATGCGTCACTGATAGGGCCTGCACAGGAGACAGGGATACGCTGGTGGCTCAGGCCTCCTAACCTTCATAGGTACCCCTGAGATAAGGGAAAGCCAGGGCCCCTTATAGTGGCAGGGACGGGTGCAGGTCCCAGTACGCCGTCCTGCCCCTTTATCGCCGTTTACACTGCCTCTTGTGTCTGGATACATGCCGACTCATCACTGCCGCAGAACGCCATTCTGTTGTATATGCCGTGGACATAGGACATACGCACGCCAGTAACCCGACTTAGACTTCCTTGAAAAAGGCATAGTTTGCCGAAACGTTGATGTGATGAAGTCTGTTGTTCTTTATATCGGCTGAATACCAGAAATAAAAGAATTATCCTTTGAAACAGCATCTGTTTGTGGATCAATTAAGTGCTAAAGGTTATCTTATTTGGTTAATCTTACTTTCCCTTAGAACACCACCCATTTAATGAGTGTGCCACCCCTGATTTAATCATTCTATCATACAAGGCAGTTCTCTACTCACCAGGTCAGGTGTCCTAACTAATGAGTTTTTTGACACCTGACCTGTTGAGTTTAGTTCTGCATTGTATTTCCGCCATTTTCTCTTCAGACTGCAACACTAGTCACAGACTAAGCAGAATGAAGAGATTATGGAGATAATACATGAATTAATTTTTTGGCCCACCTCATATCTCTATACTAAAGACACACAAAGCTGTAGTCTTTTATTTGCTAACTACTGGAGATATGATGTGGCCAAAAAATAAAGTGTGTGGCGAAGTTTATTATTTGGCGCACGGTGTGTGTTGCCGGCGGCGAAAGACACAATAAACCAAACATAATTGGGGCAAAAAAAATTGAATTTACTTTTTAACAACAAAAATATTTCTTTAACTGCGCCGGCTTGGGGTAGAGTGATGTAAACGGGGGGCATGAAGCACTGAGGCCTGGCTAACCGTGGACGATGCAGAGGTGGCAGGAGAAGGGGCAATGAAACTAGTGGGGTCTGGTAGTTCGGGGATGAGGCTTGACACATGAGAGGCTTGAGACGAACTGGAAGGGTGAGACAAACCTGACATTACAGACACACTGGGAGGTGAAGGGGGAGGAATACTAAGAGTCCGCTGTTTCTTTTTTTTTTGTTTTTTTTTGTGATTGCCGGGTTCTGGGAAGCCTCGGTGGGCTCATATGTCTTTGCATGGTCGTGGTGGGTGACCTGTCAGGGTCCCGCTGCACTGTGTCAGAGTCCATAGTGCTCATAGAGTGTGCAGCCATGCCAGAGTTCATAGTGCTCGTAGAGCGTGCAGCCATGCCAGAGTCCATAGTGCTTGTAGAGTGTGCAGCCATGCCAGAGTCCATAGTGCTCATAGAGCGTGCAGCCATGCCAGAGTCCATAATGCTCGTAGAGTGTGCAGCCATGCCAGAGTCCATATTGCTCATAGAGCGTGCAGCCATGCCAGAGTCCATAGTGCTCATAGAGCATGCAGCCATGCCAGAGTCCATAGTGCTCATAGAGTGTGCAGCCATGCCAGAGTTCATAGTGCTCGTAGAGCGTGCAGCCATGCCAGCGTCCATAGTGCTCGTAGAGCGTGCAGCCATGCCAGAGTCCATAGCGCTCGTAGAGTGGAAGGCCATGCCAGGGTCCTGCTGCATCGTGGTGGTGGCGGTATGGAAGGCCAATGCCAGGGTCCTGCTGCATAGTGGTGGTGGCGGTACGGAAGGCCATGCCAGGGTCCTGCTGCATCGTGGTGGTTGCGGTACGGAAGGCCATGCCAGGGTCCTGCTGCATCATGGTGTCAGTGGAGGAGGTCCAAGCAGGAGCAGCGGTTGTCATGGTGGTGGCAGTGGGCTGTCCAACAGCACTCGGCATGTTGGTGGTGCTGTACTGGTGTCCGGCAGTGCTAGGAATAGAGGTGGCCGTGCAGTGGTATGCAGCAGAGGTCGGCATTGAGGTTAATCGTGACAGTGAAGGTGAAGGCACAGGTGGATATGCCGCCACTGTCTGCTGAAAATACCGACTCTGCTGCATAGCCTGCACGTAAGCAGCATTGCAGGCCTGCATGACACTCAGCTGGAGATCAGGAGTAAGGTGTTCCGACATGCCCTGCTCAATATGGTAAAAAAAATGATGTGCTGACCTCTGGAGGTCGGCTTTTACTTGGTCAAGGCTTTTAGTGACCTCATGGATACGTGTATTCATGTGGCTAAGTGAAATATCCATTCGGTCACCCAAAGCCTTGAGTCCTTCATGAAAAACCGAGCTCAAGTGCAAAAACTCGGGCATGAGGGACCTGTCTGATGCCCTCTGCCGCTGCCGGGAGGAGCCAAAAAAAATGGGGCAGTGGCAGAGGACTGAGAAAGGGGAAGACCTGATGGACCAGCTTCCTGGTCTCCAGTTAGTGTGGCAGGCCCACTTGCTGCAGCACTGCTGGATGGCTGGGACGGGTCCGTGGCTGTCTGATGAAAGACCGCTCCAGAACCTGGGCCAACAGTAGTGCTCCATGTGCTGTGAAAAAATGTAAAAGAAAATTAATACCAAAAAATAACCAGACGCAAAATCCTGTGGAATTGAAACATACAGATTATAGCAATACAATACAACCTAATGCAAGGGGAAAATACTTACGTTCTCTGGGCAAGGACCAGTCTTCAAAATGCCAGAACACGATGGTATTTATATCTTCGGATCCTTGCTCCTGAACCACTGGGAACACGGCTCTCTTGACGCAGGTACTTGTTGAAGCGGTCCTTCATCGAACGCCAACGTGTTTTGACTTTGGCCACTGTTAAAAGAAAAACATTATGGTCAGAAAATGAACTTTTGACCGTGCTCACACAACTATGTGTGATGAGAGAAATTCCTGAGGCCGGCCTCACACTCAGCGTATAAAAAAGCGGTCCGTATTTTACGGCCGTAATACGCCACAAAATTCAAAAAATGGTGATCCGTAAGTACTCCGTAGGCAGGGTGTGTCAGCATATTTTGCACATTGCATCCTCCGTATGTAATCCGTTTGGCATCTGTACTGCGAGATTTTCTCGCTGGCTTGCAAAACCGACATACGGACATACAATGGATCCATGTGCTAAAAAAATCATAAAAACATACGTATATACAGTGGGGCAAAAAAGTATTTAGTCAGTCAGCAATAGTGCAAGTTCCACTACTTAAAAAGATGAGAGGCGTCTGTAATTTACATCATAGGTAGACCTCAACTATGGGAGACAAACTGAGAAAAAAAAAAAACAGAAAATCACATTGTCTGTTTTTTTATCATTTTATTTGCATATTATGGTGGAAAATAAGTATTTGGTCAGAAACAAACAATCAAGATTTCTGGCTCTCACAGACCTGTAACTTCTTCTTTAAGAGTCTACTCTTTCCTCCACTCATTACCTGTAGTAATGGCACCTGTTTAAACTTGTTATCAGTATAAAAAGACACCTGTGCACACCCTCAAACAGTCTGACTCCAAACTCCACTATGGTGAAGACAAAAGAGCTGTCAAAGGACACCAGAAACAAAATTGTAGCCCTGCACCAGGCTGGGAAGACTGAATCTGCTATAGCCAACCAGCTTGGAGTGAAGAAATCAACAGTGGGAGCAATAATTCGAAAATGGAAGACGTACAAGACCACTGATAATCTCCCTCGATCTGGGGCTCCACGCAAAATCCCACCCCGTGGGGTCAGAATGATCACAAGAACGGTGAGCAAAAATCCCAGAACCACGCGGGGGGACCTAGTGAATGAACTGCAGAGAGCTGGGACCAATGTAACAAGGCCTACCATAAGTAACACACTACGCCACCATGGACTCAGATCCTGCAGTGCCAGACGTGTCCCACTGCTTAAGCCAGTACATGTCCGGGCCCGTCTGAAGTTTGCTAGAGAGCATTTGGATGATCCAGAGGAGTTTTGGGAGAATGTCCTATGGTCTGATGAAACTAAACTGGAACTGTTTGGTAGAAACACAACTTGTCGTGTTTGGAGGAAAAAGAATACTGAGTTGCATCCATCAAACACCATACCTACTGTAAAGCATGGTGGTGGAAACATCATGCTTTGGGGCTGTTTCTCTGCAAAGGGGCCAGGACGACTGATCCGGGTACATGAAAGAATGAATGGGGCCATGTATCGTGAGATTTTGAGTGCAAACCTCCTTCCATCAGCAAGGGCATTGAAGATGAAACGTGGCTGGGTCTTTCAACATGACAATGATCCAAAGCACACCGCCAGGGCAACGAAGGAGTGGCTTCGTAAGAAGCATTTCAAGGTCCTGGAGTGGCCTAGCCAGTCTCCAGATCTCAACCCTATAGAAAACCTTTGGAGGGAGTTGAAAGTCCGTGTTGCCAAGCGAAAAGCCAAAAACATCACTGCTCTAGAGGAGATCTGCATGGAGGAATGGGCCAACATACCAACAACAGTGTGTGGCAACCTTGTGAAGACTTACAGAAAACGTTTGACCTCTGTCATTGCCAACAAAGGATATATTACAAAGTATTGAGATTAAATTTTGTTTCTGACCAAATACTTATTTTCCACCATAATATGCAAATAAAATGCTAAAAAAACAGACAATGTGATTTTCTGGATTTTTTTTCTCAGTTCGTCTCCCATAGTTGAGGTCTACCTATGATGTAAATTACAGACGCCTCTCATCTTTTTAAGTGGTGGAACTTGCACTATTGCTGACTGACTAAATACTTTTTTGCCCCACTGTATATATATATTTATATTTAATTCAGCGCTAGATAGCAGAAAAGCCAGTAATTCAATTGCCGGTTTTTTCTATCTCCTTCTCAAACCCGACATGATATGAGACATGGTTTACATACAGTAAACCATGCCATATCCCTTTTTTTTTTTGCATATTCCACACTACTAATGTTAATAGTGTGTATGTGCAAAATTTCGGCGCTCTAGCTATTAAAGGGTTAAATCGCAGAAAAAATTGGCGTGGGCTCCCGCGCAATTTTCTCCGCCAGAATGGTAAAGCCAGTGACTGACGGCAGATATTAATAGCCTGGAGAGGGTCCATGGTTATTGGCCCCCCCGGCTAAAAACATCTGCCCCCAGTTACCCCAGAAAAGGCACATCTGGAAGATGCGCCTGTTCTGGCACTTGGCCACTCTCTTCCCACTCCCCTGTAGTGGTGGGATATGGGGTAATGAAGGGTTAATGTCACCTTGCTATTGTAAGGTGACATTAAGCCAGGTTAATAATGGAGAGGCGTCAATTATGACACCTATCCATTATTAATCCAATATTATGAAATGGTTAAAAAACACACACACACATTATTAGAAAGTATTTTAATGAAATAAATACACAGGTTTTTGTAATATTTTATTATACTGGTAATCCACCTGAAGACCCTCGTTCTGTAAAAAAGGTAAAATAAAAAAACAACAATATCCTATATTTTCCGAAGATCAGTCTCGTCCCACGCTGTAAATCCATCTGAAGGGGTTAACTAATTTTACAAGCAGAAGCTCTGCTAATGCAGCTGTGCTCCTGCCTGTAAAACCCCGGGGAATGAATGGAATGTAGGTGAATGACCTGTAGTTACCTCGAGTTGTGGTGATGCACCCTCTGCTGGATGTCCTCATATGAAATCGAGCCTGGGAACTTTTCAGAATATTTTCCCACGCTCGAGTTCATATGAGGACATCCAGCAGAGGGCACATCACCGCTACTAAAGGTAACTACAGGTCATTGACCTACATTCCATTCATTCCCCGGGGTTTTACAGGCAGGAGCACAGCTGCATTAGCAGAGCTTCTGCTTGTAAAATTAGTTAACCCCTTCAGATGGATTTACAGCGTGGGACGAGACTGATCATCGGAAGGTATGGGATATTGTTGTTTTTTTATTTTACCGTTTTTACAGAACGAGGGTCTTCAGGTGGATTATCAGTATAATAAAATATTACAAAAACCTGTGTATTTATTCCATTAAAATACGTTGTAATAATGTCTGTGTGTGTGTTTTTTAACCATTTCATAATATTGGATTAATAATGGATAGGTGTCATAATTGACGCCTCTCCATTATTAATCTGGCTTAATGTCACCTTACAATAGCAAGGTGACATTAACCCTTCAGAGAAGCATTGTACCATATGCAATCCGTATTTTCAGCACCTCTCTTACGTCCGTAAAACACGCTAGTGTGAGGCCGGCCTGAGAGTTTCTTTCATCACACACAGTTGTGTGAGCACGGCCAAGGTCTCTGCTGCTTCACACTGCATTGCAATACTTACCAAATGCAGTTCGGACCCGAGTCGGGGCGTTGTCCCAGCCATCCCACATCTCTTTGGCCACCTCATTCCATAGGCGCTGGATCTTTACGTTGTTTGAGTGCAGTGGATCCCGGGTGTCCCATAACGGGACTCGCTCCTGGACCAGGGAGATGACTAGGTCATTCTCTATTATGTCTTCATCCCGTTCTGGAACCTAAAAAACCTAACCTGGAACCTAATAAAGGCATTAATGTTGGGTCAATTAAGGAAAAGAAAGAAAACAGAGGCTGATAAATGGCATGAATAGGAAAGTCAAGATACAAAAGGATTCCAGAAGGAAAATATAAAGAAATAGGAATGTAAAGAAAGGAAGATTCAAGAATACTAAAGTGAGGATGCAGTAAACAGTCAGCCTTGTATAAGTACACGCTGCCACCTTGCCACCAGACCTTGACTCCGCTGCTCCTGCCCAGTCTCTGCCGCAGTAGAAGAAGAGCTCTAAAAAAATTAAAAACAAAAATTGTCATATGTGTTGATGTGACAGTGAATACTTACCAATCTGAGGAGGCAAGTACTCACCTCACTGACATGTTCTACTTCAGAAGGCCCAGGACGTTGTTCCTCATCAGAAGATGAAGACATTCTGATGCATGCAGAAAGAAAGAAATAGCAGAAATCAGGACATGTAGAGACAGAAAATAGAAAATAAAGGCATCGGCTTGGATATACTCACATTGTTCAGTGTCTTGTTTTCCTCCAAGATGTAGCCTGTGTCTCGTCTGCTTCAGTGTCTGCTGAGTAATGACCTGCAAATGTCCACTCCCTCCATTTATCACCTACTATGTGGGGGGGTGGCTTATCAGTGTCTAGACATGTTTTTCTCTTGTGGAATGCATGCGTTCATGAACGCAAGCAAATGCATGTGCTTGTGAATGCATGCGTTCATATAGCCAGCAATGCGTTTTTTTGGCGCATTCCTTGCGCAATCGACTGCATATGTTTCCAGGCGGCAAATTGACGCCTCCAAAAATTACTACATGTTGCATTTCTGCGACAAGCTGCAGACGACTAAACGACGCATGCATCGTCAAACACGGCAAAACGTGAACAATCGCAGACGCATGCGTCCCTAATGTTAAAGATAGGAATACACAACGCATGCGGATATTTATGGAAACAGGAACACATGGGCTACTTGCACAGTGAACAAGTCTGTATGATCATGTTCACACACCACCAAGAAACCTGAAGACACAAAAGAGAATAGTAAAACCAAAAACACTCAGTTTGAAAAAATGTTGCAGTAATCCGCAAGTGCTAGTAAAAGATGTAAAAAACAGGGTATTTGGTTGATATGTTTTTTGCAAAAAATGTATACTAAGCTGCTCTACCAATCTTCACGGTATACCCTTATCAGAGCAGTCCTAACTAATGTATGCAATCCCTATCTGATGTATTTAAAAACCTGATCATCTGTATATAACCTGTGTGAAAGCTGTTCTACCCTGTATGCACACATGGATTTTTCCTCTCTGAACCCTGTTCACACAGGTTATATACAGATGATCAGGTTTTTAAATACATCAGATAGGGATTGCATACATTAGTTAGGACTAGAGTTGAGCGACCTTGACCTTTTTAGAGTCGAGCCGGGTTTCGCGAAACCCGACAATCTCAAAAGTCGGGTCGAGTGAAATCGCCCGATTATGACGTAAAGTCGGGATCGACCGAAACACGAAACCCAATGCAAGTCAATGGGGCAGCATAGTCGGCAGTGAGTGGGGGCCAGGAAAACACCTAGAGTGCCCATTTTAATGTCAAAACCATCCATTCTTCTTAATGAAGCTTGTCAAGCGTAATTTACCTTATAATAATTGGAAGGCATTTGAAATTGGGGGTCATTTGGCTAAAGTTGTGGTGGGTAGGGCTGGTTCAAGTAATTAGTGGGCCCAGGAAATCTGGACCACGTCACAGCAGTGGAGCAGGGAGAGGTAAGTATTTCAACTTTGCAAGTGCTGTGAACCTGAGCAAGCAGGGGGGGCCCACTCGTTGGCATTGGCACTGGCACAGGGCCCCTCAAAGTACAGCGGTGTGTTTGCACGGCGGGGGCGCCTCCCACCGGCAGCAACACTTTTGCGTACCATGAGAGGCCCTGTGCCAGTGACGTCGCCAACTAGTATTCCTCCCCCCACCTGATGAAGGAACCTGCACTTTCATCTGCACCTTCCTGTTTGTCCCCGTGTAAGGTGGTATGGTATGCGGGAAGGGGGACCTGACTTTCAGCAGGGTCACAATCTTGCAGTGTAGCGTGCACGGGAAATGTTGCGTTATGGGTCAATGTACCAGCAGACTCATCTATCACTGGCTGGGCAATGGGCAGGATGAGGAGGAAACACAGATATAGGCCCAAAGAATAAAGTGGGCTAAATGCAGTTCAAAATTGGTAACACAGGACTAATCAGGGGGCATTGCAGTGGAGGACAACTGGAATGAGAGGCTGACACAGAGAGTAGGCCCAAATCAGTAAGTAGTCGAAATGCAGTTCAAAATTGGCAACAGTAGTAAACAGGCGGCACAGCTTTGTTCAGTGGAGGAGAACAGCAAGGAGTGGCAGACACCGATAGTAGGCCCCAACCCAACTAGTAGGCCAAATGCAGTCTAACATTAACAACTACTTAACGAGCGCCTGAAAACGGAATTTCAGGACAGGAAACCAGGAGAACAGCAAGGAGCGGCAGACACCGATAGTAGGCCCCAAACCAACTAGTACGCCAAATGCAGTTGTTCCGTTTAACCACAATTTAATGAGAGCCTGAAGATAGAAGTTCAGGAAAGGCAACCTGGAGAACACCTTGGAGTGGAACACGCCATCTCTCTACACCCCATACCCAATTTGTAGGCCTAATGCAGCGTAGTTTCCAACAACTACTAAACGAGAGCATGATGATCGAAGCATTGGCGAGGAAACCTGGGGAACACCTTGGAGTGGAACACACCATCTCTCTACAGTGGAACACACCATCTCTCTACACCCCATACCCAATTTGTAGGCCTAATGCAGCGTAGTTTCCAACAACTACTAAACGAGAGCCGGAAGATCGAAGCAATGGAGAGGAAACCTGGGGAACACCTTGGAGTGTAACACACCATCTCTCTACACCCCATACCCAATTTGTAGGCCTAATGCAGCGTAGTTTCCAACAACTACTAAACGAGAGCCGGAAGATCGAAGCAATGGAGAGGAAACCTGGGGAACACCTTGGAGTGTAACACACCATCTCTCTACACCCCATACCCAATTTGTAGGCCTAATGCAGCGTAGTTTCCAACAACTACTAAACGAGAGCCGGAAGATCGAAGCAATGGAGAGGAAACCTGGGGAACACCTTGGAGTGTAACACACCATCTCTCTACACCCCATACCCAATTTGTAGGCCTAATGCAGCGTAGTTTCCAACAACTACTAAACGAGAGCCGGAAGATCGAAGCAATGGAGAGGAAACCTGGGGAACACCTTGGAGTGTAACACACCATCTCTCTACACCCCATACCCAATTTGTAGGCCTAATGCAGCGTAGTTTCCAACAACTACTAAACGAGAGCCGGAAGATCGAAGCAATGGAGAGGAAACCTGGGGAACACCTTGGAGTGTAACACACCATCTCTCTACACCCCATACCCAATTTGTAGGCCTAATGCAGCGTAGTTTCCAACAACTACTAAACGAGAGCCGGAAGATCGAAGCTCAGGAAAGGCAACCTGGGGAACACCTTGGAGTGGAACACACCATCTCTCTACACCCCATACCCAATTTGTAGGCCCAATGCAGCGTAGTTTCCAACAACTACTAAACGAGAGCCGGAAGATCGAAGCTCAGGAAAGGCAACCTGGGGAACACCTTGGAGTGTAACAAACCCTCTCTCTACACCACGGAAGGGCTGATTCTTAGGAAGGAAGGCTGTCGGAAAGAAGCAGGGCGCGTCCGAGGGTGATTATATTCTTATTAGGTATATACTCACCCTCGGACGCGCCCTGCTTCTTTATTTGTAATGAATGTTTATTTGCAATGTGGTTTTGACTTACTCTATTTTTTTGGTAAATAATGATTTTATTATTTTCATTGTTTTGCATCTTCTTGGCAATAATATAAAGAAGACGCGACAGGACAACACTCGGTGGATGCCATATCTGTGTTTAAAATTGAAAAAACCTTTCAGTTAACTACTTGCAGGAGAAAGTTATTGTAGCTGGTGGCCATTTTTAGTACTGTACCAGATTTTTGTTGTATGTGTTTGTTTTTAATGTTAAAATGTCTGCATTTGATATCTCTCCAGTATTTTCTTTTTTATAAGCAAAATACTTATTTTTATATTTTCTGATGTTGGTTCCAGGGGTACACGGGCAGCAGTGGTGTGGTCAGTGGAGGCCTAGTGGAAGGAGTGACCACAGACAGGCATCGAAGGCCTAAAATAATAACACATGGCTGTAGGCAATTTTAAATTGGTTACAGGGGTACACGGGCAGCAGTGGTGTGGTCAGTGGAGGCCTAGTGGAAGGAGTGACCGCAGACAGGCATCGAAGGCCTAAAATAATAACACATGGCTGTAGGCAATTTTAAATTGGTTCCAGGGGTACACGGGCAGCAGTGGTGTGGTCAGTGGAGGCCTAGTGGAAGGAGTAACCGCAGACAGGCATCGAAGGCCTAAAATAATAACACATGGCTGTAGGCAATTTTAAATTGGTTCCAGGGGTACACGGGCAGCAGTGGTGTGGTCAGTGGAGGCCTAGTGGAAGGAGTCACCGCAGACAGGCATCGAAGGCCTAAAATAATAACACATGGCTGTAGGCAATTTTAAATTGGTTACAGGGGTACACGGGCAGCAGTGGTGTGGTCAGTGGAGGCCTAGTGGAAGGAGTAACCGCAGACAGGCATCGAAGGCCTAAAATAATAACACATGGCTGTAGGCAATTTTAAATTGGTTCCAGGGGTACACGGGCAGCAGTGGTGTGGTCAGTGGAGGCCTAGTGGAAGGAGTCACCGCAGACAGGCATCGAAGGCCTAAAATAATAACACATGGCTGTAGGCAATTTTAAATTGGTTACAGGGGTACACGGGCAGCAGTGGTGTGGTCAGTGGAGGCCTAGTGGAAGGAGTGACCGCAGACAGGCATCGAAGGCCTAACATAACAAAAATGTCAATACAATGGTATTGTCAGTGGCAGGCATTGAAGGATGTCAGCGCATAGACTAAACATTGGTGGAGCTGTGAGATAATTTTGCAAGTGGTAGAGCACTGTTTGAGCTGGGGTGGGGGGAAACTGTCTTGTGGCCGGCGGTACAGGCCCAGGGCCCCTCATATTACAACGGTGTGTCTGACGTTGGGTGCGCACCACCACCGCCAGAGACACTTTATTGTACTAGGAGGGACCCAGTGGCAGTGCCGTCGACCAAAAGCGGGCTCACCCACCTCTTCAGACAAACTGCACTCTCACGGGTGCTGTCGCCAAGTGTCGATACCACGGCCCCGTGTGGGGAGTTTGGCCATTTAGTGAGGTGTAAACATGTCGTATGCTGAACAATCAGGTGCAGAAAATTACGAGATTGGAAAAGGCATTCAGAATAGTCCACAGGCAAGACCTTTTCATAGGAAAGCTAGGTGTCAGCCGGGCAAGGTGGGGCAAAAGATTTCGAAATCCAGTTGTGGTTCATTTTAATGAAGGTTAGATCATCTACATTTTGGGTAGCCAGACGAGTCCTTTTTTCTGTTAGTATTGAACCTGCAGCACTGAATACTCTTTCTGATAGGACACTAGCTGCCGGGCAAGCAAGCTCCTGCAATGTATATTCTGCCAATTCTGGCCAGGTGTCTAATTTTGATGCCCAGTAATCAAATGGGAATGACGGTTGAGGGAGAACATCGATAAGGGATGAAAAATAGTTTGTAACCATACTGGACAAATGTTGTCTCCTGTCACTTTGAATTGATGCTGCAGTACCTGTCCTGTCTGCGGTCATAGCAAAATCACTCCACAACCTGGTCAGAAAACCCCTCTGGCCAACGCCACTTCTGATTTCTGCCCCTCTAACTCCTCTGGTCTGCTGGCCCCTGCAGCTCGTGTGAGAACGATCACGGGCGCTGTGTGCAGGGAATGCCAGAAGCAAACGGTCAACAAGAGTTGATTGTTTGGTTGCTAATATTAGTTCCAAGTTCTCATGTGGCATTATATTTTGCAATTTGCCTTTATAGCGAGGATCAAGGAGGCAGGCCAACCAGTAATCGTCATCATTCATCATTTTAGTTATGCGTGTGTCCCTTTTGAGGATACGTAAGGCATAATCCGCCATGTGGGCCAAAGTTCCAGTTCTCAAATCTGCGGTTGTGCTTGGTTGAGGGGCAGTTTCAGGCAAATCCACGTCACTTGTGTCCCTCAAAAAACCAGAACCCGGCCTTGCCGCGCCACCAATTTCCAGTGGCCCCGGAAAAGCTTCCTCATTAAAAATATAATCATCCCCATCATCCTCCTCGTCCTCCTCCTCCTCTTCGCCCGCTACCTCGTCCTGTACACTGCCCTAGCCAGACAATGGCTGACTGTCATCAAGGCTTTCCTCTTCCTCAGCTGCAGACGACTGATCCTTTATGTGCGTCAAACTTTGCATCAGCAGACGCATTAGGGGGATGCTCATGCTTATTATGGCGTTGTCTGCACTAACCAGCCGTGTGCATTCCTCAAAACACTGAAGGACTTGACACATGTCTTGAATCTTCGACCACTGCACACCTGACAACTCCATGTCTGCCATCCTACTGCCTGCCCGTGTATGTGTATCCTCCCACAAAAACATAACAGCCCGCCTCTGTTCACACAGTCTCTGAAGCATGTGCAGTGTTGAGTTCCACCTTGTTGCAACGTCTATGATTAGGCGATGCTGGGGAAGGTTCAAAGAACGCTGATAGGTCTGCATACGGCTGGAGTGTACGGGCGAACGGCGGATATGTGAGCAAAGTCCACGCACTTTGAGGAGCAGGTCGGATAACCCCGGATAACTTTTCAGGAAGCACTGCACCACCAGGTTTAAGGTGTGAGCCAGGCAAGGAATGTGTTTCAGTTGGGAAAGGGAGATGGCAGCCATGAAATTCCTTCCGTTATCACTCACTACCTTGCCTGCCTCAAGATCTACAGTGCCCAGCCACGACTGCGTTTCTTTCTGCAAGAACTCGGACAGAACTTCTGCGGTGTGTCTGTTGTTGCCCAAACACTTCATAGCCAATACAGCCTGCTGACGTTTGCCAGTAGCTGCCCCATAATGGGAGACCTGGTGTGCAACAGTGGCAGCTGCGGATGGAGTGGTTGTGCGACTGCGGTCTGTGGACGAGCTCTCGCTTCTGCAGGAGGACGAAGAGGAGGAGGAGGGGGTGCGAACGGCTACAGCCAATTGTTTCCTAGACCGTGGGCTAGGCAGAACTGTCCCAAACTTGCTGTCCCCTGTGGACCCTGCATCCACCACATTTACCCAGTGTGCCGTGATGGACACGTAACGTCCCTGGCCATGCCTACTGGTCCATGCATCTGTTGTCAGGTGCACCTTTGTGCTCACAGATTGCCTGAGTGCATGGACGATGCGCTCTTTAACATGCTGGTGGAGGGCTGGGATGGCTTTTCTGGAAAAAAAGTGTCGACTGGGTAGCTCGTAGCGTGGTGCAGCGTAGTCCATCAGGGCTTTGAAAGCTTTGCTTTCAACTAACCGGTAGGGCATCATCTCTAACGAGATTAGTCTAGCTATGTGTGCGTTCAAACCCTGTGTACGCGGATGCGAGGCTAAGTACTTCCTTTTTCTAACCATAGTCTCATGTAGGGTGAGCTGGACTGGAGAGCTGGAGATCGTGGAACTAGCGGGGGTGCCGGTGGACATGGCAGACTGAGAGACGGTGGGAGATGGTATTGTTGCCACCGGTGCCCTAGATGCAGTGTTTCCTACTACGAAACTGGTGATTCCCTGACCCTGACGGCTTTGGCCTGGCAAAGAAACCTGCACAGATACTGCAGGTGGTGCGGAAAATGGTGGCCCTACACTGCCGGAAGGGATGTTGCGTTGCTGACTAGCTTCATTGGCCGAGGGTGCTACAACCTTAAGGGACGTTTGGTAGTTAGTCCAGGCTTGCAAATGCATGGTGGTTAAATGTCTATGCATGCAACTTGTATTGAGACTTTTCGGATTCTGTCCTCTGCTTAAGGTAGTTGAACATTTTTGACAGATGACTTTGCGCTGATCAATTGGATGTTGTTTAAAAAAATGCCAGACTGCACTCTTTCTAGCATCGGATACCTTTTCAGGCATTGCAGACTGAGCTTTAACCGGATGGCCACGCTGTCCTCCAACAGGTTTTAGCTTTGCCACGCGTTTTGGGCAAGATACGGGCCCGGCAGATGGAACCTGTTGCGATGTTGATGCCTGCTGCGGCCCCTCCTCCTCCGCTTCAGAACTGCTGCCGCCTGCACCCTGTTCCCCCAATGGCTGCCAATCGGGGTCAAGAACTGGGTCATCTATTACCTCTTCTTGTAGCTCGTGTGCAACTTCGTCTGTGTCACCATGTCGGTCGGTGGTATAGCGTTCGTGATGGGGCAACATAGTCTCATCAGGGTCTGATTCTTGATCAGCACCCTGCGAGGGCAATGTTGTGGTCTGAATCAAAGGACCAGCATAGTAGTCTGGCTGTGGCTGTGCATCAGTGCACTCCATGTCAGATTCAACTTGTAATGGGCATGGACTGTTAACTGCTTCACTTTCTAAGCCAGGGACGGTATGTGTAAAGAGCTCCATGGAGTAACCCGTTGTGTCGCCTGCTGCATTCTTCTCTGTTGTTGTTTTTGCTGAAGAGGACAAGGAAGCGACTTGTCCCTGACCGTGAACATCCACTAACGACGCGCTGCTTTGACATTTACCAGTTTCACGAGAGGAGGCAAAAGAGCTAGAGGCTGAGTCAGCAAGATAAGCCAAAACTTGCTCTTGCTGCTCCGGCTTTAAAAGCGGTTTTCCTACTCCCAGAAAAGGGAGCGTTCGAGGCCTTGTGTAGCCAGACGACGAACCTGGCTCCACAGCTCCAGACTTAGGTGCAATATTTTTTTTCCCACGACCAGCTGATGCTCCACCACTACCACTACCCTCATTACCAGCTGACAATGAACGCCCCCGGCCACGACCTCTTCCACCATACTTCCTCATTGTTTTAAAAACGTAAACAAACTAACGGTATTTGTTGCTGTCACACAAATTACACGGTGAGCTATAACTTCAGTATGATTTAGCTACCCCTTTACAGGTGAGTGAGACCACAACGAAAATCAGGCACAATGTTACACACTCTGTTGTTGGTGGCAACAAATGAGAGAGATGCCACACACACAGGACTGTCACTGAAGCACAAATGTAAATATTAATCTCCCACTGATTTGATTTTTTTTTTTTTTTTCAGGGAGACTTTAGGAAAAAAAAACAATAGAATAAAATGATTTTTTCAGGAAGAATTTAGAAACCAAATAAAATAAAATGATTTTTTCAGGGAGAATTTAGAAAACAAATAAAACAAAAAAAGGCTTTCTATGGCCCACTGAGTGAGAGATGACGCACACAGGAGTCAGGAGTGGCACACAAGCCCAGAGGCCAATATTTATCTCCCACTGATTGATGTAGTGATTTTTTCAGGTAGATTTTGGAACCCAAATCAAGCTAAAAAAAATAATAGGCTTTCTATGGCCCACAATTGGAGAGAGAGAGAGAGAGATGGCACACCCAGGAGTCAAGACTGGCACACAAGCAGAAAGGGCAATATTAATCTCCCACTGATTTGTTTTTTTTTTTTTTTTTTCAGGGAGACTTTAGGAAAAAAAAAATAGAATAAAATGATTTTTTCAGGAAGAATTTAGAAACCAAAGAAAATAAAATGATTTTTTCAGGGAGAATTTAGAAAACAAATAAAACAAAAAAAGGCTTTCTATGGCCCACTGAGTGAGAGATGACGCACACAGGAGTCAGGAGTGGCACACAAGCCCAGAGGCCAATATTTATCTCCCACTGATTGATGTAGTGATTTTTTCAGGTAGATTTTGGAACCCAAATCAAGCTAAAAAAATAATAGGCTTTCTATGGCCCACAATTGGAGAGAGAGAGAGAGATGGCACACCCAGGAGTCAAGACTGGCACACAAGCAGAAAGGGCAATATTAATCTCCCACTGATTTGTTTTTTTTTTTTTTTTTTTTCAGGGAGACTTTAGGAAAAAAAAAAAATAGAATAAAATGATTTTTTCAGGAAGAATTTAGAAACCAAAGAAAATAAAATGATTTTTTCAGGGAGAATTTAGAAAACAAATAAAACAAAAAAAGGCTTTCTATGGCCCACTGAGTGAGAGATGATGCACACAGGAGTCAGGAGTGGCACACAAGCCCAGAGGCCAATATTTATCTCCCACTTTTTTTTTTTTGTTCCAGGGAAAATTTATAAACCCAATAAAAAAAATAATAAATAGGCTTTCTATGGCCCACTATCTGAGAGACAGAGAGAGATGGCACGCTTAGGACTGGCACACAAGCCCAAAGGCCAATATTAATCTCCCTTTTTTTTTTAAGGGAGAATTTATAAAACCAAAAAAAAATAAATAAATAGGCTTTCTATGGCCCACTATTTGTGAGAGAGATGGCACGCTCAGGACTGGCACACAAGCCCAGAGGCCAATATTAATCTCCCACTTTTTTTTTTTTTCCAGGGAAAATTTATAAACCCAATAAAAAAAAATAAATAAATAGGCTTTCTATGGCCCACTATCTGAGAGAGAGAGATGGCACGCTTAGGACTGGCACACAAGCCCAAAGGCCAACATTAATCTCCCACTGATTGATTTATTGATTTTTTCAGGTAGAATTTAGAACCCAAATAAAGCAAAAAAAAAAAAAAAATGGCCTTTCTATGGCCCACTGAGTGAGTGATGATGCACACAGGAGTCAGGAGTGGCACACAAGCCCTGAGGCCAATATTTTTCTCCCACTGATTGATGTAGTGATTTTTTCAGGTAGATTTTAGAACCAAAATCAAGCAAAAAAATAAATAGGCTTTCTATGGCCCACTGAGTGAGTGATGATGCACACAGGAGTCAAGAGTGGCACACAAGCCCTGAGGCCAATATTTTTCTCCCACTGATTGATGTAGTGATTTTTTCAGGTAGATTTTATAACCCAAATCAAGCAAAAAAATAAATAGGCTTTCTATGGCCCACTGAGTGAGAGATGACACAGACAGGGATGGCACTCTAGCAGAAATGTCAATCTTAATCTCCCACAAAAAAAAAAAAACAGGGAGTGTCCTTCAATTACTATCTCCCTGCAGTAATCTCAGCCAGGTATGGCAGGCAGCAATAAGGAGTGGACTGATGCACAAATTAAATAAAAAGTGTGTACAAACCAAAAAGATAGCTGTGCAGAAAGGAAGGAACAAGAGGATTTGTGCTTTGAAAAAAGCAGTTGGTTTGCACAGCGGCGTACACACAGCAATGCAGCTATCAGGGAGCCTTCTAGGGCAGCCCAATGAGCTACAGCGCTGAGGGGGAAAAAAAAAAAAATGTAGCTTCCACTGTCCCTGCACACCGAAGGTGGTGTTGGGCAGTGGAAATCGCTACAGCACAAGCGGTTTGGTGGTTAATGGACCCTGCCTAACGCTATCCCTGCTTCTGACGAAGCGGCAGCAACCTCTCCCTAAGCTCAGATCAGCAGCAGTAACATGGCGGTCGGCGGGAACTCCCCTTTATAGCCCCTGTGACGCCGCAGACAGCAAGCCAATCACTGCAATGCCCTTCTCTAAGATGGTGGGGACCAGGACCTATGTCATCACGCTGCCCACACTCTGCGTTTACCTTCATTGGCTGAGAAATGGCGCTTTTCGCGTCATTGAAACGCGACTTTGGCGCGAAAGTCGCGTACCGCATGGCCGACCCCGCACAGGGGTCGGATCGGGTTTCATGAAACACGACTTTGCCAAAAGTCGGCGACTTTTGAAAATGAACGACCCGTTTCGCTCAACCCTAGTTAGGACTGCTCTGATAAGGGTATACCGTGAAGATTGGTAGAGCAGCTTAGTATACATTTTTTGCAAAAAACGTATCAACCAAATACCCTGTTTTTTACATCTTTTACTAGCACTTGCGGATTACTGCAACATTTTTTCAAACTGAGTGTTTTTGGTTTTACTATTCTCTTTTGTGTCTTCAGCATGCGGATATTTGCAGAAGAAACGCTGCGGACACAACCGCAAATGTGAAACCTGCCTTACATGTTAACATAGGACCCCTTCTTTGATATCACCTTCACAATTCTTGCATTCTTGAGTTTTTGGAGAGTTTCTGCTTGTACGTCTTTGCATGAAGTCAGAATAGCTTCCCAGAGCTGCTGTTTTGATGCGAACTGCCTCCCACCCTCATAGATCTTGTGCTGGATGATACTCCAAAGGTTCTCTGTATGGTTGAGGTCAGGGGAAGATGGTGGCCACACCATGAGTTTATCTCCTTTTATGCCCATAGCAGCCAATGACTCAGAGGTATTATTTGCAGCATGAGATGGGGCATTGTCATGCATGAAGATGATTTTGCTCCTGAAGGCACGTTTCTGCTTTTAGACCATGGAAGAAAGTTGTCGGTCAGAAACGCTATTTACTTTACAGAGGTCATTTTTACATCTTCAGGAACCTTAAAGGGCCCCACCAGCTGTTTCCCCATGATTCCGGCCCAAAACATGATTTGTCCACCTCCTTGCTGACGTCGCAGCCTTGTTGGTACAAGGTGGCCATCCACCAACACATCCACTACTCCATCCATCTGGACCATCCAGGGTTGCTCGACACTCATCAGTAAACAAGACTGTTTGAAAATTAGTCTTCATGTATGTCTGGGCCCACTGCAACGGTTTCTGCTCATGAACACTGTTTAGGGGTAGCCAAATAGTAGGTTTATGCACCACAGCAAGCCTTTGAAGGATCATACACCTTGAGGTTCGAGAGACTCCAGAGGCACCAGCAGCTTCAAATAACTGCTGCTTTGTAATGGTATTTTGGCAGCTGCTCTCTTAATCCAATGAATTTGTCTGGCAGAAACCTTCCTCATTATGCCTTTATCTGCATGAACTCTGTCTGTGCACTGTTTCAGTCACAAACCTC
Source organism: Ranitomeya imitator (assembly GCF_032444005.1). Classification (NCBI taxonomy): domain Eukaryota; kingdom Metazoa; phylum Chordata; class Amphibia; order Anura; family Dendrobatidae; genus Ranitomeya; species Ranitomeya imitator. The sequence continues at coordinate 657,386,556 of NC_091284.1, read as the reverse complement.
TTCACAGTATGATGATCACAAAGTTTTTGTGAAGTATCTAATTTTTTCATACCTTGTCCAAGGCATTGCACTATTTAACGCTTTTCAGCAGCAGAGAGATCCGTTTTATTTCTCATATTGTTTGAAACCTTTGGCCTGCTTAATAATGTGGAACATCATTTTTAAGTAGTTTTCCTTTAATTAGAATCACATGGAAAACTAATTATCACATGTGTTTAAGACTGATTTCAGTTATCTATTGAGCCCTGAGACACAATACCATCCACAAGTTTATTTGAAAAATAAAACAATTAAATCTTTATGACACTTAAATCCAATTTGCATAATAATTTGGAACACAGTGTATACAGGTAAACTCCGGTTTCCTCCCACATTCCAAAGACATACTGATAGGGAATTTAGATTGTGAGCCCCAACGGGGACAGTGATGATAATGTGTGCAACCTGTAAAGCGCTGCGGAATATGTTAGCGCTATATAAAAATAAAGATTATTTATTTTACTGTACAATTCAAGTTCATCAGATTATAACAAGCAGTATTGGGCATAATACTTCTCATTTCTTGGTTCCTTCATTCAGTGCCTTTTTCAGAATTCCTATCCATCCCTCTTGGATTATCCTTACATTTACTGGCTCTGTCAGCCCCAGGGATTTCCCATCCAGTTTCGCAGTACCCCTGGGATCTTTTGCCTTCCCTGTATACCAGAGGATAAGGCACTTTTCGTAGTACCTGTATCGAGTCTTGAGCTGTGGGCGTTGCAGGAATGTCTGTAAGGGATCCCAGTTAAGCCTCCCACTGCCCCGAACAATAGATCCATACTTCCACGATCAGCCCACTGCAACCTGAACTTGACCTTGGTTAACGAACTTCCCTATCTCACTCTTATCAGCAAACAGACCCTTTTTACTGGGGCTTGCCACTCCCAATATGGGCTAGTCACAAACTTTAACTATGTCTGTCCCTACGTCTGTAGCTGACAGATATACTTTTACAAACATTGTGCATTGCATTTGCATACATACCAAAGTTTATCTTGCCCTATAGTAACTACATTATGTCCTAAAACCTAACCTATGTCTAAAGGTACCGTCACATTTAGCGACGCTGCAGCGATCTAGACAACGATCCCGATCGCTGCAGCGTCGCTGTGTGGTCGCTGGAGAGCTGTCACACAGACAGCTCTCCAGCGACCAACTATGCGAAGTCCCCTGGTAACCAGGGTAAACATTGGGTTATTAAGCGCAGGGCCGTGCTTAGTAACCCGATGTTTACCCTGGTTACCAGTGCTAATGTAAAAAAAAACAAACACTTCACACTTACATTCCGGTGTCTGTCCCCCGTCGCTGTGCTTTCCTGCACTGACTGTGAGCGCCGGCTGGCCGTAAAGCACAGCGGTGGTATCACCGCTGTAATCTGCTTTACGGCTGGCGCTGACAGTGCAGGGAAGCAGAGCGCCGAGGGACGCGACAGACACCGGAATGTAAGTATGAAGTGGTTTTTTTTTTTACATTTACACTGGTAACCAGGGTAAACATCGGGTTACTAAGCGCGGCCCTGCGCTTAGTAACCCGATGTTTACCCTGGTTACCAGTGAAGACATCGCTGAATCGGCGTCACACACGCCGATTCAGTGATGTCTGCGGGAGATCCAGCGACGAAATAAAGTTCTGGACTTTCTGCTCCGACCAACGATGGCACAGCAGGATCCAGATCGCTGCTGCGTGTCAAACACAACGATATCGCTATCCAGGACGCTGCAACGTCACGGATCGCTAGCGATATCATTGTGAAGTTGGTCAGTGTGAAGGTACCTTTACTCTATACTTTACACATTACCGTATCACAGTCTATATCACAATACACACTAAGAACCGCAGGACATAGTCAGGGCCAGTGTTAGACAAAATGGGGTCCTAGGCAAAAAAGTTTAAAGTGGGGCCCGAAATGCTAACATTGCAAAATCACACAAACATTTAGGCTACATTACATGAGCAATATGCGGACACAGTTTGGAGGAGGGGCCTGGAGCCAGTGCTGGCTCTGTGGCCCCCATATTCAGGGGCCTCATATCGGCTAAGTGGTCTGCCACTATTAGCAGTACACCAGGGCATTGCTAGGGTCGGAAAAGATTGGGGGCCCAAGCCCATAGACAAAAAATTGCCCCCACCCCCTCCTAATTTTTTTAACACTGCAGATAACACAGTGATACCTCTGAGTACAGATAATGTAGTAGATGTCAACTGCAGTCCTATGTAATACCACAGATAACACAGTGATACCTCTCTGAGTACAGTTAATGTAGAAGATGTCACCTGCAGTCCTATGTAATACCACAGATAACACAGCGATTCCTCTCTGAGTACAGATAATGTAGAAGTCACCTGCAGTCCTATGTAACACCACAGATAACACAGTGATACCTCTCTGAATACAGATGTTGTAGATGTCACCTGCACTCCTATGTAATACTACAGATAACACAGTGATACCTCTCTGAGTACAGATAATGTAGAAGATGTCACCTACAGTCCTACGTAATACCACAGATAACACAGCGATACCTCTCTGAGTACAGATAAAGTAGAAGATGTCACCTGCAGTCCTATGTAACACCACAGATAGCCATAGCGTTTCAGAGTAAGACTACTGTATGTTCACATGCAATGCTTTTTTTCAGTAGCAAAAACCTGTTCCATTGGCAGTAAAAATTTTGCACTCAAAACACCTGTTTTTCAGCTTGTTTTGTGGTGTTCTTTACACTTTTTTTTCAGCTTTTTTTAAAAGTGCGGATGTTTGGTTTGTCTACAGTATGTTTAAGGCCACATTCACACGTTCAGTATTTGGTCAGTATTTTAAATCAGTATTTGTAGCCAAAACCAGAAGTGGGTGATGAATACAGAAGTGGTGATTAGGGTTGAGCGAAACAGATCGGCCAATTTCAAAAGTCGCCGACTTTTGGCAAAGTCGGGTTTCGTGAAACCCGACCCGATCTCACTGTGGGATCAGGTCGGCGTCGGCGATCTTCGCGCCAAAGTCGGGTTTCGTTTTATATATATATATATATATCATTGAGACACATATATAGATATATATATATATATTTATATTTACTTCAGCGCGATATAGCAGAAAAGCCGGTAATTCAATTGCCGGCTTTTCATTTCTCCTGCCTAAACCCGGCATATGAGACATGGTTTACATACAGTAAACCTTGTCATATCCCCCCTTTTTTTTGCATATACCACACTACTAATGTTAGTAGTGTGTATGTGCAAAATTTCGGCGCTGTAGCTATTAAACTTAAGGGTTAAATCGCGGTAAAAAGTGGCGTGGGCTCCTCCGCCAGAGTAGTAAAGCCAGTGACTGACAGATTGGTAGTCATAATTGACGCCTCTTCATTATTAATTTGGCTTAATTACAATAGCAAGGTGACATTAACCCTTCATTACCCCATATCCCACCGCTACACAGGAATGGGAAGAGAGTGGCCAAGTGCCAGAATAGGCGCATGTTCCAAATGTGCCTTTTCTGGGGTGGCTGGGGGCAGATGTTTTTAGCCAGAGGGGGGGGGGCAATAACCGTGGACCCTCTCCAGGCTATTAATATCTGCCCTCAGTCACTGGCTTTACCACTCTGGTGGAGAAAATTGCGCGGGAGCCCACGCCAATTTTGTCCGCGATTTAACCCTTAAATTTAATAGCTACAGCGCCGAAATTTTGCACATACAAACTACTAACATTAGTAGTGTGGAATATGCAATAAAAAGAGGGCTATGACATGGTTTACTGTATCTAAACCATGTCTCATATCATGTCGGGTTTAGGCAGGAGAAATGAAAAGCCGGCAATTGAATTACCGGCTTTTCTGCTATATCGCGCTGAAGTAAATATAAAAATATATAGATTTCCCATTGACTTGCATTGGGTTTCGTGTTTGCGGCCGATCCCCCTACCCCGACTTTTCAAGAAGATCGGCCGATTTCACTCGACTCGACTTTTGAGAAAGTCGGGTTTCGCGAAACCCGACTCGACCTCAAAAAAGGAAAAGTCGCTCAACCCTAGTGGTGATGTGTTTCTGTTGTACGTTTGCTACGATTGTTTCATGGTAAGTGATTATTAGTGCATTGGAAGTTTAAACTAGCTGGATAGATCATGTGTCAGATGTATGGCACATGATCTGCTAGTAGAAGCAGAGAGACAGGGTCACATAGAGTATCAGGATCACCAAAACAGTATGGATTTTAACTGAAGTACATTACAAAATAGGACCACATAGCTTTGTGGTATTATTAACCCATACAGGTATGCCGCAGGTTGGTGGCAGGCTCATGGGGTAAGTATCTGGCAGGTAACAGATAGTGTCTTAGCCAGGACGTGCCACCAAAAGCCACAGGTCGTAGATGGAGGGAGTTCCGCCTGCAATTATTAACCTGTTAAATTCCACTGTCAAACTCTAACAGAGGCATTACCAATGCAATCGCATGGGGGAGCATCATTCTATGCACCCATCAGTGCCCCTGTACCTGGATCGTGGGGCGCCAATGTGTTGCTATGGCAGCTGGGGGTCTGAGGAAGACCTCCATGCCTGTCATTACGGAGCTCCTTTGAAACCAAGTCTGGAGCTGAGCTTCCAAGGAGACCGTGACTTTTACTATATGCAGCAATGTACCGTACATAGTACAAGCCATCAAACGGTAGGAGGTTCAAGTTCCCTAAAGAGACTAGTAACAACAGTAAGAAGTAAAAAAAAGATTTAAAAAAATATGATAAAAAAAATTAAAGTTCCTCCCAATAAAAATAAAGATATAAAAAACACACAAAAGTGGTATCACCAAGTCCAGAAAATATAAAAAAAATAACCTGAACAGTAAACACCATAATCAAAAAAACATTCTAATTGCCAAAATTAAGTTTTCGATGGGTCACCACAATACTACTAAAAATCCTGTAAAAAGCAGAATAAAATCAATAAAATCATTTCTTTCTGCAAAAAAATAAGCAGTCACAGCTCCATCAAACAGAAAATGAAAATGTTACAGGTCTCAGAAAATGGCGACACAATCAAAATGATTTTTTTTTTTACCAATTTCTGATTTTATTTTCATCACTAAAATAATAAAACAAATTGCACAAGTTTGGCATCGCCGTAATCATGCTAATGAGGAGAATAATATTGGAAAGTCATTTCTACTGCACAATGTAGGTCGTACAAAGAATTCCCCAAAAACAATATCATAAATGCATGTTTTTTTTAGCAATTTCGCAGCACTTGGAATTTTGTTTTACTGTTTTACAGTAAACTATGTGGTAAAATTAATGATGTTATTCAAACGTATAACTTGTCCCGCAAAAAACAAGCCCTCATACGTCTATGTGGATGGAAAAATAAAAAAATTATGTCTCTTAGAAGAAGGAGTGGAAAAAACGCAAATTGGCGATGTCAGGAAGGGGTTAAAAAGAAATGGCAAATCCCATTGAGGCAAGCTGTAACTCATCAAGTGTCTATATGGGAATTCTGACCACCTCTCCATTGATCACAGCGCATGATGGGGCTACATTCTGAAGATCGTTGCGGGTCCCAGTGGTGGCATCTGCATGTACTAGACATGGAACATCACTTGGATTTGATCATTTACTCCCTATATACAGTTTGGATATTGTCGGAAGCACATTCCCTGGTTACACAGGGACATCGGCTGCGGACAAGGATTATTTTTTAGGCTGCAGTGCAATCAGCTGCTGAAAGAGTGTTTACTGATTGCTGCCAAGTTAGCGCAATCCAATAATAAGGAACAAGTGTTCTTACAAATGTTTGTTCAGTCAATTATTGGTCCATGTAAAGGGGCATTGAAGCTTGAAGTGCTAAATCATGGTAGAATTGACAAACAGTTGCAAACAAAATTATTCAACCTCCATTGCAAATTTGGTTTATTATCAAAATGTACACTTTTTTTTTACTGTTTTCAATAAATCAATGAAACAAGAACAATTTATAAGGTCAACACAAGCTCCAGATTCATCACAAAATTCCACTTTTAATAACTTCTGCAGTCTCAGAATTATTCAACTAGGACGAATAGCCAGACTCCAGCTTCTGGCAGGGTTTCTGAGAAATCTTAGTCCATTTCCCATGGGACACGGCTCCCAAATTAATAATATTCTTGGGCTATTGAGACTGTAGTCCGAAAAGTGACGAGAAGAGATCAAAGCCTTGCGCAAAGAAGGAAAAGGATACAAAGAGATCGCAAGCAAACCAGAAGACTTGCGTTAAACACTTTTAAGGCTGCCGTCACACTAGCAGTATTTGGTCAGTATTTTACATCAGTATTTGTAAGCCAAAACAAGGAGTGGAACAATTAGAGGAAAAGTATAATAGAAACATATGCACCACTTCTGCATTGATCGCCCACTCCTGGTTTTGGCTGAGAAATACTGATGTAAAATACTGACCAAATACTGCTAGTGTGACGGCAGCCTAAAAGTTGAACAGTTTTTGTTTAGTTGAGAGTGGCGCAAAATAGCCAGAGCTGGGGAGAAGCCTAGGTGGGACTCTGCATGGCTATGCTCGCCCATCAAATTTATCAATAGGTGGCATTTCTTATGTTGCAACTGTTATTTCTGGTCCCTAACGGGAGTAACATTTCTGGTGAGGCACACCGAGATGCACACGAAAGACAAGATGCATCAAATTTATGACGTGGTGTGCGTCTGTTAATGAATTTAGTCACAGGCGTAGCTAGGAGTACAGCTCAAAAGTGAGAAACATCTGAGTGGGCCTCTAACTAGGTAACCCTCATTATAACTACGGTGGTGCAACCTAATCGTGGGTATAGTGAAATCTCAGCAGATGATCCTGCTGTAAATGAAAAAAAAAATCTCTACACAAAGACCAACACTGATTACCGCCATATGGAGACCATATAGTGGTAAATACCAGTCTGCAGAACATGTAAGAGATTACAGCACAGTTATAGATGGTGACTTATATGTGATGTTCTGTCTGATGGAGTTGTTCCCTGTTCCCATCTTTTCCATCTTGCTCAAACCGACATGACAACTTCTCCAGACAAGACTTGTCTGAAGATTACATTAAAGTCACAGATGACTTCTCATATTTCCAGCACCATCGCCATTTATTCCCAAACTACACAAACTCCTCATATTGCTCATACCCCAATAGTGAGCAGCTGCTGCCATATGTGTCTCAATGAATGCACATGCTGTATGGTACAAAAACAGTGCTCCTCTTACTGCCCCACATAGTAAAACCACCACTGTGCCCCTTACATAGTGAAACATCTTCTTTGTGCCCTCACAGTAGCCTCCACACTCTTTAATAGTCCCCTCAGTTGCCCCCACACTATATAATGGCCTCCATACTTTATGACGGGTCCCACAGTAACCCGGAAACTGTATAATGGCCATCATATTAGCTCCCACACTGTATAATGGCCCACAAGTAGCCCCCACAGTTTGACAGTAGCTCTCACATTATATGAAGGCCCCCACAATAGTCCCCACACTATAGAATAGCACAGTTTATGACAGCCCCCCATAGCCACTCCCACACTCTATAAAGGCACCTAAAGTGTATAACAGTAGCATTCAAACTGTATGGCCACTGCATTAGCTCCCATACTGTATAATGGCCCGCATTAGTTCCCACACTGTATTATAGCCACCACGGTAGTCCCCACTTTGTATGATGGCCCCAAAGGTACGCTCCAAACTGTACAATGGCCCCTGCCTTTGCACCCATGCTGTATAATGGCCCCCGCATTATCTCTCATGCTGTATAATAGCCCCAGCACTTTCTCCGATGCTGTATACTGGCCCCACATTAGCTCCCATGCTGCAGAATGGCCCCAACATTAGCTGCCATGCTGACACAAATGGACTTACAAATCCTTGTAGTCCAAAGAAGCGAACCATAAATATAAAAAGCACAAATACTTTATTGAAAATCTATAAAACACAAAAAGACCATAGAAATTTATAAACAAAAATGTCCAGTAGGAGGGGTCCTCAGTACAGCATAAGACAACTCCACAAATCAAGCATGGTAAATATATAACTCCAAAATTACCAGTAGAAAATTCATCATAAGCAGTAGATATCAGTATCACAGTACACAATATAATATACGTGCTGAATAGCCAATTTGTAGCTAAGAATGACCCTAGCATAGGTTGCTGTAAATACAAAAAAATATATTTTATGTGTGTACCTGGTCGCTGGACACTATACAATTAAAGATCCCACCTATCTAAGTGTGCCAAACTGTGCACTACTAATCAAAAGGAATTTGGGAAATTGGGGGCGGAAGAAGCTAGGGCGAAATGCGCATTGGGGTGAGGAGGGTCCCTTGGTCGGCTCTGGCTCTGGGTCCTTGCATCGGCCGCAGTCCTGTGACATTAGAGGTAATACATCTACCCAACCACCGTTGCCTATATCTTGCAGGATATTCCTTTTGATTAGTAGTGCACAGTTTGGCACACTTAGATAGGTGGGATCTTTAATTGATGAGTTCACTGAGAACAAGATGCTGTCATTGCACGCACAGAACATCAGAGTCTCGACATGGCACACTGATATCACCACACCTTGACATAAGGGATACATGTGACTCATGTGAGCCTTTCTAACCTACCCGTTAAACCCTTGACTTTCAGAAAATTCTCTTTTGCCTAGAAAATTCCCCCCACTCCAAATAAGACATGAGACTCCAATTGGATTAAATGGCCACAGCAGCCTTTTATTAAACATTAAATTACAAACAATTCAACAATATCCCCCAGGAGGGGTGGTTCTTGAAGCCCCAAAATAAATACACTGCAGATATGCAAATTCCACCTTGGCCTCCATGTTTAGTCTTACCCCCAGCCGCTATGCACCAGCTTGGAGGCAGATAGTGACAAAACTGGCCAAACCAACACCGATTAACAAGCCCCTTAATCATCCCTTCCACAGGATGATTTACCCCGTCTGCTTGAAATCAACCCAGAGGCAGTCCAGGACCACTAGAGATCCCCCCTCCAATCCACCATTCCCCAATGGCACCAACTTCTAGGACCTCCCCCCCACGCCACAAACATAAATATTCTGGCCCCTTAAACATTTATGTCCCTCCAAACTTTTAAGCCTGTCTCAATACCTTCCTGTATGGCCAAGCACCACATGTCAGTGCCAACAGCATTCAAATGAACACCATCTGTTCTCCAAAATTTCCCCATTCCCAATCCCAAGGCCACATGGCGCATCACCACTGCGCCATTTCTTGCCATAAAACGAGACACCGCAATATTTACTTTAATTCTCGCTTTGTTTACCCCTTCGAAGGAACGAGCACCCCACCAGACCTTCCTAGGAATAATATCCGACCAAATAACCAGCACTTTCTGAAACATCGCCCACAGCCTTAACATATCAAATTTAACATCCTTGATTAACTCCCTACAAGGCCTCTTGCCTAAATCATTCCCACCCAGATGTACAACCACCACATCTAGCTCTCTGTCCAAATGCACAGAATGGTGAAATTCAGGTAAAAATTTATTCCAGACCATCCCGCGCTTGCCGATCCAACGCAGAATCGCCGTCTCCCACGGGAAACCCAGCTGACGCCCATCCGGACAATCTGCTGCCCGCATCGCTGCCCAGAAAACGAAAGAATGTCCCATTATCCAAATAAGCCGTTGCCTGCAGTCTGAAACAAAATAACAAAATTGTTAAACCGCAGAAACCTTAAAACATTGTATCGCTAAACTAACTAATCGATATCTATAACCCTGTATGTAACCCCTTTCTCATGTACAGCACCATGGAATTAATGGTGCTATATAAATTAATAATAATAATAATATATGACTTAAACCTTGCCGATTCCCATTGCCCAATCCTCTTCACCACTTCCTCCTCCAAATCCCTCCTGGCCACCTCCGTGGCTGCACCAATCCTAAAAGAATGTCCACTGTAATCCTCTGGCGAGATGCCCCCCAATTCCAAACAATGCTTGAATACCGCAATAAACTGAAAACGTGATAAAAATGAACAGTCTGCATGGACCAAAAAAGGATTATTCAACACGCCACCACGTCTCATAAAATCATTTACACAAACCACGGGGCACAAAGGGGAACCTGTGACCCCGAACAACACAACTTTACAACCCTTTCCACTCACATCCCTTTTGGAACACCAAATAAACACCACCACTCAGTCACTACAAACATCCAAGTCCTCCCTCAACACGCCGCCCTTTTTTTTTACTTGGAGGGGCTAACCAATTCCCCCAAGTGAAAGACTCAAAAGAAGGCTAAAGCAAAAGCTGCCTTAAAAAGATCCACCTCCCACTGTGATGAACACACTCCTGACAACTGACTACCCAAAACTAATAACACTTCATACGAAACTGGACATCTCCTATCCACCACTCTCCATCCTTTTCTCCAGAATTTTAATACTTGAAGCACTAAAAAAGACTTAGTCACATCTCTGAGACCTCTAACCTTGAAACCAAAAGCAAGACCTGCTAATAACTTGTCCAATTTAGGCACTGACCAACCCGATTCCCTACAGTGCCTAACCAGCAACAGCAATCTGCTCTCATCCTCCAACCCCTCTCCTAAAGATACCATCCAATCTTCCCAAATACTCCAGGCCTGAACATACTGCCTCCAGGACCTAACCGACAATGAATTTGTAAACAAATGCCCTACTGCCTGCAAGAAAGACTCCACAATTCCGCTGGACAATCCAAGCCTGCTGAATCCGCTTGAGGTGCTAGCACCTGAAAACGATCCCCCTGTAAATGAGAAAGAGCAACAATGACAGGATTAAACACTATTGACCTGACTTCTGCCACAACCCATAGGTTAAAGGATAACCCCAACAAGACCAGACGTAACACTTTCACAACCCCTGGGGAAGCCAATGATAACGAATTTATCGCTGTCACCATCCCTTCCAGCACACATGGAAAATGAATCTTCCTATTACTCACTCTTCCGCCCCACAACGACAATGCCACTACAATGGGAAAAAAATGAGGCAAAACCTGATTTGTCAACAAGCCCTGTTCTCTCCAAAAACCAGGCCATTCAACCATCAACCAACTGCCATGAAAAAAGAAGCCAAAACCGCGGTCATCCACAATATTTATGAGAAAACCCAAAGTATCAGCATTCACTACCAGCTGGATCCAAATAGATTTACCGTTAAATTTCTCCAAAAAGATTGCCCATACCATCAAATCCTCCCACAGTTCTTTCTTCAATCTAATGAAATGAACCAGTGATCTCACACCCACTCTCGACAACGATAACCTTCGACAAAATGCCCGGCCCATCGGCATTATTCTGCAAGCTAAATTTAGCTTACCCAGAAAAGCTTGCAAATCTCATAACATTATTTTCTTTGCACCACTTGCTCTCGACACCTCCTCACGTAACGCAGTCACCTTCTCGTCAGGTAATCTACACACCATCGCTAGAGTATCGATTTCGATCCCCAAAAAACTCAAAGCAGTCTCCGGCCCCATGGTCTTTTCAGCCGCTAGCGGAACCCCAAACCTCTTTGCTAAACTTTTCATTGTATGCAATAACAAAGAGCAATCGGAACTCTGTGCCGGACCAATAAACAGAAAGTCATCAAGGTAATGAATACACGATTTCAGCCCTGACACATCTTTGATAGCCCATTCCAAAAATGTGCTGAACGTCTCAAATAAGCACAAGAGAGAACAGCCCATAAGAAGCCAGCGATCGACGAAAAATCCTACATCCTCAAAACATTCCAACAGTGCAGGCTATCAGGGTGCATTGGCAGTAGCTGAAATGCCACTTCTATATCAGTTTTCACCAACCATGCCCCTTTCCCACATAAACGCACCCAATCCATGGCCACATCAAATGACGTATAAAGCACATCAAATGACGTATAAAGCACCGAACATAACTGAACCTTTAGGAAAAGATAAGTGATTGATTAACCTGAATTTATTGGGCTCTTTTTTAGGTACCACACCCAGTGGGGAAACCCTCAAATGATTGAGGGGAGCCACTGTAAACGAACTTGCCATCCTACCCAGGGCAACCTCTTTCTTCAACTTAGCAGCAACAGCAACTCCCTCGGGAAACTGCAGGCCGACTTTACATTTTTTGTGGAAAAACTAACTGCCGTCTCAACGAACGGAATCTTGAAAACATCCCTAAAACCCTCCTCTAGCAGAGCAGCAGCCGCTGCATCGGTGTACCTGCTTAGAAATCTGTTGTGAATTCTGTGGCAGAGCTCCCTCCTGTGGTCACAAGTGGTACTTCGGCTGGTTCTTCCTGTGAGCTTCCGTTGGTGGAGGAAAGTGGTACTGCGGCTTCTGAGTTTCCTTCCTCAGGTGATGTGGTGAAGTCGTTAGGTGCTGCTCTATTTAACTCCACCTAGTGCTTTGATCCTGGCCTCCAGTCAATGTTCTATGTTATGCTGTGCTATCAGGCAACACAGTGTGCAGTAATCAGCGCACATACAGTGATATGGCAATAACCCAAAAACAATAGAACAAGCTCTGAGACGTGGAATCTCTGCAGACTGCAATACCTGAACCTATCCTCACACAACTAAAAGCAGCAATGGATTGCGCCTAACACTACCTATGCAACTCGGCACTGCCTGAGGAGCTGACTAGCCTGAAGATAGAAATACAAGCCTGACTTGCCTCAGAGAAATACCCCAAAGGAATAGGCAGCCCCCCACATATAATGACTGTTAGCAAGATGAAAAGACAAAACGTAGGAATGAAATAGATTCAGCAAAGTGAGGCCCGATATTCTAGACAGAGCGAGGATAGCAAAGAGAACTATGCAGTCTACAAAAAACCCTAAAGCAGAACCACGCAAAGGGGGGCAAAAAGACCCACCGTGCCGAACTAACGGCACGGCGGTGCACCCTTTGCGTCTCAGAGCTTCCAGCAAAAGAGAATAGCACAGCTGGACAGAAAAAACGGAAACAAAAACAAAGTAACACTTATCTAGCAGAGCAGCAGGCCACAGGAAAGATGCAGTAGCTCAGATCCAACACTGGAACATTGACAAGGAGCAAGGAAGACAGACTCAGGTGGAGTTAAATAGCAAGGCAGCCAACGAGCTCACCAAAACACCTGAGGGAGGAAGCCCAGAGGCTGCAATACCACTTGTGACCACAGGAGTGAATTCAGCCACAGAATTCACAACAGTACCCCCCCCTTGAGGAGGGGTCACTGAACCCTCACCAGAACCCCCAGGCCGACCAGGATGAGCCACATGAAAGGCACGAACAAGATCTGGGGCATGGACATCAGAGGCAAAAACCCAGGAATTGTCCTCCTGAGCATAACCCTTCCATTTGACCAGATACTGGAGTTTCCGTCTAGAGACACGAGAATCCAAAATTTTCTCCACAATATACTCCAATTCCCCCTCCACCAAAACAGGGGCAGGAGGCTCCACAGATGGAACCATAGGTGCCACGTATCTTCTCAACAACGACCTATGGAATACATTATGTATGGAAAAGGAGTCTGGGAGGGTCAGACGAAAAGACACCGGATTGAGAATCTCAGAAATCCTATACGGACCAATAAAACGAGGTTTAAATTTAGAAGAGGAAACCTTCATAGGAATATGACGAGAAGATAACCAAACCAGATCCCCAACACGAAGTCGGGGACCCACACGGCGTCTACGATTAGCGAAAAGCTGAGCCTTCTCCTGGGACAAGGTCAAATTGTCCACTACCTGAGTCCAGATCTGCTGCAACCTGTCCACCACAGAATCCACACCAGGACAGTCCGAAGACTCAACCTGTCCTGAAGAGAAACGAGGATGGAACCCAGAATTGCAGAAAAATGGAGAGACCAAGGTAGCCGAGCTGGCCCGATTATTAAGGGCGAACTCAGCCAACGGCAAAAATGACACCCAATCATCCTGGTCAGCAGAAACAAAACATCTCAGATATGTTTCCAAGGTCTGATTGGTTCGTTCGGTCTGGCCATTAGTCTGAGGATGGAAGGCCGAGGAAAAAGATAGGTCAATGCCCATCCTACCACAAAAGGCTCGCCAGAACCTCGAGACAAACTGGGAACCTCTGTCAGAAACAATATTCTCAGGAATGCCATGCAAACGAACCACATGCTGGAAGAACAAAGGCACCAAATCAGAGGAGGAAGGCAATTTAACCAAGGGCACCAGATGGACCATTTTAGAAAAGCGATCACAGACCACCCAAATGACCGACATCTTTTGAGAAACGGGAAGGTCAGAAATGAAATCCATCGAAATATGTGTCCAAGGCCTCTTCGGGACCGGCAAGGGCAAAAGCAACCCACTGGCACGTGAACAGCAGGGCTTAGCCCTAGCACAAATCCCACAGGACTGCACAAAAGCACGCACATCCCGTGACAGAGATGGCCATCAGAAGGATCTAGCCACTAACTCTCTGGTACCAAAGATTCCTGGATGACCAGCCAGCACCGAACAATGAAGTTCAGAGATAACTTTACTAGTCCACCTATCAGGGACGAACAGTTTCTCGGCCGGACAACGATCAGGTTTATTAGCCTGAAATTTCTGCAACACTCTCCGCAAATCAGGAGAGATGGCAGACACAATGACTCCTTCCTTGAGGATACTCGCCGGCTCAGATAACCCCGGAGAGTCGGGCACAAAACTCCTAGACAGAGCATCCGCCTTCACATTTTTAGAGCCCGGAAGGTACGAAATCACAAAATCAAAACGAGCAAAAAATAACGACCAACGGGCCTGTCTAGGATTCAAGCGCTTGGCAGACTCGAGATAAGTAAGATTCTTATGATCAGTCAATACCACCACACGATGCTTAGCTCCCTCAAGCCAATGACGCCACTCCTCGAATGCTCACTTCATGGCCAGCAACTCTCGGTTGCCCACATCATAATTACGCTCAGCAGCAGAAAATTTCCTGGAAAAGAAAGCACATGGTTTCAACACTGAGCAACCAGAACCTCTCTGTGACAAAACCGCCCCTGCTCCAATCTCAGAAGCATCAACCTCGACCTGGAACGGAAGAGAAACATCTGGTTGACACAACACAGGGGCACAGCAAAAACGACGCTTCAACTCCTGAAAAGCTTCCACGGCAGCAGAAGACCAATTAACCAAATCCAGCACCCTTCTTGGTCAAATCGGTCAATGGTCTGGCAATGCTAGAAAAATTACAGATGAAGCGACGATAAAAATTAGCAAAGCCCAGGAATTTCTGCAGACTTTTCAGAGATGTCGGCTGAGTCCAATCCTGGATGGCCTGGACCTTAACCGGATCCATCTCGATAGTAGAAGGGGAAAAGATGAACCCCAAAAATGAAACTTTCTGCACACCGAAGAGACACTTTGATCCCTTCACGAACAAGGAATTAGCACGCAGTACCTGGAAAACCATTCTGACTTGCTTCACATGAGACTCCCAATCATCAGAGAAGATCAAAATGTCATCCAAGTAAACAATCAGGAATTTATCCAGATACTCACGGAAAATGTCATGCATAAAAGACTGAAAAACAGATGGAGCATTGGCAAGTCCGAACGGCATCACCAGATACTCAAAATGACCCTCGGGCGTATTAAATGCCGTTTTCCATTCATCTCCCTGCCTGATTCTCACCAGATTATACGCACCACGAAGATCAATCTTAGTAAACCAACTAGCCCCCTTAATCCGAGCAAACAAGTCAGATATCAATGGCAAGGGATACTGAAACTTAACAGTGATCTTATTAAGAAGGCGGTAATCAATACACGGTCTTAGCGAACCATCCTTTTTGGCTACAAAAAAGAACCCTGCTCCCAATGGTGATGACGATGGGCGAATATGTCCCTTCTCCAGGGATTCTTTCACATAACTGCGCATAGCGGTGTGTTCAGGCACGGACAAATTAAATAAACGACCCTTAGGGAATTTACTACCAGGAATCAAATTGATAGCACAATCACAATTCCTATGCGGAGGTAGGGCATCAGACTTGGGCTCTTCAAATACATCCTGAAAGTCAGACAAGAACTCTGGGATGTCAGAAGGAATGGATGACGAAATAGACAAAAATGGAACATCACCATGTACTCCCTGACAACCCAAGCTGGTTACCGACATAGTATTCCAATCTAATACTGGATTATGGGTTTGTAGCCATGGCAACCCCAACACGACCACATCATGCAGATTATGCAGTACCAGAAAGCGAATAACTTCCTGATGTGCAGGAG
Source organism: Ranitomeya imitator (assembly GCF_032444005.1). Taxonomy (NCBI): domain Eukaryota; kingdom Metazoa; phylum Chordata; class Amphibia; order Anura; family Dendrobatidae; genus Ranitomeya; species Ranitomeya imitator. The sequence goes on along the minus strand of NC_091284.1, from coordinate 657,370,294 downwards.
CCATGCACATGGTCAGCTGGGCCCAGTACTGAGGCTTATTCTTGGCCAAAGGTGTAGCATCAATTCCTCTCAACGGAATAGGACACCGCAAAGGCTCCAAGAAAAATCCACAACGTTTAGCATAATCCAAATCCATCAGATTCAGGGCAGCGCCTGAATCCACAAACGCCATGACAGAATACGATGACAAAGAGCATATCAAGGTAATGGACAGAAGGAATTTGGACTGTACAGTACCAATGACGGCAGAGCTATCGAACCGCCTAGTGCGCTTAGGACAATTAGAAATAGCATGAGTGGAATCACCACAGTAGAAACACAGCCTGTTCAGACGTCTGTGTTCTTGCCGTTCAACTTTAGTCATAGTCCTGTCGCACTGCATAGGCTCAGGTTTACTCTCAGACAATACCGCCAGATGGTGCACAGATTTACGCTCGCGCAAGCGACGACCGATCTGAATGGCCAAGGACATAGACTCATTCAAACCAGCAGGCATAGGAAATCCCACCATGGCATCCTTAAGAGCTTCAGAGAGACCCTTTCTGAACCAAGCCGCCAGTGCAGATTCATTCCACAGAGTGAGTACTGACCACTTCCTAAATTTCTGACAATATACTTCTACATCATCCTGACCCTGGCATAAAGCCAGCAAATTTTTCTCAGCCTGATCCACTGAATTAGGCTCATCGTAAAGCAATCCAAGCGCCTGGAAAAACGCATCAACATTACTCAATGCAGGGTCTCCTGGCGCAAGAGAAAACGCCCAGTCCTGTGGGTCGCCGCGCAAAAAAGAAATAATAATCAAAACCTGTTGAATAGGATTACCAGAAGAATGAGGTTTCAAGGCCAGAAATAGCTTACAATTATTTTTGAAGCTCAGGAACTTAGTTCTGTCACCAAAAAACAAATCAGGAATAGGAATTCTTGGTTCTAGCATAGATTTCTGATCAATTGTATCTTGAATCTTTTGTACATTTATAACGAGATTATCCATTGAGGAGCACAGAGCCTGAATATCCATGTCCACAGCTGTGTCCTGAAGCACTCTAATGTCTAGGGGAAAAAAAAAAAAACAAAACTGAAGACAGAGCTGAGGAAAAAAAAATGATGTCAGGACTTCTTTTTTCCCTCTATTGAGAATCATTGGTTTGGGCTCCGTGTACTGTTATGCTGTGCTATCAGGCAACACAGTGTGCAGTAATCAGCGCACATACAGTGATATGGCAATAACCCAAAAACAATAGAACAAGCTCTGAGACGTGGAATCTCTGCAGACTGCAATACCTGAACCTATCCTCACACAACTAAAAGCAGCAGTGGATTGCGCCTAACACTACCTATGCAACTCGGCACTGCCTGAGGAGCTGACTAGCCTGAAGATAGAAATACAAGCCTGACTTGCCTCAGAGAAATACCCCAAAGGAATAGGCAGCCCCCCACATATAATGACTGTTAGCAAGATGAAAAGACAAAACGTAGGAATGAAATAGATTCAGCAAAGTGAGGCCCGATATTCTAGACAGAGCGAGGATAGCAAAGAGAACTATGCAGTCTACAAAAAACCCTAAAGCAGAACCACGCAAAGGGGGGCAAAAAGACCCACCGTGCCGAACTAACGGCACGGCGGTGCACCCTTTGCGTCTCAGAGCTTCCAGCAAAAGAGAATAGCACAGCTGGACAGAAAAAACGGAAACAAAAACAAAGTAACACTTATCTAGCAGAGCAGCAGGCCACAGGAAAGATGCAGTAGCTCAGATCCAACACTGGAACATTGACAAGGAGCAAGGAAGACAGACTCAGGTGGAGTTAAATAGCAAGGCAGCCAACGAGCTCACCAAAACACCTGAGGGAGGAAGCCCAGAGGCTGCAATACCACTTGTGACCACAGGAGTGAATTCAGCCACAGAATTCACAACAGTTCTAGTATTGGACCTGTTTCCTCCTGGATCGTTCCTGTGGCCTGCTGCTCTGCATAGCTAAGTTCCTCTTTGCTATTTGTTTGCTGTTTTTTTCTGTCCAGCTTGTCAATTTGTTTTTTACTGCTTGCTGGAAGCTCTGGGACGCAGAGGGTGTACCTCCGTGCCGTTAGTTCGGTACGGAGGGTCTTTTTGCCCCCTTTGCGTGGTTTTTGTAGGGTTTTGTGTTGACTGCAAAGTTACCTTTCCTATCCTCGCTCTGTTCAGGAGGTTGGGCCTCGCTTTGCTAAATCTGTTTCATCTCTGCGTTTGTCTTTTCATCTTAACTCACAGTCATTATATGTGGGGGATGCCTTTTCCTTTGGGGTATTTCTCTGAGGCAAGGTAGGCTTATTTTCTATCTTCAGGCTAGCTAGTTTCTCAGGCCGTGCCGAGTTGCATAAGGAGCGTTAGGCGCAATCCACGGCTGCCTTTAGTGTGGTTGGAGAGGATTAGGGATTGCGGTCAACAGAGTTCCCACGTCTCAGAGCTCGTTCTTGTTTTTTGGGTTATTGCCAGGTCACTGTATGTGCGCTGACCTCTATGTCCATTGTGGTACTAAATTACCTTTCATAACAGTACTGGAGGCCAAAAGTACTAATGATTTCCAATAGAGGGAAAAAAGAAGTTCTGAGACCATTTTTTTTTCTTTGCACTGTGTTTTGCCTTTTTTTTCCCCTAGATATTTGGGTGGTTCAGGACACAGGTGTAGCAATGGACATTAAAGGTCTGTCTTCATGTGTGGATCAGCTCACGGCAAGAGTACAAACTATTCAAGACTTTGTGGTTCAGAATTCTATGTTAGAACCGAGAATTCCTATTCCTGATTTGTTTTTTGGAGATAGAACTAAATTTCTGAGTTTCAAAAATAATTGTAAACTACTTCTGGCTTTGAAACCTCGCTCCTCTGGTGACCCAGTTCAACAAGTTAGGATCGTTATTTCTTTTTTGCGTGGCGACCCTCAGGACTGGGCATTTTCTCTTGCGTCAGGAGATCCTGCATTAAGTAATATCGATGCATTTTTCCTGGCGCTCGGATTGCTGTACGATGAGCCTAATTCTGTGGATCAGGCAGAGAAGAATTTGCTGGTTCTGTGTCAGGGTCAGGATGAAATAGAGGTATATTGTCAGAAATTTAGAAAGTGGTCCGTACTCACTCAGTGGAATGAAGGTGCGCTCGCAGCTATTTTCAGAAAAGGTCTCTCTGAAGCCCTTAAGGATGTCATGGTGGGATTTCCTATGCCTGCTGGTCTGAATGAGTCTATGTCTTTGGCCATTCAGATCGGTCGACGCTTGCGCGAGCGTAAATCTGTGCACCATTTGGCGGTATTACCTGAGCTTAAACCTGAGCCTATGCAGTGCGATAGGACTTTCACCAGAGTTGAACGGCAAGAACACAGACGTCTGAATGGGCTGTGTTTCTACTGTGGTGGTTCCACTCATGCTATCTCTGATTGTCCTAAGCGCACTAAGCGGTTCGCTAGGTTTGCCACCATTGGTACGGTACAGTTAAAATTTCTTCTGTCTGTTACCTTGATCTGCTCTTTGTCATCGTATTCTGTCATGGCATTTGTGGACTCAGGCGCTGCTCTGAATTTGATGGACTTGGAGTATGCTAGGCGTTGTGGGTTTTTCTTGGAGCCCTTGCAGTGTCCTATTCCATTGAGAGGAATTGATGCTACGCCTTTGGCCAAGAATAAGCCTCAGTACTGGACCCAGCTGACCATGTGCATGGCTCCTGCACATCAGGAGGTTATTCGATTTCTGGTGTTGCATAATCTGCATGATGTGGTCGTGTTGGGGTTGCCATGGCTACAAGTCCATAATCCAGTATTAGATTGGAAATCCATGTCTGTGTCCAGCTGGGGTTGTCAGGGGGTACATAGTGATGTCCCATTTCTGACTATTTCGTCATCCACCTCTTCTGAGGTTCCTGAGTTCTTGTCTGATTACCGGGATTTATTTGATGAGCCCAAGTCCGATACCCTACCTCCGCATAGGGATTGTGATTGTGCTATCGATTTGATTCCTGGTAGTAAATTCCCAAAAGGTCGACTGTTTAATTTATCTGTGCCTGAGCACGCCGCTATGCGGAGTTACATGAAGGAGTCTTTGGAGAAGGGGCATATTCGCCCGTCATCGTCGCCATTAGGAGCAGGGTTCTTTTTTGTAGCCAAGAAGGATGGTTCACTGAGACCTTGTATAGATTACCGCCTTCTAAATAAGATCACGGTTAAATTTCAGTATCCCTTGCCATTGTTATCTGATTTGTTTGCTCGGATTAAGGGGGCTAGTTGGTTCACCAAGATAGATCTTCGTGGTGCGTATAATCTTGTGCGTATTAAGCGAGGCGATGAGTGGAAAACTGCATTTAATACGCCCGAGGGCCATTTTGAGTATCTAGTAATGCCATTCGGACTTGCCAATGCTCCATCAGTGTTTCAGTCCTTTATGCATGACATCTTCCGAGAGTACCTGGATAAATTCCTGATTGTGTACTTAGATGACATTTTGATCTTCTCGGATGATTGGAAGTCTCATGTGAAGCAGGTCAGAACGGTGTTTCAGGTCCTGCGTGCTAATTCTTTGTTTGTGAAGGGATCAAAGTGTCTCTTTGGTGTTCAGAAGGTTTCATTTTTGGGGTTCATCTTTTCCCCTTCTACTATCGAGATGGACCCTGTTAAGGTCCAAGCCATTCATAATTGGACTCAGCCGACATCTTTGAAAAGTCTGCAAAAGTTCCTGGGCTTTGCTAATTTTTATCGTCGCTTCATCTGCAATTTTTCTAGTATTGCTAAACCATTGACCGATTTGACAAAGAAAGGTGCTGATTTGGTCAATTGGTCTTCTGCTGCGGTGGAAGCTTTTCAAGAGTTGAAGCGTCGTTTTTCTTCTGCCCCTGTGTTGTGTCAACCAGATATTTCGCTTCCGTTCCAGGTTGATGTTGATGCTTCTGAGATTGGAGAAGGGGCTGTTTTGTCGCAGAGAAGTTCTGATTGCTCGGTGATGAAACCATGCGCCTTCTTTTCCAGGAAGTTTTCGCCTGCTGAGCGAAATTATGATGTGGGCAATCGAGAGTTGCTGGCCATGAAGTGGGCATTCGAGGAGTGGCGTCATTGGCTTGAAGGAGCTAAGCATCGCGTGGTGGTCTTGACTGATCATAAGAACTTGACTTATCTCGAGTCCGCCAGGCGGTTGAATCCTAGACAAGCTCGTTGGTCGTTGTTTTTTGCCCGTTTTGACTTTGTGATTTCTTACCTTCCGGGCTCTAAAAATGTGAAGGCGGATGCTCTGTCTAGGAGTTTTGTGCCCGACTCTCCGGGTTTATCTGAGCCGGCGGGTATCCTCAAAGAGGGAGTAATTGTGTCTGCCATCTCCCCTGATTTGCGGCGGGTGCTGCAAAAATTTCAGGCTAATAAACCTGATCGTTGCCCAGCGGAGAAACTGTTTGTCCCTGATAGGTGGACGAATAAAGTTATCTCTGAGGTTCATTGTTCGGTGTTGGCTGGTCATCCTGGAATCTTTGGTACCAGAGAGTTAGTGGCTAGATCCTTTTGGTGGCCATCTCTGTCGCGGAATGTGCGTACTTTTGTGCAGTCCTGTGGGATTTGTGCTCGGGCTAAGCCCTGCTGTTCTCGTGCCAGTGGGTTGCTTTTGCCCTTGCCGGTCCCGAAGAGGCCTTGGACACATATCTCTATGGATTTTATTTCAGATCTTCCCGTCTCTCAAAAGATGTCGGTCATTTGGGTGGTCTGTGATCGCTTCTCTAAGATGGTCCATTTGGTACCCTTGTCTAAATTGCCTTCCTCCTCTGATTTGGTGCCATTGTTTTTCCAGCATGTGGTTCGTTTACATGGCATTCCAGAGAATATCGTTTCTGACAGAGGTTCCCAGTTTGTTTCGAGGTTTTGGCGAGCCTTTTGTGGTAGGATGGGCATTGACTTGTCTTTTTCCTCGGCTTTCCATCCTCAGACTAATGGCCAGACCGAACGAACCAATCAGACCTTGGAAACATATCTGAGATGCTTTGTTTCTGCTGATCAGGATGACTGGGTGTCCTTTCTGCCTTTGTCTGAGTTCGCCCTTAATAATCGGGCCAGCTCGGCTACCTTGGTTTCACCGTTTTTCTGCAACTCTGGGTTCCATCCTCGTTTCTCTTCAGGGCAGGTTGAGTCTTTGGACTGTCCTGGTGTGGATACTGTGGTGGACAGGTTGCAGCAGATTTGGACTCATGTAGTGGACAATTTGACTTTGTCCCAGGAGAAGGCTCAACGTTTCGCTAATCGCAGACGCTGTGTGGGTCCCCGACTTCGGGTTGGGGACTTGGTTTGGTTATCTTCTCGTCATATTCCTATGAAGGTTTCCTCTCCTAAGTTTAAACCTCGTTTTATTGGTCCGTATAGGATTTCTGAGGTTCTTAATCCTGTGTCTATTCGTCTGACCCTTCCAGATTCTTTTTCCATACATAACGTATTCCATAGGTCGTTGTTGCAGAGATTTTGGATTCTCGTGTTTTGAGGCGGAAACTCCAGTATCTGGTTAAGTGGAAGGGTTATGCTCAGGAAGATAATTCCTGGGTCTTTGCCTCTGATGTCCATGTTCCCGATCTTGTTTGTGCCTTTCATATGGCTCATCCTGGTCGTCCTGGGAGCTCTGGTGAGGGTTCGGTGACCCCTCCTCAAGGGGGGGGGTACTGTTGTGAATTCTGTGTCAGAGCTCCCTCCTGTGGTCACAAGTGGTACTTCGGCTGGTTCTCTCTGTGAGCTTCCGTTGGTGGAGGAAAGTGGTACTGCGGCTTCTGAGTTTCCTTCCTCAGGTGATGTGGTGAAGTCGTTAGGTGCTGCTCTATTTAACTCCACCTAGTGCTTTGATCCTGGCCTCCAGTCAATGTTCTCATATTGGACCTGTTTCCTCCTGGATCGTTCCTGTGGCCTGCTGCTCTGCATAGCTAAGTTCCTCTTTGCTATTTGTTTGCTGTTTTTTTCTGTCCAGCTTGTCAATTTGTTTTTTACTGCTTGCTGGAAGCTCTGGGACGCAGAGGGTGTACCTCCGTGACGTTAGTTCGGTACGGAGGGTCTTTTTGCCCCCTTTGCGTGGTTTTTGTAGGGTTTTGTGTTGACCGCAAAGTTACCTTTCCTATCCTCGCTCTGTTCAGAAAGTTGGGCCTCACTTTGCTAAATCTATTTCATCTCTACGTTTGTCTTTTCATCTTAACTCACAGTCATTATATGTGGGGGCTGCCTTTTCCTTTGGGGTATTTCTCTGAGGCAAGGTAGGCTTATTTTCTATCTTCAGGCTAGCTAGTTTCTCAGGCCGTGCGGTCAACAGAGTTCCCACGTCTCAGAGCTCGTTCTTGTTTTTTGGGTTATTGCCAGGTCACTGTATGTGCGCTGACCTCTATGTCCATTGTGGCACTGAATTACCTTTCATAACAGAAATCCCACCATCGCATCCAGTCGAACTGGCGTAATTCCTTTTGTCAACGCCATCATCCGCAGCTATGTCCTTGTGATCCCACCGAATGCTAGGCCGAACCGCTTTCCACTGCAAAAACTGCTCATCGTATCTTAACCAGCCCTGACCACCGTAAACCCGATACGCCTCACCTATAGCGTCCATATAACAAAAAAGGCCAGAACAAATTTCAGGGGCCTTCTCACCAATTGCACTGGCCAAGATGGCAAATGCTTGCAAGCAGTTAGAGAAGGTTCTGGGAATTAACCTATACCCCCTCTTCTCATCCTCCTTCTTAGAATCATCCCTCCGCAACCTATCTAAATTAAAACGCTCCAAAGGCAACAAAGAAAATATCTCAATATAATACCTCTTCCATATCTTCTCCTTAATTTCATGCTTCAAATGCGCCCCAATGGTGCCTCAAAACAAACATAAACCTCTCCCCTTGTCGTGTCATCCAAACGTACTGTATCCTCCTTCTCTCTTCCACTATTCCCCCACTCAGTGTCGGACTGGAACACCTTGGGCCAACTAGAGAAAATCATTCTTGGGGCCCACTATGTAGCTACATAGAAATAGATACAAGACCACCAATTGTGCGGTAAAAAGCACTAATATCAGGGTATTATAAAAGGTAGATAGGGGAAACCTAAAACATAACATTTAATTAACATTCTTAAAAACAGAACGACACAACATTCAAAAACAGACTTGTGCATTAACCAAAGTCAATCGGACAAGGTACTGATAAACAGTCCAGAGGAAAATACTCAGTAGACCAATTTGTTCACTGCACAGCCCTTGAGGTTGTTATTCAAACATACACCTTCTCAAGTAAAGCAGAAAGACCAAATATATGAAAAAAGTACTACTGTTACTAAAGAAAAATAAACCATCTAAAAGGTGATAAATCAACACCGCCGATCATCACCAGTACAATGCTTTAAATGCAGGGGGGTACATATAGAATTATCAGAACAATCTCCCCCATTTATGATGATACCGCATGCTGAAATGTGTCCCCCATGTCTGAACAAGAGTCCAATGGATCAATTTCCACTTTTTGCATTTGTTGGACTCAAAGACCACCTCCTGTGTTTTGGACCACCTCCCTACGCGTTTCATGCCAGAGAGGAATCATCAGGGGACAGGGTAGTCAGTCCGTGGTCATAAACTTGATGGAGTGCTCAACCAAGATAAAGATCTCTAGGGAGCCTCTCATGAATTATATCCAAAATGGAATCTCTTTTATAAGGTACTCATATCAGGGGTAATGCTCACTTATCAAAGACAGCTGAGATGTACTCTGCCGCGGGTCACCGTCGAGTCGCCGCTCCCGCCACCCCCTGGAGGGTCCCTTGAGGGGCTCCTGTTTTGGCGCCAGGCCCGGGGGTGACCTTGGGGCTTAAGCGCGCTGGAGGCCTAGACCTCCGCAGCCGGCGCCCCTTAGAAGGAACTTGGGTAGCTTCCGTCACCACCCCCCGAAGCAGGCTGTTAACAGAATCCGGCAGCAATTCTTTGCCCTGAGAGCCCGCTGCGTCCAGCAGTCTTTGCAGCAAGGCCTCCACCTCCATGACGAGAAGGTACCTCCGAGTTTCACACGCTCTCAGGTAAGGTAGGTGGAATGGTTCCCACAACCAAATGTATAGTGTCCCTACGCCCCACCTCCAAACCCCTCTACTCCCCCTGACTCAACACTCCTTCACCACATATATCCATCTGTTAACCCCGAACACCTACCCAACATTAAGGCTCACTACATTCGCACTTTACTCCATCATGCCTGCCTCCCTTGAGGCTCGGGGACCCTGTACGGCCTCTCTGGGCTCTGAAGTCCCATACATATACTGGCGCATCACCTGCTGTTCTGTAGACTGCAGGTTTAAAGTGACTTGCAGTCTACAGAATAGACAGCCTTATGTTGTGAATTCTGTTATCGAACTCCCTCCTGTGGTCATGAATGGTACTTCGGCGAGTTCTGTCCATGGGCTCCCTCTGGTGGCTGTGAGTGGAGCTGCTGGTTCTGAGGTTCCTTCCACAGGTGACTTAGTTTATTCTTTGGCTGGCTGCTCTATTTAACTCCACTCAGATCGTTACTCCATGCCAGCTGTCAATGTTCTTGTACTGGTTCAGTTCGCTCTTGGATCTTTCTGGTGACCTGTCTACTCCAGCAGAAGCTAAGTCCCTGCTAGTTAATTATTTGTTCATTGTTTTCTTGTCCAGCTTGCTATCATGATTTTGCCTTGCTAGCTGGAAGCTCTGGGATGCAGAGTTGCACCTCCGCACCGTGAGTTGGTGCGGGGGTCTTTTTGCACACTCTGCGTGGTCTTTTTGTAGTTTTTGTGTTGACCGCAAAGATACCTTTCCTACCCTCAGTCTGTTTAGTAAGTCTGGCCTCCTTTGCTGAAACCTGTTTCATTTCTGTGTTTGTGACTTTCATCTTAACTCACAGTCAATATATGTGGGGGGCAGCCTTTTCCTTTGGGGAATTTCTCTGAGGCAAGGTAGGCTTTATTTTCTATCTTTAGGGCTAGTTAGCTCTTAGGCTGTGAAGAGGCGTCTAGGCAGAGTTAGGTACGCTCCACGGCTATTTCTAGTGGTTGTGATAGGATTAGGGGTTGCGGTCAGCAGAGCTCCCACTTCCCAGAGCTTGTCCTGTGTTAGTTTAACCATCAGGTCGTTCCGGGTGCTCCTAACCACCAGGTCCATAACAGTACAGCTGGCCCAAAGTGTTAATGCATCTCAATAGAGGGATAAGAGAAGTTCTGAGACCATTTTTTTTTCTCTGCAGTGTGTTTTGTCTTTCTTTTCCCCTTAACCTCTGGGTGGTTCAGGACACAGGTGTAGATATGGACATTCAAGGTCTGTCCTCTTGTGTGGATCATCTCACTGCAAGGGTACAAAACATTCAAGATTTTGTGGTTCAGAATCCGATGTTAGAGCCTAGAATTCCACTTCCTGATTTGTTTTCTGGGGATAGATCTAAGTTCCTGAATTTCAAAAATAATTGTAAACTGTTTCTTGCTTTGAAACCCCGCTCCTCTGGTGACCCCGTTCAACAAGTAAAAATCATTATTTCTTTGTTGCGTGGTGACCCTCAAGACTGGGCATTTTCCCTTGCGCCAGGAGATCCAGCATTGCGTGATGTAGATGCGTTTTTTCTGGCGCTTGGATTGCTTTATGATGAACCAAATTCAGTGGATCAGGCAGAGAAAATCTTGCTGGCTTTGTGTCAGGGTCAGGATGAAGCGGAGGTATATTGTCAGAAGTTTAGAAAGTGGTCTGTGCTTACTCAGTGGAATGAGTGTGCCCTGGCGGCAATTTTCAGAAAGGGTCTTTCTAAAGCCCTTAAGGATGTCATGGTGGGATTTCCCACGCCTGCTGGTCTGAATGAGTCTATGTCCTTGGCCATTCAGATCGATCAGCGCTTGCGTGAGCGCAAAGCTGTGCACCATTTGGCGGTATTCTCTGAGCATAGGCCTGAGCATATACAATGTGATAGGACTTTGACCAGAGCTGAACGGCAAGAACACAGACGTCGGAATGGGCTGTGTTTTTACTGTGGTGATTCCACTCATGCTATCTCCGATTGTCCTAAGCGCACTAAGTGGTTCGCTAGGTCTGCCACCATTGGTACGGTACAGTCTAAATTTCTTTTGTCTGCTACTCTGATTTGCTCTTTGTCGTCCTATTCTGTTATGGCATTTGTGGATTCAGGCGCTGCCCTGAATTTGATGGACTTGGAGTTTGCCAGGCGCTATGGTTTTTTCTTGGAGCCCTTGCAGTATCCTATTCCATTGAGAGGAATTGATGTTACGCCTTTGGCCAAGAATAAGCCTCAGTACTGGACCCAATTGACCATGTGCATGGCTCCTGCACATCAGGAGGATATTCACTTTTTGGTGTTGCATAATCTGCATGATGTGGTCGTTTTGGGGTTGCCATGGCTACAGGTCCATAATCCAGTATTGGACTGAAATCTATGTCTGTGTCCAGCTGGGGTTGTCAAGGGGTACATGGTGATGTTCCATTGCTGTCAATTTCGTCTTCCACTCCTTCTGAAGTCCCTGAGTTTTTGTCGGATTACCGGGATGTATTTGATGAGCCCAAATCCAGTGCCCTACCTCCTCATAGGGATTGCGATTGTGCTATTAATTTGATTCCTGGTAGTAAGTTTCCTAAGGGCCGACTGTTCAATTTATCTGTGCCAGATCACGCCGCTATGCGGAGTTATATAAAGGAATCCTTGGAGAAAGGTCATATTCGCCCGTCATCATCACCGTTGGGAGCAGGGTTCTTTTTTGTGGCCAAGAAGGATGGTTCTTTGAGACCTTTTATTGATTACCGCCTTCTTAATAAGATCACGGTCAAATTTCAGTACCCTTTGCCGCTGCTGTCTGATTTGTTTGCTCGGATTAACGGGGCTAGTTGGTTCACCAAAATAGATCTTCGAGGGGCGTATAATCTTGTGCGTATTAAACAGGGCGATCAATGGAAAACAGCATTTAATACGCCCGAGGGCCATTTTGAGTACCTGGTGATGCCATTCGGGCTTTCTAATGCTCCATCTGTGTTTCAGTCCTTTATGCATGACATCTTCTGAAAATACCTGGATAGATTCATGATTGTATATTTGGATGATATTTTGGTCTTTTCGGATGATTGGGAGTCTCATGTGAAGCAGGTCAGAATGGTGTTCCAGGTCCTTCGTGCGAATTCCTTGTTTGTGAAGGGGTCAAAATGTCTCTTTGGAGTTCAGAAGGTTTCATTTTTGGGTTTCATTTTTTCCCCTTCTACTATCGAGATGGACCCTGTTAAAGTTCAGGCCATTTATGATTGGACTCAGCCGACATCTGTGAAGAGCCTGCTGAAGTTCCTGGGCTTTGCTAATTTTTATCGTCGCTTCATTGCTAATTTTTCTAGTGTTGCTAAACCGTTGACTGATTTGACCAAGAAAGGTGCTGATGTGGTCAATTGGTCCTCTGCGGCCGTAGAGGCTTTTCAGGAGTTGAAGCATCGTTTTTCTTCTGCCCCTGTGTTGTGCCAGCCAGATGTTTCGCTCCCGTTTCAGGTCGAGGTTGATGCTTCTGAGATTGGAGCAGGGGCTGTTTTGTCTCAAAGAAGTTCTAATGGCTCGGTGATGAAACCATGTGCCTTCTTTTCTAGAAAGTTCTCGCCTGCTGAGCACAATTATGATGTTGGCAATCGAGAGTTGTTGGCCATGAAGTGGGCATTCGAGGAGTGGCGACATTGGCTTGAAGGAGCCAAGCATCGCGTGGTGGTCTTGACGGATCACAAGAATTTGACTTATCTCGAGTCTGCCAAACGGTTGAATCCTAGACAGGCTCGATGGTCGCTGTTTTTCTCCCGTTTTGATTTTGTGGTTTCGTACCTTCCGGGCTCTAAGAATGTGAAGGCTGATGCCCTGTCAAGGAGTTTTGTGCCTGACTCTCCGGGTGTTCCGGAGCCGGCGGGTATTCTCAAAGAGGGGGTAATTTTGTCTGCCATCTCCCCTGATTTGCGGCGGGTGCTGCAGAAGTTTCAGGCTGATAGACCTGACCGTTGTCCAGCGGAGAAACTGTTTGTCCCTGATAGATGGACTAGTAGAGTTATCTCTGAGGTTCATTGTTCGGTGTTGGCTGGTCATCCTGGAATCTTTGGTACCAGAGATTTGGTGGCTAGATCCTTTTGGTGGCCTTCTTTGTCACGGGATGTGCGTTCTTTTGTGCAGTCCTGTGGGACTTGTGCTCGGGCTAAGCCCTGCTGTTCTCGTGCCAGTGGGTTGCTTTTGCCCTTGCCGGTCCCGAAGAGGCCCTGGACGCATATTTCCATGGATTTTATTTCAGATCTCCCTGTCTCTCAAAGGATGTCGGTCATTTGGGTGGTTTGTGATCGCTTCTCTAAGATGGTCCATTTGGTACCCTTGTCTAAATTGCCTTCCTCCTCTGATTTGGTGCCATTGTTTTTCCAGCATGTGGTTCGTTTGCATGGCATTCCGGAGAACATCGTCTCGGACATAGGTTCCCAGTTTGTTTCGAGGTTTTGGCGGTCCTTTTGTGCTAAGATGGGCATTGATTTGTCTTTTTCTTCTGCTTTCCATCCTTAGACAAATGGCCAAACCGAACGAACTAATCAGACTTTGGAAACATATCTGAGATGCTTTGTTTCTGCTGATCAGGATGATTGGGTGTCCTTCTTGCCTTTGGCTGAGTTCGCCCTTAATAATCGGGCCAGCTCGACTACTTTGGTTTCGCCTTTTTTCTGTAATTCTGGTTTCCATCCTCGTTTCTCTTCAGGGCAGGTTGAGCCTTCGGACTGTCCTGGTGTGGACTCTGTGGTGGACAGGTTGCAGCAGATTTGGACTCATGTGGTGGACAATTTGACATTGTCCCATGAGAAGGCTCAACGTTTCGCTAACCGCCGGCGCTGTGTTGGTCCCCGACTTCATGTTGGGGATTTGGTTTTCGTCTCGTTATGTTCCTATGAAGGTTTCCTCTCCTAAGTTTAAGCCTCGTTTCATTGGTCCGTATAAGATTTCTGAAGTTCTCAATCCTGTGTCATTTCGTTTGGCCCTTCCAGCTTCTTTTGCCATCCATAATGTGTTCCATAGGTCGTTATTGCGGAGATACTTGGCGCCTATGGTTCCCTCCGTTGATCCTCCTGCCCCGGTGTTGGTCGAGGGGGAGTTGGAGTATGTGGTGAAGATTTTGGATTCTCGTATTTCGAGACGGAAACTACAGTACCTGGTCAAGTGGAAGGGTTATGGTCAGGAAGATAATTTCTGGGTTTTTGCCTCTGATGTTCATGCTGCCGATCTAGTTTGTGCCTTTCATTTGGCTCGTTATGGTCGGCCTGGGGGCTCTGGTGAGGGTTCGGTGACCCCTCCTCAAGGGGGGGGGGTACTGTTGTGAATTCTCTTATCGAACTCCTTCCTGTGGTCATGAATGGTACTTCGGCGAGTTCTGTCCATGGGCTCCCTCTGGTGGCTGTGAGTGGAGCTGCTGGTTCTGAGGTTCCTTCCACAGGTGACTTAGTTTATTCTTTGGCTGGCTGCTCTATTTAACTCCACTCAGATCGTTACTCCATGCCAGCTGTCAATGTTCTTGTACTGGTTCAGTTCGCTTTTGGATCTTTCTGGTGACCTGTCTACTCCAGCAGAAGCTAAGTCCCTGCTAGTTAATTATTTGTTCATTGTTTTCTTGTCCAGCTTGCTATCATGATTTTGCCTTGCTAGCTGGAAGCTCTGGGATGCAGAGTGGCACCTCCGCACCGTGAGTCGGTGCGGGGGTCTTTTTGCACACTCTGCGTGGTCTTTTTGTAGTTTTTGTGCTGACCGCAAAGATACCTTTCCTACCCTCAGTCTGTTTAGTAAGTCTGGCCTCCTTTGCTGAAACCTGTTTCATTTCTGTGTTTGTGACTTTCATCTTAACTCACAGTCAATATATGTGGGGGGCAGCCTTTTCCTTTGGGGAATTTCTCTGAGGCAAGGTAGGCTTTATTTTCTATCTTTAGGGCTAGTTAGCTCTTAGGCTGTGAAGAGGCGTCTAGGCAGAGTTAGGTACGCTCCACGGCTATTTCTAGTGGTTGTGATAGGATTAGGGGTTGCGGTCAGCAGAGCTCCCACTTCCCAGAGCTTGTCCTGTGTTAGTTTAACCATCAGGTCGTTCCGGGTGCTCCTAACCACCAGGTCCATAACAGCCTTAGTGCAGTGAGATTGGGTCTCCCTGCTCTGCTGCAGAGCTTTAAGGGGTTTTCCCATCTCCAAAATCCTTTCCCAATATGTAGTATGGTAGGAGTAATAATAATATTTGCAAATACCTCCAAATAGAAATGTAGTATAGTTTTTATGATTCACTGTCTCCTTCCTCATGTGCAGGCATTGGAGGACCTTAGGTATCCATGGTTACGATCACTGATATAGTGAACGCTAGTTGCTAGTGGTCGTAACCATGGATACCTAAGGTCCCGCAATGACTGCACATGAAGAGACATAGCAAATCAGAAAAACTATACTAAATTTTTAATTGGAGGCATTTGCTAATATTATTAGTATCACACCTACTACATAGTGAAAAAGGATATTGAGTGTTTGGAATACCCCTTTAACTAGACTGATGTGCTGTGCATGCTGATATAGTTAACGGTGGCAGTATCTCTGGGTGAGCCCCTCTGAGCGAGGGGTCCAGGGCGACTTAATCCTCTGCTCTCTGGTAGCTACCCTACTGAATTCAGTGCATCTTGTTCCTTTCTAAATACAAGTCTTGAATGGAATCTGTCACCAGGTTTTTGTCACAATCTGAGATAAGCATAATGTAGGAGCAGAAACCCTGTTTCAAGCGATGTATCACTTACTGGGCTGCTTGCTGTAGTTTTAATAAAATCATTGTTTTAAAAGCAGGAAATTATCAGAAGAGGACAAGTAAACTTGCTGCTATGTAGTCCAACCACGCCTCCGTTGATTGGCAGCTTTCTGCCGATGCAGGGTGGACATAGAAAACTGTCAATAAGTGGTGTGGGCAGGGTTATATAGGGCTCAACATTCAGAGAACTAGTATATCTGCAGAAGATAAACAGATTTTATCAAAACTTGAAGCCCATTAAATGATATAAGGCTGGAAGTAGGGTCTTTGCCTCAACATCATGCTGCTCTCAGATAGGTTAGCAAAAACCTGCTGTCAAATTCCCTGTAATTTATCGAGGCCTAAAAGTTCTAGAGATACAGTTGAAAGAACATTGAGGTTTTAGTTTGTATCATGGTGTGATGTATACTGAATGCTGAGGGTCTCCGTGCCTGAACACTAAAGACAAACATCTTTTCTTGTTCAAAAGCATAACTCGGTGACATTATGCTCAAAACCATATAAATAAGCCCAGACATTTTGGGATTATACTGTGTGGAGCAATGAAACATAATTGGAACTTTTTTGGTCTATAAATCAGCAGTATATCTGGAGGGTGAAGAATGAAGCATGTGCTGAGGACACCCTGCCTACAGTGAAGCATGGTGGTAGCTCGGTGATGCGCTGGGGCTGCTTTGCTTCCTCTTTCACTGGAAACCATCAGCGTGTGGAGGACCATATGTATTTAGTCACTTATCAGGAAATCTTATGGGAAAAAGCCATGCCTTCTCTATGGAAAGCTGAAGTTTGGATATCACTGGACCTTTCTGCAGAACAATGATACCAAGCACACCTCAAAGTCCCCCAATTATTGGTTTCTGAAGAGGTTCTGGAAGATTCCGGCGTCACCTGAACCCTTTAGAAAGTATTTGATGGGACACAAAGAAGGCGGCTGCAGTGCAACACCAGGGAATATTGATAGACCGGAGGCCATTGCTGGCGAGGAATGGGCTCAGATCCCTTCAGAATATTATGAATACAGCAGGTTACAACAGCCAGCGGAGCTGCACTGAGTACAACAGACACTTGTCAAGCGGGGAATAATTCGGGGGCTTCTGTGGTCAGTGTAGGGGGCTTCAGTGGTCAGTGTAGGGGGCTTCTGTGGTCAGTGTAGGGGGCTTCAGTGGTCAGTGTAGGAGGCTTCTGTGGTCAGTGTAGGGGTGTGGTCAGTGTAGGAGGCTTCTGTGGTCAGTGTAGGGGTGTGGTCAGTGTAGGAGGCTTCTGTGGTCAGTGTAGGAGGCTTCTGTGGTCAGTGTAGGGGGCTTCTGTGGTCAGTGTAGGGGGCTTCTGTGGTCAGTGTAGGGGGCTTCAGTGGTCAGTGTAGGGGGCTTCAGTGGTCAGTGTAGGAGGCTTCAGTGGTCAGTGTAGGAGGCTTCTGTGGTCAGTGTAGGGGGCTTCAGTGGTCAGTGTAGGGGGCTTCTGTGGTCAGTGTAGGGGGCTTCAGTGGTCAGTGTAGGGGGCTTCAGTGGTCAGTGTAGGGGGCTTCTGTGGTCAGTGTAGGGGGCTTCAGTGGTCAGTGTAGGGGGCTTCTGTGGTCAGTGTAGGGGGCTTCAGTGGTCAGTGTAGGGGGCTTCAGTGGTCAGTGTAGGAGGCTTCAGTGGTCAGTGTAGGAGGCTTCAGTGGTCAGTGTAGGAGGCTTCAGTGGTCAGTGTAGGGGGCTTCAGTGGTCAGTGTAGGCTTCAGTGGTCAGTGTAGGGGGCTTCAGTGGTCAGTGTAGGGGGCTTCAGTGGTCAGTGTAGGGGGCTTCAGTGGTCAGTCTAGGGGGCTTCTGTGGTCAGTGTAGGGGGCTTCTGTGGTCAGTGTGGGGGGCTTCTGTGGTCAGTGTGGGGGGCTTCTGTGGTCAGTGTAGGGGGCTTCTGTGGTCAGTGTAGGGGGCTTCTGTGGTCAGTGTAGGGGGCTTCTGTGGTCAGCGTAGGGGGCTTCTGTGGTCAGCGTGGGGGGCTTCTGTGGTCAGTGTAGGCGGCTTCTGTGGTCAGCGTAGGGGGCTTCAGTGGTCAGCGTAGGGGGCTTCTGTGGTCAGCGTAGGAGGCTTCAGTGGTCAGCGTAGGAGGGTTCAGTGGTCAGTGTAGGGGGCTTCAGTGGTCAGTGTAGGGGTGTGGTCAGTGTAGGGGGCTTCTGTGGTCAGCGTAGGGGGCTTTAGTGGTCAGCGTAGGGGGCTTCTGTGGTCAGCGTAGGGGGCTTCTGTGGTCAGCGTAGGGGGCTTCTGTGGTCAGCATAGGGGGCTTCTGTGGTCAGCGTAGGGGGCTTTAGTGGTCAGCGTAGGGGGTTTCTGTGGTCAGCGTAGGGGGCTTCTGTGGTCAGCGTAGGAGGCTTCAGTGGTCAGCGTAGGAGGCTTCAGTGGTCAGCGTAGGGGGCTTCTGTGGTCAGCGTGGGGGGCTTCTGTGGTCAGCGTAGGGGGCTTCTGTGGGGAGTTCGGAGAACCACGCGGTCTATTAGTTGCCAGATTATCCGGTCTCCCCCTCTATGGACACTTTGCATTAGTCACCAGTTGGCTGCCGCTTCCTGTGACTCGGGAAGCTGGAGTGTGGAGATGGCAGACACTTCGCTCGTGTTGCTCCTTCCCACTGACATCACACACGTACAAGTCACAGTGTGACGGTGCAGATGACACACAGGTGGTCCCTGCTCCCCGGTGCTGCCTCCTCCACGTGTCCCGACCATTGCACAATGGCCTATGTCTCACACTGCCCTACATTCAACAAGCAGGACACGTCTGCATGACTCCCGCACTGACGTCATCCATGCGAGAGCCCGAGCGCTTCCGAAACCCTCGCCCTGCGTTCGGCAGTTTCCGTCAAGCTTCGGGCGAGCCCGCTGCGTCATGTTCGACTCTATCCCTCCCCCTGCAGGCCGGCCGTCTTGCTACAGCTCCTCTAGCGTCGTAGTGCGCATGTCCGGCGGCCATTTTTCCCGATTCTCCGCCCCTAAGTGAGCCGCTTCCCCGGCTGGCAGCCGCTGTCCTCCAATACCGTGTAAGATTAAGGAAGGGGGAGGGAGGCACAGGCGCCGTGTAACAGGGAGCCGGAGCCCAGAGACACTGCGAGAGAAAAGAAAGGCAGAGTCACGGGGGACAGAGCCAGGCTGAGGAGTCCATGAGCCGCCGGCCTCCTCCGCGCCACCGCTGACCCGGATTCTCCTCAGCGCTACACGGACACGGCTGGAGGATGGGCCCCGGCCAGGAGCTGTGCTGAGGACTGTAAGTGATGGCCGCGGCCACCGGCTGCATCGTCCCGGCCATCTCCGCACGCCGCATCCTCGTCATCCTCGTCTCCCGGCAGCAGAGTGACCACACCTGCCTTGTGGCCCCGGAGCCGCGCTGCCCTCCCCGCTGTCAGGACGCGGAGCGCGCCGCTCATCGCTGACCCTGCGGCCCCACATCCGTGCATTGTCCGCAGCCTCTGCCCGGGCTCCATCCGTACAGCGGGGGTCCGGCTCCCAGCTCGGGGAGTGAAGGTGGGTGGGCTGAGAGGAGGCGAATCAGCATGCACCAGCCCGAGCCATCTGCAGATCTAGCTGGCAGGAAGATGGCGCAGCCGGCAGACATCCCCAGAAGGGGCAGTGGGGCCGGTGTGAGCACCACAGGTGGCCCTGGGCACATCCTGCCCTCTGATGAGTACCAGTCTCCTCTGCTGGTGCAGCCCCCACCTCCCGCCACCTCCTCCTCCTCCTCACCTGGACCTCAGCAGCATCCTCCCCAAACCTTGAACTTGATGGCACAGCCCATGGTACAGTCTGGGGCACAGATTAAAAAGAAAAGTGGCTTTCAGATTACCAGTGTCACCCCTGCTCAGATTTCAGCCAGCATGAGCTCGAATAACAGCATAGCGGAGGACACCGAGAGCTACGATGACCTGGACGAGTCCCACACTGAAGACCTGTCCTCTTCTGAAATTCTGGATGTGTCCTTGTCCAGGGCTACAGATCTCGGCGGCCCCGAGAGAAGCTCCTCCGAGGAGACCTTGAATAACTTTCAAGAAGCCGAAACTCCTGGCGCCGTGTCTCCAAATCAACCGCACCTTCACCAACATTTACCTGCTAATGTCCAGAATATTCTGATAAATGGGAACGTGCACCATCTTCATCATCACCATCATGGACTTCCAATGCCGACCCATCATGGCTTATCCAGTGCCTCTGTGCCTGCAGCTTCTCACAACCCCACATCTGTGAAACTGGCTTCTCAAGGATCTACAGAGACTGCAGCACCTGTTTCTTCTGCAGCGCCACCTGTGGGGACTATGCCACCCATCGTGCGTAAAGCAAGTGGGCCTGTTAGTGCAGGGGTCAGTCCTGCAACAGGTAGTGGTACCACACATAATGTCACTATCCAAAATGTCAGCAGCGTGGCGGCCCCTGTGGGTCCTGTGCCCACTAGTGTAAATGTTAGCTCCACCAGTGTGACAAGTACTAGTAATGTCAGTGCTGTCTCTGGAAACGTTAATCCTCATTTAGGTTCTTCTGGCAATGGAAATATTGCTGCATCTAGTATACCTAGCAACGCTACTAGTGCCCCTGTAGGGCCAGCTGCAGGGCAGCAGCAGGCAGCTCCTTCGGCTGCTGCGACCTCCAGGTTTAGAGTTGTAAAGTTAGACTCCAGTTCAGAACCGTTCAGAAAAGGCAGATGGACATGTATGGAGTTCTATGACAAAGAAAATGCAGCAGCTGCTTCAGAGGGATCTGCGGTCAACAAAGCAGTGGAGAGCGTTAAACAAAACCCACTTGAGATGACGTCTGAGCGAGAGAGCACCAGTGGGAGCTCAGTGAGTAGCAATATCAGCACTCTGAGTCACTACACAGAAAGTGTTGGAAGTGGCGAAATGGGGACACCTGCCATGCAAGGATTTCAAGCACTGGGACCCCAGCAGATTGACTTCGGCAACCCTCTCGCCCAGAATGTCCCACCTTCAAATATACCACAGAGTGTTTCCCAGCCTCAGCTTGCACTGTTACAGCTACATTCACAAGATGCCACTTATTCTCCCCAGAAACAAGTAGGACAGGCCGCGCCAGCTGCTATGAATGCCCCTGTTGGTGTGCAGCCAGCTGCTGTTAGCATACTTGGTGTCCCATCTTCTATAGGGCATCAGCCGCCAGCAGTTTCTACGATGATCCCACCACAGTTGCCATATTCTCAACCGGCACAGTCCTTACAAAGTCTGCCGACTGTGCAGCAACAGCCTCCAACGATACAATATGCACATCCACAAACTGCTCCAACTCAGATGACTACTGGGCATGTCATGCCAACAAATCAGAGTTCTGTGCCAGGGAGTTTACCCGAATACATGCAGCATCCCCAAATTGTTCAGACAGGAGTGGCTCCTATACCGTCTGCGTCAGCTGGAGTGGGTAGTACCGCAGCATCAGTACCTGTTATCCAAGCACAAGTTTTGCAGGGGCAGATACAGTCTGTATCAGCACAAGTGCCACCAACCTGTGTAGCTCCAAGCCAGCCTGTGGTACACACTCAGCCCACCATATCGGCAACTGGTGGACAAATTGTAGGTGTTATGCAACAAGGCAATCTGCCAACTGCAGTGCACCAGGTATTTACCAGTCAAACTACACCATCTCTTATGCAGCAAAGTGTTCCAGCTCCTTCTCAGCCGGTACTTCCTCCCACACAGGGGATACCAGTTGGCGCTTCTACTCATCCACCTCCTGTAATGATTGCACCTCAAAATCCTCTGCTCCCTTCAAAGCCTCCAACTCAACTTGTTGAACCCACCGCTGTACAGGGAATGACCACTCCGCAAGTACCCGCAGTCAGTCCTTTACCCGCAGCTACCAATGTTCCAGCCGTTCAGCAGCTGGGGACGAGTGTACCTACTGGAATATCCCCCGCAGCTACCACCCTGGGCCCACCACCTACTGTTCCTCAACTTCCAACACCTCAAAATGGGAATTTGGTCCAGAGTGGAAATCATGCTCCAGTTATTGCAAGTGTACCCATTGCACAAAATATTGCTCTTCAGATGGCTGGTAGTGCTGGTCAGTTCTTTGCACCATCTCTTATTCAGTCAGTGGCAAGTCAGATTGAGGATGCTCGGCGTTTGATGGAGCACTCAATGGTGGGCCTACCGCATGTTCTGGAGGGGTCCTCTTTGGATACAAGTGGTGGTCTTCAAGGAGCGGGATCTTTACTTCCTTTGAAGTCTTTACCCCTGACCACTCCTCTGGTTGATGGAGAAGATGAAAGGTGAGAATGGCATCACTGTCATTGTATTCTGTTGTCACATGAAATATTCCTGTGAAGTCAGTTTCCCGTCTTTGCTTCCCCATTGTAGACTTTGTGTCTTAGGCCTGTGAGATGTTGGGACTATTGTCCTTGACACATAACAGGCATCCTGTATTATTCACTTGGTGGGATCTGAATGTCACAATTTCCCTTCGTGTTGTATGGATTTTCCTGTGCTCCCACCCAACCTCAGCCCAGAAGTGCAGTCCGGTGGTTTCAGTCCCTCGGCTTCTTGGCAGACAGTGATCCTTGAGTCTCACATGTAACCAGCTTTAGTTTTATTTGAGATGGTCTGGAATTGAAGTCAGCTCATTGAGATTTTACTGTGGTTTTCCTCATCTGCATTGGCTTGCATAATGGATATGATCACAGGTATTCACTATTTTATTAGCCAGCACAAGAGATTTGTCATCGTGTTCCCAGGCCTGCTCATCACGAAGCCGGCATTGTCATTTTTATATTAGCGGCTACGACGGGGGTGAAAAGTTCAGTTGATTCTCGCACCACTCGGAAAAAAAAAAATTCCATTGCTTGTTGTTCGTTTTTGTGTAAAGCAGAGGTTGCTCACTTTTTGTAGTGTGTGTTGTGTTTTTTTTTTGTTTGTTTTTTTTCTCATAGGTTTCCTTGTCTTGGATTCATGCCTCCTGGCTTTTGGTCAGAAACATTACACTAAAAGTGCAACAAAAAAACTGTGTAAATGATTGCATGCAAGATACCAGTGACAGGAAATCAAGCTTTTCATTGTAGGTTCTCTGCAGCTGCTCACTTCTTCCTGTAAGTGTTCGGTGCTGTGGTTTAGTCTACTTTCTTTAACATGTTCTGTAGGGACCTAGTGTCTCCTTCACCCACATTTACAACCCCCATCTCACTGGGGAATGGGTACTTAACAAGATGCCCAAAAAATGGAATGCATATGTGCCAGTTTTTTGTTCCATCTTCTTTGATACCAAGTGAGTAGAATGTGACAAAGAGAAATTAAAGTGCTGCATTTGTAGGCAAATGTATCACTGCAGTTAGCAGCATCTCATACTTTTGTGTCCTACAATCCTGCTTGAAGTGAACTGTCACCATGTTTGTCCCAAATTTGATACGGCCGCTGCCTCTCAGCGCTTATCTACAGCATTCTATAATGCTGTAGATAAGACCCCGGTCGGACTTGGGAACTTGGATCTTTATTTTAAACACGATTATTCATATCTTCTCTACAGCAAACGCTGCTGCAGAGAAAGATATGAATCGCGGCTTCAGCACCAGTGGGGGGGACAGCGCTTACAGTAGCGCTGTCTCCTGCACGGCACACGGACATAGTCCGCAAAAAATCAATGACATCTGCACAGATGCATTGATTTCACTGTGTCTACGTGTGTCAGTGGCTCCAGTACGTGAGGAAACTGTCACCTCACGTACCGGAGCCACTGACGTGTGAAACCGGCCTAAAAGTCATTATGGTATGTTCCCACGGTCAGTAAACACTGCTGGTTGGATGCTGCGTCCAACCTGCAGCGGCCAGATGTTACAGCATAGTGGATGGGATTTCAAGAAATCCCATGCCCACTATGCGTGCAGGGACGCCTCTGGCTTCCCTGCAGAGACAGACATGCGTCCGCGTCTTTCCAGACGACAGCATGTCTATTTATCTTGCGGAGACTGAGCGTAAGTATCACAAGTTCAATGCATAGGATGCGGTGATTCCACATGGTTCTATGAACACATGCGGAATTGCCTGCTTTCAAAAGCCGACAGCGTTTTGGACGGAGCGGACACGTACTGTGTCCAGAGCGCTGCCTAGTACTGACCGTGGGGACGTAGCCTTAACTCCTTCCCGACCTCCGCCGTACTATTACGGCAGAGGTCGTGTCCCCTGCTTTGATGTGGGCTCCGGCGCTGAGCCCACCTCAAAGCCAGGTCATGTCAGCTGTTTTGAACAGCTGACATGTGCCCGCAATAGCTGCGGGTGAAATCGCGATTCACCCGCCGCTATTAACCAGTTAAATGCCGCTCTCAAACGCTGACAGCGGCATTTAACCGGCCGGAAATGATTGCATCGCAGACCCCGTCACATGATCGGGGGTTGGCGATGCGTCAGGATGGTAACCATAGAGGTCCTTGTGGTCGGCGCTCATAGCAAGCCTGCAATTCAGCTACATAGCAGCGATCTGATGATCGCTGCTATGTAGCAGAGCCGATCCAGTTGTGCCAGCTTCTAGCCTCCCATGGAGGCTATTGAAGCATGGCAAAAGTAAAAAAAAAAAAAAAAAATTTTAAAAAAAAATCTGAAAAAAAAATAAGTTTAAATCACCCCTTTTGCCCCATTCAAAATAAAATAGGAAAAAAAAAATCAAACCTACACATATTTGGTATCGCCGTGTTCAGAATCCCCCGATCTATCAATAAGGCTGGGTTCACATTGCGTTATGGCAGTCCGTTAGACGGACTGCATTACACCGTAGCAAAACGCGGTGTAACGTAGTCTGTTAACGCTGCCATTAACCCCTATTATTGGGTGCATCGCTAGCGATGTGCCGTTATTTTGTAACGGACCCTTGGATGCAGGCTGCAGCGTTTCTGGGTCCGTCACCGCTAGCACTAACGCAATGTGAACCTAGCCTTAAAGAAAAGGATTAACCTGTTCGCTAAATGGCATAGCGAGAAACAATTTGAAACGCCAGAATTACGTTTTTTGGTTGCCGCGACATTGCATTAAAATGTAGTGACGGGCAATCAAAAGAATGTATCTGCACCAAAATTGTATCATTAAAAACGCCAGCTCGGCACGCAAAAAATAAGCCCTCACCTGACCCCAGATCATGAAAAATGGAGACGCTACGGGTATTGGAAAATTGCGCATTTTTTTTATAGCAAAGTTTGGAATTTATTTTTACCACTTAGATAAAAAGTAACATAGGCATGTTTGGTGTCTATGAACTCGTAATGACCTGGAGAATCAAAATGGCAGGTCAGTTTTAGCATTTAGTGAACCTAGCAAAAAAGTCAAACAAAAAACAAGTGTCGGATTGCACTTTTTTTGCAACTTCACCGCACTTGGAATTTTTTTCCCGTTTTCTAATACAATGATGATATTGAAAAGTGCAACTTGTCCCGCAAAAAACAAGCCCTCACATGGCCATATTGACGGAAAAATGAAAAAGTTATGGCTTTGGGAAGGAGGGGAGCGAGAAACGAGAACGCAAAAATGGATAAGGGCAAGGTCATGAAGGGGTAATGTTCTGTCAGTTTCTATTTAGTATCCTTATTGGGAACCTTTTTTCAGAAAGCTAGGTGACCATCAGACAGACCGCCATTTAAGGCTATGTGCACACGTTCGGAATTGCCACGGAAATTTCAACGGCAATTCCGCAACTTCCTCCTGCGGGAAATACGCATGCGGAATTGGCATGCATATTCCCACTAAACACTAGCATTTTTGCAAGCGTAATTAGCTTGCAGAATGCTCGCGTTTTCCAAGTGATCTGTAGCATTGCTTGGAAAACTGATTGACAGGTTGGTCACACTTGTCAAACATAGTGTTTGACAAGTGTGACCAACTTTTTACTATTGATGCAGCCTATGCAGCATCAATAGTAAAAGATAGAATTTTAAAAATAAAAAAATCGTGATTCTCACCTTCCGGCGGCCCCTGCAGCCTTCCCGATTCTTGCGATACTCCCGTTCCCAGTGATGCCTTGCGACAATGACCCCAGATGACGTAGCATCACCCGAGACCGCTACGTCATCACAAGTCATTGCCGCAAGGCATCACTGGGAACGGGAGCTGCCGGGAGCATCCCTAAGGCCTGGGCTGGATCCGGGGGCCAACAGAAGGTGAAAAATATGCATCATTAGCACAGCATTGCGGAATCCCATTGAATTCAATGGGTTCTGTTGTGTACGCATACAATCCGCAGTGTGTGCACATAGCTTTAGTGTGTTCAGATGAGACTTTTTTGGCACAGGTTTTTTTTTCTGTGTTGAGGGTACTTAATTATAAGGACGTAAAAAAAGCATCATTTATTAACCCTTACCTGACAACTGTGCACTTGTATGGCGCAGCGGATAAAGAAGTCTAGCGAACCATACCATGCATGTATGGCTGGTGATGGTGCCGGCTCAGCAGCAAAACCAGCCCCATCTGCAGCATGTGTTGAGTGTGTTTTGTAGCTGACACCCTGCTGCAACTTCTGCGGTCAGTTGTTTTAGATAGGCCGCCACAATACAATTGCAGAAAGCTGATGGTGTCTAAAGCAACTTAAAGGGGCTGTCCAGTTTAATTTGAGATGTCTGCAGTCACTGTTTAGCGGTCATAAGGCCCCGTCACACATAGCGACGCTGCAGCGATACCGACAACGATCCGGATCGCTGCAGCGTCGCTGTTTGATCGCTGGAGAGCTGTCACACAGACAGCTCTCCAGCGACCAACGATCCCGAGGTCCCCGGTAACCAGGGTAAACATCGGGTAACTAAGCGCAGGGCCGCGCTTAGTAACCCGATGTTTACCCTGGTTACCATCGTTAAAGTAAAAAAAAACAAACGCTACATACTTACCTACCGCTGTCTGTCCCCGGCGCTCTGCTTCTCTGGTCTGGCTGTGAGCACAGCGGCCGGAAAGCAGAGCGGTGACGTCACCGCTCTGCTTTCCGGCTGCCCGGCGCTCACAGCCAGACCAGAGAAGCAGAGCGCCGGGGACAGACAGCGGTAGGTAAGTATGTAGCGTTTGTTTTTTTTTACTTTAACGATGGTAACCAGGGTAAACATCGGGTTACTAAGCGCGGCCCTGCGCTTAGTTACCCGATGTTTACCCTGGTTACCAGCAAAGACATCGCTGAATCGGCGTCACACACGCCGATTCAGCGATGTCAGTGGGACCTCAACGATCAAAAAATGGCCCAGGCCATTCCGACACGACCAGCGATCTCACAGCAGGGGCCTGATCGCTGGTACGTGTCACACATAGCGAGATCGCTACTGAGATCGCTGTTGCGTCACAAAACTTGTGACTCAGCAGCGATCTCGCTATGTGTGACGGGGCCTTTAAGCTCTCAATGTAGGTCTGTGGGAGCCAGGACGAGGTTGTCATAGACTTGCATTGAAAAGTGACCTCCACGCTGCAATCCGGCAGGTCACAAACTGCTGGAGACCCCCAGAAGCAGCACCACAATAAAGTGTGTTGGATGCGTGTAAATCCACATTGTTCAGTGAACACATGCGGATTTTCCTGCGTGATTAGGACACAGTGAAAATACTCTGCGTCCAAAGCTCTGCCACTACCTGATCGTGGGAACATAGTCTAAGGCCGGAGTCACACTACAGCGAGATACGGCCGAGTCTCGCAGGTTAAAACCAAGCTCTGGCACTCCGGAGCGGAGCGTGCGGCTCCATGTATTGCTATGAGGCCACACGCTCCGCTCTGGAGTGCCGGTGCCAGAGCTTGGTTTTAACCTGCAAGACTCGGCCGTATCTCGCTGTGTGTGATCCCGGCCTAATAGTTGAAGACAGTGGCAGGTAAGTACAAGTGCAGGGACCTTACATTAGTGGCCACAGGGTATTAATCAAACAAAACGCTGGAGCGATTGCTTTAACTCGATTGGTGAAGACTGCAAAAGTAAATTGTGTAAAAATTTGTTTTTTCATCATGCTATCAAAATAAATGGATCAACTAATGATCAAAAAGTAAAAAACAGCAACAAGAAAATTACGGTACTGAAAAAACAAATTGGCTCATTATATAAAAAAAAGCCCTTGGTAATAAAATGGTTATTTCTCTGTGTGGCGTTATAAAAAATACATTTTATTTAGTAAAAATTAGTTTTTAATGTTCATAAGTCGCAAAACAGAAAATCTATGAAAATCTGGTATCACTGTAAACAAACTTGCTTGAAGAATAAAGCTGTCTTCACACTATTACTGCACAGTGAATGGTGTTATGAAGAGGGGAAAAAAAAGGAAACCATTCCTCAATTGCTGGTTTTTTTTTTTTTTTTTGTCACTGTCACCCAAAAATCAGAAAGAAGTGATAACATTTTGTTAATGTAGTCGAAAATGGTAACAAAAAACAAACAAACTGCAGCTCATCCCCCAGATCCTATTGTAATCCATCTGATGACTTTTTCTGCATGATGAATGGCATAATAAATATAAATTCAGGAATTTATTTGCTTGGTCCATTCGGTCTCCCAAAAGTTCTGTAAAAACTAAGAACATTTTTTATATATCCCAAAATAGTATCGGTAAACACTTCAACTCCTCCAACAAAAAAGTAAGCCGCCACTGAGACCTGTGAAAAAATAGAGGTAGCTATAAGGCCGTTTCACCCCCCGCGTGGTGCTGAAGCCGCTAATCATTTCTTCTCTCCAGCATATTTTGCTGGAGAGAAGATATGAAAACTCCTTTTTTTTTTAAACACACACAAAAAAAATAATTCCTGTCCCCAAACCCCTAACACCCCCTGTGCCCCCCCCCCCCCCCCCCCCGCTGTTAATAAAATACTTACCCGGCTCCCTCGCTTGCGCTGCTTCCTGTCCTCGCCGCAGCTTCTCCTGTATGAGCGGTCACGTGGTGCCGCCCATTTCAGTGATGAATATGCAGCTCCAGCCCTATGGGAGGGCGCACAGGGGGTGGGAGGGGGTTGGGGACAGGAACAATGCTGGAGAGAAGAAATGATTAGCGGCTTCAGCACCATATGCAGGGGACAGCGCTTAACTCTAGCGCTGTCTCCTGCACGGTCCGTGTGGTCCTCAGTCGGCACACGGATGCCGCACGTGTGCCACACTGATGTGCCACATAAATGCACGGACACGGATAATTCCGGTACCGGAATTATCTGGACGTGTGAGACTGGCCTAAGACTGGTCTTAAACTCAGCCTGATTTTAAAAGGGCCACACATAGTGGAAAATTTGAGCGTGACTGTCCGCGTTCTTTGTGGGAAAAGATGATGTTTTCAGTGGTACACTTTTTTTTTTTTTTTTTTCTATATGACTTTCTGATCATTTTTGTACATTTTTGATGTGCTTTTTAACGGTGTTTATTACACTAGTTTGACTTTTTTTTTACTTCAGTTTTCACTTAAAACGTCATTTTAGTTGGAAAATATTTTTATTTTGAAGTTTTTTTTTGTTTTTTTTTCTTGTCCCCCCACTTGATCCCATACAGTAATATTGTTTAGCAATTAGTCACACACAGTAATTCTGGCCCCAGTCGTGTAATAATTTCCCCCATCCTGCTCCCCCTCTTGTAGTAATGTCCCCATCCTAATCATCTTGTATTAATGTCCCTCATACTGGTTCCATCTTGTGGTAATATTTCCAATCCTGGTCCCCTCTTGTAGTAATGTCCCCTATCTAGATCCTTGTTTTGCAATAATGTCCCTCCAATATGCAGTTGTTCACATACATGGGGAAGAACAACCACAACTTCTCGCCTGACTTTGCTCTCACTGAAGAGCATCCTCTTCCTCCTCCCCAGCCGGAGTGGCGCATGGCGGACGTCAGCTGCTAGCCTCTGATTGGCCGGTTGCTAGTATAATTATTGTGGTGCAGAGAGTTGGTCTCTGCGCTCTGATACAATGCAATTGAATGTCTCCAGCAGAAAGCAAGCTCTGGCATTAGCACTGACTCCTTGGACTCGTTTGTCTCGGGAGCTCAGGGGCATGGGGCCGCAATCCCCCAAACCACAGTTAATATTGACATGTATGACATTACATCAGAGAGGGGTTCTCCACTTGAATCTGTTGCCTAGTACTTACCAATTCACCTATACATGGGGTCAGTATGAAATTGGTAAGGGTCTAGCACCCACCGATGAACTGAAAACTGCAGTGTATGCAGCCATCATCTGGATGCTCCTAGACATACGGTATGAGGCAGTTAGTTCAGGTTGTTTTCTACATTACGGTCTGTGTCTGGACTGTGGAACATGGACATGTGAATTCAATTTTGGTTGCCTTATACTGCTCCAGAAAGTTGGCACGCATCCTAAAAACTATTGTTTTTTTCACCTTATTACTTTTTAATTGGTATAGAAGGAACGCTGAAAGAATTGACATGCTGCAGGTTTAAAGACACTGCAGTTCACAAATTCATGAGGAAATAAGGAAAGAAACTAAGTGTGTGTATAAGACTTCTGAGATCTCATAGGTTTTGCTGGCACTGTAATAACAGATTTTAGCTCGCATAAAAATGTGAACATAGGCTAAACACTAGAACCGATCCCTGAGGCGAGAAAGAAGAGGTCTAAAACGCACCATTTTTTAGGGAAATTAAGCAGTTAACGCTCTCCCTCTCCGTCTCCCTCTCTCCCTCTCCCTCTATAGTAAAAATAGCAGCGTTAACGGACTGCTAAACCGCAATGGGGGCACTGACTGGAGGGGAGTAGGGAAAGTTGAATTCATGGCCGGACTGTGCCCGTCGCGGCCGGCCGTAACCAATTCGCAACACGGGATTTCCGTAACCCTTAAACGTTACTATTTGTTGATACTTACCGTATATACTCTAGTATAAGCCGACCCGAGTATAAGCCGACCCCCCTAATTTTGCCACAAAAAACTGGGAAAACTTATTGACTCGAGTATAAGCCTAGGGTGGAAATGCAGCATTTACCGGTGAATTTCAAAAATAAAAATAAATCATTATTTTCCCATAGCTGTGCCATATAGTGCTCTGCACCGTTCATATTTCCCCATAGCTGTGCCCCATATACAGTGCTCTGCACCGTTCATTGTGCCCCATAGCTGTGCCCCATATACAGTGCTCTGCACCGTTCATTGTGCCCCATAGCTGTGCCATACAGTGCTCTGCACCGTTCATTGTGCCCCATATCTGTGCCCCATATATTGTGCTCTGCACCGTTCATTGTGCCCCATAGCTGTGCCCCATATACAGTGCTCTGCACCGTTCATTGTGCCCCATAGCTGTGCCATACAGTGCTCTGCACCGTTCATTGTGCCCCATAGCTGTGCCCCATATACAGTGCTCTGCACCGTTCATTGTGCCCCATAGCTGTGCCCCATATACAGTGCTCTGCACTGTTCATTGTGCCCCATAGATGCTCCACATAAATTTGTGCCGCCGCTGCTGCTGCTGCAATAAAAAAAAAAAAACACATACTCACCTCTCTTGCTTGCAGCTCCCAGCGCCTCCATCTTCCCGGCGTCTCTGCTCTGACTGATCAGCCAGAGGGCGCCGCGCACACTATATGCTTCATCGCGCCCTCTGACCTGAACAGAGCGCAGACACCGGGAAGATGGAGCGACGCCCGGCGGCTGGAACGCGGACAGGTGAATATGACATACTTAGTCCCAGCGATCCGCGATCCTCTGCCTGTCACAGCTGTCTTCGGTGCCGCAGATTCTTTCTCTATCAGCGGTCACCGGCACCGCTGATTAGAGAAATGAATACGCGGCTCCACCCCTATGGGAGGTGGAGCCGCCTATTCATTTTTCTAATGAGCGGTCCCACGTGACCGCTGAAGAGGGAAGACGCTGCAGCACAGAAGACCGTGGGACGGCAGGGACAGCGCGAGGATCGCTGGGACTAGGTAAGTATGCCTCAGCGCCCTCTCCCCCTCACCCGCCGACCTCACCGCTACCGTGACTCGAGTATAAGCCGAGAGGGGCACTTTCAGCCCAAAAATTTGGGCTGAAAATCTCGGCTTATACTCGAGTATATACGGTATATTTATTCCTAGCTGGTACTTTGCACCTTATCTTTATATAAACTATTATTTTATCATCATATATATGCACTGGCTTTGGGTTCATTGTCATTGACGGCTGTGGTATCAGGTGTATTATTAATGTTTTATATATAGTCCTTTGAACATGTGATTACTTTGCTGTCATTATGATGATGCTGATATTGTGAAGGTTACTCCATATTGACTGTTACCACTTTTTCCAGCCGTACCTTGTGGTTTTTCTGTATTTTTTTTGGTTCCCCTTGGTTATATATGGTATTTACTTGATTGATTTTATTGGTGTTATAATAAAATTTATATATTTTGTTACTTTTTCGCTTAGTGCTTTTTCTTTGGTGTATTTATGAATAAATATATATGTGTATATATATTCTATCCAAACAAGAATTTTTTTTAATGTATCAGAAAATGAAACTGGCTAATGTATATACAGTACATTTTTCCATAATATCAGCAGAAAAAAAAAATTAAAGGAAATGTCTATTCATTTTTTTTTTCTATTTGGTGTTGGGGTAGAAACAGACTCTTTTTGGAAATGCATTTGAACATATTA
Organism: Ranitomeya imitator; assembly: GCF_032444005.1. NCBI lineage: Eukaryota > Metazoa > Chordata > Amphibia > Anura > Dendrobatidae > Ranitomeya > Ranitomeya imitator. The sequence continues at coordinate 657,338,003 of NC_091284.1, read as the reverse complement.
ACTTTTTTTTTTTTTTTTTTTCTTTATTGCTGATATTCCCCTGTAACTTGGGATTTTGGCCTCCTGACTGAATAGCAGTGTTGATGGGGTCTCCAAGGACCCAACACTAGGTCCAGAGGAAGAAGCGCTGCTAGCGCTTCGTATATTGTATACACAGAGCTTGTTCAGCGCTGTCTACAATGACTGGGAAAAGCCTAGATGGTAATAAATCTTAGGGCTGTGTCTTGAGGATGGCTGAAGACTAGTGTATGAAAATCCGAGTTTCATCCCGAAAACTTTTTTTTTTTTTTTTGTTTCATTCGTGTCTTTTTTTGTTTGCCCATGTGAGATCAGTGTGTGACCTGTTTTCATATAGCTACACTAAAAATGTACATGACCTAATACAGTTTCCTAGGTTTATAATAGAAATGTATCTGTAAAAATCAGATGATACTTGGATATTCCATGTGGAATCTGTTTTTTTTGTTTTATTTTTTTGCACACTTGTTGACTTGAAAGTAGTGCTTGCTTGTTTTTTCTTTTTAAATTTTCTTTTTTCTCTTGGACAGTTGGACCGAACAGCCCTACTGAATAACATGGGTCTCGTATCGTCCGTGCGCTATCCGATTTCTACACTCGTCGGCATAGGCAGCATCAATAGTAAAAAGTTGGTCACACTTGTCAAACACGGCTTGACACGTGTGACCAACCTGTCAATCAGTTTTCCAAACGATGCTACAGATCACTTGGAAAACGCGAGCATTCTGTAAGCTAATTACGCTTGCGACACGCTGGTGTTTAGCGGGAATAGCATGCCAATTCCGTATGCTTATTTCCCGCCACAGGGAGTTCCGGAATTGATGCTGAAATTTCCGCGGCAATTCCAGACATGTGCACATAGCCTTACATCTGAATGGATAGATCAGCGCATGCTCGGACCTTTCCATTCCCAGCAGCACAAGACAGAATCCCGATCTTGAGATAGATGCTGGCCTCAGCGGTTGGACACGCTTCTCTCAGACAATTGACATATCTTGTGTATAACATAATTGTATGGGAATTTCCCTGAGCAGCTTAGAAGATGAAAGCGGATCTGTAGCTATGGGTAACGGGCTCTTGTCTTCCAGATATTTCAGTAGCGTTCTGTTTTATCCTACCTGTAACAACCCACCAGGCAGGTAGCCAGTCTTTTTATACAGCATAAATCTACTATTTCCTGAGGCTTCACCCATTCATTGACTCCAATAGATGTCTATTTTGACTCCCATTTTTGGTCATCTTGCGCACCCCATCAAGGAGTCGTAGAGTATTGTCATTTTCAGCGTGGTGTGAGTGGTTAATAACCAGTTTTAGGATTGTTTCCCAGGACTTTTATTTCAGGAAACATTAGTAATGTAGCCCAAGCGGCAGTATTGACTCTTCCTTGTTATAATTGTGATCTAGAAATAAGCCGGTGAATTTCCATCGCCTCTTTGTATACAGGGAATGTTGATGATGCTGTTGCCAAATGAGGTTGAGAACAAAAGCCTTTTGTTAACACCTTTAGTGCTGGAAGGCTTTGCACATGTTGATGTCTATAATGGAGATGTAGCGGAATAACTTCAAAAATATTATACATAAGTAATGTTCATTGCCTGCAGTATAATAAACATGAAAATCCATCTGGTATCTACAAGTCTATATAAATGTGTCCATGCAGACTGTTAAAGTATGAAGCAAGTTAGTACATCGCATTGTTGGCGTCTTTACATTGCAGATTTGTTTTCTGTTTTATTCGGATTATTGACGGTCATGGTGCACTGTAAGCTTTGAATATTAGTAATGCTCTTATGTAAAGTAGTTGTATCCGTGTGTTATTGGCCATTTATGAAATCCGCTGTGCACAGCCTTACCATTAGCTAATCTGCCAGGAAGATTTTCCCTGATTTAGGAAGAGATCTGCCACATTTAACATGGACTATGCATCCTTTAAAATCGGAAGTCACTATAAGGGTAGGCTCACACAACCTTATCAAATTTTCTGGTTGAAACTGACGATTTTTTAATTTTAATTTTTTTTTTTTTTTGTTGCAGCTATTAATAATTTACAAGATGGGAAACTAGGCTATGTTCACACACTGCGTATTTGCTATGTTTTGTTTTTCCCGCAGGCAACACCTGCTCGAAGCTGATACAAAAAAAAAAGCAGGTTTTGCTACATATTTGTTGTGGGTCTTTTTGCTGCGTTTTTGTTGTCCCTTGCCTGTGCAGATAAATCTTAGTGCCCCTCAAAAAAGCATGATGCAACTTTCTTAGGTTTTTGCACCAAAAATGCAGCAAAAACTGATACCTGTGTCTTTGCACTTACCCATTGCCTCCTGTGGGTGAAAAAAATGCAAATGTGCAGAAAGAACGCTGACAGAAGTGACATGCTGCAGTTTTCAAAAACGTAACACTGCTCCAAATTGGTCAGGAAAATAAAACCAATTTGTGTGCTTGAGATTAATGAAATCTCAGACTTTGCTGGTGTTGTAAAACGTAGCTTAAAATTTGCATAAAAACTGCAAAAATTCAACATGTGAAAATAGCCGTATGCATTGCAATGTATCTGTAAAAATTGGAATATTATATATAATATATATTTGTTTTTGTTTTTGTGCACTCCCATATCCGGTGCTTGAGTGTGTGAGGTTCATCCGTTTTGTAGAAACCACTCGTTGGTCAGGTGAAAAGATCTTTCGTCCTGCACAAAACATTGTTCTCTGCCGCACATTGCCTTTTATAAACGTTACTCGCTTTCCCGAGAACAATGGCAGCCTATGTGCACTGAGCTATCTAATAAGAATGATTCAGGGTGCATTGTTAAGCATCGTCTGTACAAACAGACTATTAAATGATCCTTAAAGGGACTGTCCAGGTTTGGGATCAAAGTTGCATTCACCATGTTGCTGCACTTCCTCATACAGCACACACAGGGTGATGGCGACAATATGCGATCATGTGCCGACTAGACGTGCATGGCCTCCTTTAGATCACTTGCATTGAGCGAGGCCGCACTCGTTTAATCTTATCAGGATTCAGAAGTCTGCAGTCGCATAGTGTCTGCAGGCTTTCATCCCAAATCTGGACAACCCCTTTTAAGCCGCTGACGTGATTTCTGATTATGTTCTCTTGTCCACTAAAACTAAAATCATTGGGTGTGTTGAAATCCAACTGCCCAATCCTTTTGTTCCCTACAATCTGTCATGGTGGGGATCAGGAGGTCCCTATGCACATTCTCCGTGGCTTTTCTACATGCATTTGCATATTTCCCATAAGGGATGGGGGCAGTGTTCTGGATCACTGCGTTGAAAAACACGTGATGGTGTCTCCGCGGTGTTGGATGTTTTGATCTCCCCGAGGTCATTCATCCTTATGTTTATAGTCCTTTTACTAGGCACTGCTCCTAATAGCCAGTTTCCTACTCCACACTGATGAGGTGCAGATACCCCGAAACAGCTGTCTGTGGATGGATACCATGTTTTGGCATAGGTGGTTTTCCCTTTTTGGATGCTGCCCTTCCCGTGGTTGTTCCTTCCCGGTGAAAGACCTGGCTATTTATTGCTTGCGTTGAGAAACACGTGATGGTGTCTCCGCGGCTTTTCTACATGCCTATACATATTACAGGCTGGGCCAAAATCAGTGGGAAAGGTATACTGGCCTTTACCTGCACAATGGAGACCAACAAAAGGATAGTCTTAGTGCTTTGTCATGTGAACGGACCCTATTTACTGCAATTATTATATGTGGGAATGTTTGCACGCACGGGCAGCTTTCCTGAAGTACAGGTCCTTCTCAAAAAATTAGCATATAGTGTTAAATTTCATTATTTACCATAATGTAATGATTACAATTAAACTTTCATATATTATAGATTCATTATCCACCAACTGAAATTTGTCAGGTCTTTTATTGTTTTAATACTGATGATTTTGGCATACAACTCCTGATAACCCAAAAAACCTGTCTCAATAAATTAGCATATTTCACCCATCCAATCAAATAAGTGTTTTTTAATAACAAACAAAAAAACCCAACAAATAATAATGTTCAGTTATGCACTCAATACTTGGTCGGGAATCCTTTGGCAGAAATGACTGCTTCAATGCGGCGTGGCATGGAGGCAATCAGCCTGTGACACTGCTGAGATGTTATGGAGGCCCAGGATGCTTCAATAGCGGCCTTAAGCTAATCCAGAGTGTTGGGTCTTGCGTCTCTCAACTTTCTCTTCACAATATCCCACAGATTCTCTATGGGGTTCAGGTCAGGAGAGTTGGCAGGCCAATTGAGCACAGTAATACCATGGTCAGTAAACCATTTACCAGTGGTTTTGGCACTGTGAGCAGGTGCCAGGTCGTGCTGAAAAATGAAATCTTCATCTCCATAAAGCATTTCAGCCGATGGAAGCATGAAGTGCTCCAAAATCTCCTGATAGCTAGCTGCATTGACCCTGCCCTTGATGAAACACAGTGGACCAACACCAGCAGCTGACATGGCACCCCACACCATCACTGACTGTGGGTACTTGACACTGGACTTCAGGCATTTTGGCATTTCCTTCTCCCCAGTCTTCCTCCAGACTCTGGCACCTTGATTTCCGAATGACATGCAAAATTTGCTTTGATCAGAAAAAAGTACTTGGGACCACTTGGCAACAGTCCAGTGCTGCTTCTCTGTAGCCCTGGTCAGGCGCCTCTGCCGCTGTTTATGGTTCAAAAGTGGCTTTACCTGGGGAATGCGGCACCTGTAGCCCATTTCCTGCACACGCCTGTGCACGGTGGCTCTGGATGTTTCCACACCAGACTCAGTCCACTGCTTCCTCAGGTTCCCCAAGGTCTGGAATCGGTCCTTCTCCACAATCTTCCTCAGGGTCCGGTCTCCTCTTCTCGTTGTACAGCGTTTTCTGCCACATTGTTTCCTTCCAACAGACTTACCATTGAGGTGCCTTGATACAGCACTCTGGGAACAGCCTATTTGTTGAGAAATTTCTTTCTGGGTCTTACCCTCTTGCTTGAGGGTGTCAATGATGGCCTTCTTGACATCTGTCAGGTCGCTAGTCTTACCCATGATGGGGGTTTTGAGTAATGAACCAGGCAGGGAGTTTATAAAAGCCTCAGGTATCTTTTGCATGTGTTTAGAGTTAATTAGTTGATTCAGAAGATTAGGGTAATAGGTCGTTTAGAGAACCTTTTCTTGATATGCTAATTTATTGAGACAGGTTTTTTGGGTTATCAGGAGTTGTATGCCAAAATCAACAGTATTAAAACAATAAAAGACCTGACAAATTTCAGTTGGTGGATAATGAATCTATAATATATGAAAGTTTAATTGTAATCATTACATTATGGTAAATAATGAAATGTAACACTATATGCTAATTTTTTGAGAAGGACCTGTATATACTGAATGGCCATTGTGCACTGTGCTGAACACATGATAATGGCAGGAATAGGATGGTTCCATGCTGCAGCGTCAGACTTGGTGTAAAGCTCAGGTATATTTATGATTGTTACATAAGAAATGTGACATCCAGGAAAACCTGTTCACTGGCGGCTCCATGTCACTGCTGATACTATCTTTAGCCTTACACCCAAGCTCTACCCTACAGTGTGCAAATCTTGTTCAGTACTGTTGTGTGTTTTCTAGAAGATAAAGGAATATTATGGTAGACCCTGCACGTCCACCTAAAAACGTGGTAGAAAGGGAATGAATGAGCCAAACGCCCGTTACAACAGCTAATGGTAGAATCATTATTGGTATAAGGCTCAGCAGGCGTATTCGCAGCTCATGCTCTGACACACGTACAGTGGCACGTTTTGGTCATTGGCTATAATGTTTTGAAAACTTTTTATTTTTGCAGTGGCCAGCTGTATAGGAAACTTCATTTGCTGCAATTTCCAATACTGTAAAAAAAACCAAAAACCTGCTGTCCTGTTCCAGGTTTCTAAAGGCCTATGGCTTAATTTGAGATATACAGTGGGGCAAAAAAGTATTTAGTCAGTCAGCAATAGTGCAAGTTCCACCACTTAAAAAGATGAGAGGCGTCTGTAATTTACATCATAGGTAGACCTCAACTATGGGAGACAAACTGAGAAAAAAAAATCCAGAAAATCACATTGTCTGTTTTTTTTATCATTTTATTTGCATATTATGGCGGAAAATAAGTATTTGGTCAGAAACAAAATTTCATCTCAATACTTTGTAATATATCCTTTGTTGGCAATGACAGAGGTCAAACGTTTTCTGTAAGTCTTCACAAGGTTGCCACACACTGTTGTTGGTATGTTGGCCCATTCCTCCATGCAGATCTCCTCTAGAGCAGTGATGTTTTTGGCTTTTCGCTTGGCAACACGGACTTTCAACTCCCTCCAAAGGTTTTCTATAGGGTTGAGATCTGGAGACTAGCTAGGCCACTCCAGGACCTTGAAATGCTTCTTACGAAGCCACTCCTTCGTTGCCCTGGCGGTGTGCTTTGGATCATTGTCATGTTGAAAGACCCAGCCACGTTTCATCTTCAATGCCCTTGCTGATGGAAGGAGGTTTGCACTCAAAATCTCACGATACATGGCCCCATTCATTCTTTCATGTACCCGGATCAGTCGTCCTGGCCCCTTTGCAGAGAAACAGACCCAAAGCATGATGTTTCCACCACCATGCTTTACAGTAGGTATGGTGTTTGATGGATGCAACTCAGTATTCTTTTTCCTCCAAACACGACAAGTTGTGTTTCTACCAAACAGTTCCAGTTTGGTTTCATCAGACCATAGGACATTCTCCCAAAACTCCTCTGGATCATCCAAATGCTCTCTAGCAAACTTCAGATGGGCCCGGACATGTACTGGCTTAAACAGTGGGACACGTCTGGCACTGCAGGATCTGAGTCCATGGTGGCGTAGTGTGTTACTTATGGTAGGCCTTGTTACATTGATCCCAGCTCTCTGCAGTTCATTCACTAGGTCCCCCCGCGTGGTTCTGGGATTTTTGCTCACCGTTCTTGTGATCATTCTGACCCCACGGGGTGGGATTTTGCGTGGAGCCCCAGATCGAGGGAGATTATCAGTGGTCTTGTATGTCTTCCATTTTCTAATTATTGCTCCCACTGTTGATTTCTTCACTCCAAGCTGGTTGGCTATTGCAGATTCAGTCTTCCCAGCCTGGTGCAGGGCTACAATTTTGTTTCTGGTGTCCTTTGACAGCTCTTTGGTCTTCACCATAGTGGAGTTTGGAGTCAGACTGTTTGAGGGTGTGCACAGGTGTCTGTTTATACTGATGACAAGTTTAAACAGGTGCCTTTACTACAGGTAATGAGTGGAGGAAAGAGGAGACTCTTAAAGAAGAAGTTACAGGTCTGTGAGAGCCAGAAATCTTGATTGTTTGTTTCTGACCAAATACTTATTTTCCACCATAAAATGCAAAAAAATGATAAAAAAACAGACAATGAGATTTTCTGGATTTTTTTTTCTCAGTTTGTCTCCCATAGTTGAGGTCTACCTATGATGTAAATTACAGACGCCTCTCATCTTTTTAAGTGGTGGAACTTGCACTATTGCTGACTGACTAAATACTTTTTTGCCCCACTGTATACTCTTGGAGCGCCTTGAAGTCGACTTGATACACACAAGTTCATAAGCTTGTATATTTCCCCGATATGTGCTCATTTATGCCATACTTTGTATATGCTGCCCTTTTCTTCCATTGTAAAATCCATCCTATGCATATTGTGGCATTGCTTTTATATAGAAAAGTGAATGACAGCTTTTCAGTACTTTAAAACAAAGCTTTATGCGGACACTCTTTTAGCATACAGAGCCCATAGAAGTCTATGGATATGAGAATGAATTTTCCACCAAATGACTTCAGTGAGGAAAAAACACAGTAATGAAGACCTGAAAGTAAAAAAAAAAATGTAGTTTTCCATAGGAATAGTGATTAAATAAATTGTAGTAAATCCTTATTTTAGAGTAATAACTGAAAGAACTTGACGTGTGAAATTTCTGAAGGCCACATGAAGCGCCTTGGAGATGTAATGTATTAATGCCTTAAAGGGAACCTGTCACCCCGAAAATCCGGGGTGAGGTAAGCCCACCGGCATCAGGGGCTTATCTACAGCATTCTGTAATGCTGTAGATAAGCCCCCGATGTAACCTGAAAAGGGAGAAAAAGACGTTATATTATACTCACCCAGGGGCGGTCCCGCTGCTGGTCAGGTCGGATGGGCGTCTCCGGTCCGCTGCGGCGCCTCCTATCTTCTTTCCATGACGTCCTCTTCTGATCTTCAGCCACGGCTCCGGCGCAGGCGTACTTTGCTCTGCCCTGTTGAGGGCAGATAGTATCAGGATCCTAGAAAACAACCAAAAAAACAAAACGCAACAAGGATCCTTAAAATATAACTTTTAATATTTAAAGCTAAAAAAGTTTGTTCCAATATATGCAACAAAGGTATTACAAGTTATAACCCATGAAAGTCAGATACAAACTACCTTACCCTGTCTGGTAGCCTATTCTCAATCACTACCTGACAGCGGAGGTTGGCACCCTAAGTTTCTGCGGTAGGCGCCCCCGCTCCTCGACGACTGGCCCTAATAGCCCTAAATAGACCCTATATTCCCTAAAAAAGGCGTGTCAAATCTATCCACCCCAGAAAAAATGAAAGAAATATTTCTTTCATTTTTTCTGGGGTGGATAGATTTGACACGCCTTTTTTAGGGAATATAGGGTCTATTTAGGGCTATTAGGGCCAGTCGTCGAGGAGCGGGGGCGCCTACCGCAGAAACTTAGGGTGCCAACCTCCGCTGTCAGGTAGTGATTGAGAATAGGCTACCAGACAGGGTAAGGTAGTTTGTATCTGACTTTCATGGGTTATAACTTGTAATACCTTTGTTGCATATATTGGAACAAACTTTTTTAGCTTTAAATATTAAAAGTTATATTTTAAGGATCCTTGTTGCGTTTTGTTTTTTCTGTTGAGGGCAGACAAAGTACTGCAGTGCGCAGGCGCCGGGCCTCTGACCTTTCCGGCGCCTGCGCACTGCAGTACTATCCTCTGCCCTCAAGAGGGCAGAGCAAAGTACGCCTGCGCCGGAGCCGTGGCTGAAGATCAGAAGAGGACGTCATGGAAAGAAGGAGGCGCCGCAGCGGACCGGAGACGCCCATCCGACCTGACCAGCAGCGGGACCGCCCCTGGGTGAGTATAATATAACGTCTTTTTCTCCCTTTTCAGGTTACATCGGGGGCTTATCTACAGCATTACTGAATGCTGTAGATAAGCCCCTGATGCAGGTGGGCTTACCTCACCCCGGATTTTCGGGGTGACAGGTTCCCTTTAAACACATTTAGTCCCGTTTCACACGTCGGTGGCTCCGGTACGTGAGGTGACAGTTTTCTCACGTACCGGAGCCACTGACACACGTAGACGCATTAAAATCAATGCATCTGTGCAGATGTCATTGATTTTTTTTGCGGACCGTGTCTCCGTGTGCCAAACACTGAGACATGTCAGTGTTCGTGGGAGCGCACGTATTACACGGACCCATTAAAGTCAATGGGTCCGTGTAAAACACGTATCGCACACGGACGTCCGTGTGCCATGCAGGAGACAGCACTCCAGTAAGCGCTGTCCCCCCCCACTGGTGCTGAAGCCGCCATTCATATATTCTGTGCAGCAGCGTTTGCTGTACAGAAGATATGAATAATCCATTTTTTGTTTAAGTTTATCGTGTATAAAATAAAGGTCCATGTCCCCACCCCCTGTGCGCTCCCCCCCCCCCCCCCCCCCCATTTCCCGCTGTTCTGAAAATACTCACCCGGCTCCCTCGCTGGCTGTCGCTGCTTCCTCTCCTGGCTGCACCTTCTACTGTATGCGGTCACATGGTGCCGCTGATTACAGTCATGAATATGCGGCTCCACCTCCCATAGGGGTGGAGCCGCATATTCATTACTGTAAATGAGCGGCCCCACGTGACCGTAAAGGGAAACCTGCAAGTAGTTGTATCTAATGCACGTTAGATCCTCCCTATGTGCATGGTGGATCATTCTTTCCCCGTGTATGTAGCCTTGCTGCTCACATCCCCATTTTGTAATGATGCTATTCTGGACGGTCTTCTGAAAGCTTTGCTGATCATTTTCTTCGGGCCAAGGAAGTTGCAGCTAGTAATCCATTTCCATATTTACATTTGTACTGGAAAGACTACCAAATGAAACCAATGAGCTACAAATATTACTGTCCTTGATTTTAAGGAAAGTGATCCAATATGACATGAACAAGGCAAAAGTATGTGAACCTTTGCTTTTGGTATCTGTGTCCCTTTTCTGCAGCAATGACAATTCTGGCCCAAGAATGGCAGTGTTTGCATTGTATCACGTGGGTCATTTTACACAGGCACATTGCCGGTCGGCACTCATTTACCTGCTTTTGATAGCAGTTATTGTTGTTTCTTAAACACATTCCTCTGATCACTCCTTTACATAACTGATATTTCGAATTGATGCAGTAGATAAAGACTTCTGGGGCTTATTGTCCCTGGGAACGTAGGCCTCCACAATCGCATCAACGACCAAACAAAAAACCTTTCTATGAACGAAGCATTCATTCATTTGGCCTGTATTTTCAGGAAGCTGTTCTTCTGCTTGAAGAATTTAATTGTCAGCATGGCCATGGCTTTAAATAGCTTTGTAGACCTTGCTGAACTGACATTGGAGATTCGCTGGCAATCTGCCAAGAACATGGCACATTTGAGGGTCCGGGATCCTATTTTCCTGGCTGGCATTTTGTATAGGTGAAGTGTTTAAATCAGATAAATACTTTTTTTTTTTTCTTCCCCCCCCCCCCCAAAAAAAAAAAAATTTTTTTTCTATGGTCATAATCATGTGACAGGTCTGCGGTCCAGACACCAAAAATCATCAGCAAAGTACAAAGCAAGTGAGTGGAGTCTTAATACCAATCTTCTCTGCTTTAGGGGTGCGCTGCAGCGCTTCAGATTCACAACATAGCCATATTGTTGCCTCAGATTTAACCTGTGGCACTATAGATCCATGTTATGGTAAATGCCATTATGTCAAGAACAGAAACCCTTTGTAAAGCGAATTTGTTCACTCCACTGAATTTACGGTCTGAGCGCTGTCCGTGAAAACACAAACTGGCCTCGCACACATGATGCTCAGACCAATGTTATTCACCTGGGTTGTTCAAGTATCAGTTCTTTTATATGCACCAAATATCTGTGGGGGAAATAAGATCACGCACTTTTGTTTTTTGTGTATTTCAGATGAAACTCGCTAATTAAACTTTATTGTGCACAAGCAGAATCTGATCCCATACGGAGCATCTGACTTTTATGGATACATAGGAAATTGAATTTAGACTTGTACGTTTATTAACTGCTGATGCCATATAGATGACAATACAGTTGTAATTTTTTTAATTTAATTTTTGTATTTTTTTTTTATTTTGACAATCAAACCATTTTTCGTATGCTGATGTGAACTTTGCCTTAGGCTAGCATCACATGTCTCTGTTTTTATCTCATCCAAGAAAAACGGTCGGATTATGCTATCCAATTTTCTCAGATATGGAGATAAAAAAGGTTTCTCCAGTTTGTTAATTCAGAGTTCGATCTGATTTTCACAAATACTGTGTGGTCTGATGTTTTCCTTGCACCCATAGATATGAATGGCCATGTGCAGTCCAAATATTGTAGGCAAGTTGAGCATGCTTGGTCTTTTGTGTGTTTTTTTTTTTTTTTTTTTTTTTTTAACACCCCCGTCCACCAAACTCCTCGGTCCAAGTAATAAACCGGACATGTGCACTACTTTTTTGAATAAAGGTACCTTCACACTGAACAACTTAACAATGATATCGCTAGCGATCCGTGACGTTGCAGCGTCCTGGATAGCGATATCGTTGTGTTTGACACGCAGCAGCGATCTGGATCCAGCTGTGACATCGTTGGTCGGAGCAGAAAGGCCAGAACTTTATTTCGTCGCTGGATCTCCCGCAGACATCGCTGAATTGGCGTGTGTGACGCCGATCCAGTGATGTCTTCACTGGTAACCAGGGTAAACATCGGGGTTACTAAGCGCAGGGCCGCGCTTAGTACCCCGATGTTTACCCTGGTTACCATTGTAAATGTAAAAAAAAAAAAAAAAAAAAAAAAACAGTACATACTTACATTCCGGTGTCTGTCCCCTCGCCATCAGCTTCCCGCACTGACTGTGAGCGCCGGCCGGCCGTAAAGCACAGCGGTGACGTCACCGCTCTGCTTTACGGCCGGCCGGCGCTCAGTCAGTGCGGGAAGCTGACGGCGAGGGGACAGACACCGGAATGTAAGTATGTACTGTTTTTTTTTTTTTTTTTTTTTTTTTACATTTACAATGGTAACCAGGGTAAACATCGGGGTACTAAGCGCGGCCCTGCGCTTAGTAACCCCGATGTTTACCCTGGTTACCAGTGAAGACATCACTGGATCGCCGTCACACACGCCGATTCAGCGATGTCTGCGGGAGATCCAGCGACAAAATAAAGTTCTGGCCTTTCTGCTCCGACCAACGATGTCACAGCTGGATCCAGATCGCTGCTGCGTGTCAAACAACGATATCGCTATCCAGGACGCTGCAACGTCACGGATCGCTAGCGATATCGTTGTTAAGTTGTTCAGTGTGAAGGTACCTTTAATGTGACGGTACCTAACGTCAAAAAATTCTCAGACAATGTACACATGTAAAATTAGTGATGTGATGATGAGTGATAAGTGATGTAATAAAGAAAAGTGTTTTTGCCACCACATCTGTGCAGCGGACATGGTATGGGGCATATCGGTAAGGATAAATCATGAACAAAGAAAAAAAAAAAGGAATTTAAAGCCCAAATTGTGTAGAAAAATTATGATTACAAAATTATTAAAAGTAAGGTGCCGATGGAAACAAATAACCAGGGAAGAAATGAATGCAGTACACGAGGGACAGACTGAAAATAAGATGTGGGGGTAAGGTAATAGTAGCAGGCTGGATTACAATATCATAAATGGAAAGTTGTAAAAATGTATATGTGCTGTGCTGCCAATAAATCAAAAAAACAAAAATGGATGATTAGTGAAATTGATCCTGTTTCTCTATCTGGGTCTATGCAGATCAGAAGATATGTTGCAAGTAAGATATGTAAAGTGACTGTGCATATAATATCACCTTAAATCAATAGGGACCACATGGTGCATAGCACTTTTGGCAGCATGGTATTATCCCACACTAAGTCTGTGGCTACACTTGCTATACTCCATGTGTTCCCTATTGATTTAAACTAATATTATATGCACAGGCACTTTACATATCTTACTTGTACCATATCTTCTGATCTACATACAGTGCCTACAAGTAGTATTCAACCCCCTGCAGATTTAGTAGGTTTACACATTTGGAATTAACTTGGCATTGTGACATTTGGACTGTAGATCAGCCTGGAAGTGTGAAATGCACTGCAGCAAAAAAGAATGTTATTTCTTTGTTTATTTTTTTTTTAAATTGTGAAAAGTCTTTTCAGAGGGTCATTTATTATTCAACCCCTCAACCCACCAGAATTCTGTTTGGTTCCCTTAAAGTATTAAGAAGTAGTTCAGGCACAAAGAACAATGAGCTTCACATGTTTGGATTAATTATCTCTTTTTCCAGCCTTTTCTGATTATTTAAGACCCTCCCCAAACTTGTGAACAGCACTCATACATGGTCAACATGGGGAAGACAAAGGAGCATTCCAAGGCCATCAGAGACAAGATCGTGGAGGGTCACAAGGTTGGCAAGGGGTACAAAACCCTTTCCAAGGAGTTGGGCCTACCTGTCTCCACTGTTGGGAGCATCATCCGGAAGGCTTATGGAACTACTGTTAGCCTTCCACGGCCTGGACAGCCTTTGAAAGTTTCCTCCCGTGCCGAGGCCAGGCTTGTCCGAAGAGTCAAGGCTAACCCAAGGACAACAAGGAAGGAGCTCCGGGAAGATCTCATGGCAGTGGGGACATTGGTTTCAGTCAATACCATAAGTAACGTACTCCACCGCAATGGTCTCCGTTCCAGATGAGCCCGTAAGGTACCTTTTACTTTCAAAGCGTCATGTCAAGGCTCGTCTACAGTTTGCTCATGATCACTTGGAGGACTCTGAGACTGACTGGTTCAAGGTTCTCTGGTCTGATGAGACCAAGATCGAGATCTTTGGTGCCAACCACACACGTGACGTTTGGAGACTGGATGGCACTGCATACGACCCCAAGAATACCATCCCTACAGTCAAGCATGGTGGTGGCAGCATCATGCTGTGGGGCTGTTTCTCAGCCAAGGGGCCTGGCCATCTGGTCCGCATCCATGGTAAGATGGATAGCACGGCCTACCTGGAGATTTTGGCCAAGAACCTCCGCTCCTCCATCAAGGATCTTAAGATGGGTCGTCATTTCTTCTTCCAACAAGACAACGACCCAAAGCACACAGCCAAGAAAACCAAGGCCTGGTTAAAGAGGCAAAAAATCAAGGTGTTGCAGTGGCCTAGTCAGTCTCCTGACCTTAACCTAATTGAAAACTTGTGGAAGGAGCTCAAGATTAAAGTCCACATGAGACACCCAAAGAACCTAGATAACTTGGAGAAGATCTGCATGGAGGAGTGGGCCAAGATAACTCCAGAGACCTGTGCCGGCCTGATCAGGTCTTATAAAAGACGATTATTAGCTGTAATTGCAAACAAAGGTTATTCCACAAAATATTAAACCTAGGGGTTGAATAATAATTGACCCACACTTTTATGTTTAAAATTTATAAAAATTTAACTGAGCAACAAAACTTTTTGGTTTGTAAGATTTATGCATCTGTTAATAAATCCTGCTCTTGTTTGAAGTTTGAAGGCTCTAACTTATTTGCATCTTATTAAACCTGCTAAATCTGCAGGGGGTTGAATACTACTTGTAGGCACTGTAGTATCACTTTAAATCAATAGGGACCACATGGTGTATAGCAAGAGTAGCCACAAAAGTAGTGTGGGTTAAGAACATGCTGCCAAAAGTATCAAGTTAAATGGTATCTGTTAAGGAAAGGAGAGAAGGGTCATCAGTTGTCCCATGGATGCGTCCACCCCTGATGAAGGCAGACGCCAAAACGCGTGTCAGGTTGGGGGCATCGACGATACAACTGATGACCCTTCACTCCTTAATACCATTTAACTTGATACTTTTGGCAGCATGTTCTTATCCCACACTACTTTTGTGGCTACTCTTGCTATACACCATGTGGTCCCTATTGATTTAAAGTGATACTATATGCACAGTCACTTTACATATCTTACTTGCAACATATCTTCTGATATATCTACATTTAACCTGTTTCTCTATCTGGGTCTATATTTATTTTCACTAATCGTCCATTTTTTTTTTTTTTTAATTTATTGCCAGCACAACACACATGCATTTTTACAACTTTCTATTTATGATATTGTAATCCAGCCTATTATTACCTTACCCCCACATCTTATTTTTAGTCTGTCCGTTTCTTCCCTGGTTATTTGTTTCCATCTGCACCTTATTTTAAATATTTCCGAAATCACAGTATTCTCCATTTTCCACTGTTGGGGTCTCCACCAAACGTCTTGAAAGCCTGTATGCACTGTATGCTGCCATGTCAGATTTCTTTTAGACTACCTACCCTTTCAACCACGTTTTGGTCAGTGAGGCCATGGGTTCTGAGACCCCTCTCCTTTCCCCTAATATCTGAAATGAATGGGCTGAAGCTCAGACAAGTGGTATTAGCTGAAGGTACAGGAAACCAGCAGCATTCCCCAGTGCTAGACCTCCGATATAATTTGCATGGCACGTCTTAAATTGTGTATGTAGGAAAACCCTTTTGAATATCTATTTTATAGGAACCTGCCAGTTCCTGAATTTGCTGATAAGCTTCTGTAATGTTTCTGTGAGGAGCTGCCATGCATGTCCTTCACTGAAAGCGGACCACCACGGTCTGATGTGCAGTAAACGCAAGTGATGGGGCCTTGAGCATTTGTATCTTGCGTAACTTATCTCTCTAGTTCACGAATGTCAGCGCCCAGGTTTATACTTTACAGTATATGGGCAGTGTATGTATTACAGGACAGGCCTGCTACGTCTTCTCTGTGATCCCTAGATGAACCACACATGGAGAAATGGATGTAAAGGATTCAATTGCTTGTATGCAGAAAGACAGCTTCACCTACATTCCAGCTAAATGGCTTTAACTTGCCTGGAGCCATAAAACAAAGCACTGAGCAGATACATTGCAGAAGCTGTAACGTATGAAAGAGCTACATGTGAAATCCTACATATCTAGTCATGCAGCATTTATAGTCACTTACATGATGGCCCTATTCCTAGTACATACGTGGGGGGAGGTCTGCATGGTTCCTGGCCCACACTCCATAGTACTCTACTGTCCAGGCAGTGTCATACAGCCAGGCTGTGAATAGAACTAGGAGCCCATCTATTAATGTTCTGAGGCATCCATCTTTGGCATTGGGGTTGTCATGTGAAAACCAGCTTTTACTAATCTATAGTATAAGCACTAACTGGCTGATCAGTGGGTTTCCCACAGCTGGGAGTTGCGCTGATCAGGAAATCACAGAATTTGTATCCCCCATTACAGAATGGAGTAGAAGGTTGGACACCCAACGAGGGTTTCATTCATTCCCTATGGGGCTGCCAGAAAAAGCCGAGCACAACACTTGGCATCCCCATAGAGAATGGATGGAGCAACGTCAAGCATGTCACTGCCTCTCCATCTAATTGGGATGCTAGTTCCCATTCTGCCAATCAATGCGGCTCCCAGTGGTTGGACGACCCTTTCCTCTAATCACAAGTTAATAATGAATAATTTTCCACCTAATAAATCCTTTAAATACCCACGTTCACGCCATTCATAAAACAGTGTAATACACTTATCTCAACAGAAGCTTTATGTCCACAAGTTTCACTTTAGATGTGCCTTATGTCTGAGTCTGTATGTGCTCCAGTTCACCCCCCCCCCCCATTCCCCAGCCGAAATGGCGAGGAGCTTACAGACGAGTACATCTGATCTGTAGAACCAGCAGCGGACACTAAATGGCTGGATGAGCTGTGCTGTTCATCTGCTTACATCGGGCTGGTCGGGTGGGATTCTAGGTGTTGGAAACCCGCTAGTCTGGTATTGCTGATCTATCCTAGAATGGTTTTAAAGAGCTCGGCACTATTCACCAGCAATCTGTTTCTGACGAAGGTCTGATTTATGGACCACAACATCACTTTATTATTTATTTTGGATTCTCTCTACAATAAAATTGTTTTTATGTATTTAAGTAGTGCCAATTCTTAATAACCATATCATTCGGGTGGAACCCTATCCGAGCATCCAGGCGTGGAGTGCTGTACTTCCTTCTCTAGGCTAGAATTGGTCATCCATCATTGTAGTGATAACCTAGAAGTGTTTGAGATGGTGATTGCTCCAGTGACGATGCCGTGCAGAGAATGGAGTGTTAGCACAGGGTTGATATTGAAGCCTCCAGTTTCATTCCTTGTGTTGCCGTGTCACATTATCGGTCGTTGGGAAGAGCACATCTGCCCTTGGTCCTCCTGCATCAGTGCTGACCGCTTGGTGCTGTCATAGGCGCACGGTCGCTCTGGGAAACTTCTATTTGGTATCGCTGCTCAGGTCAATATACATATTTGTCAGGGTCCATCATTCCTATGATGACCACAGTACCAGAGAGCGTTGTCATAAGTGAGTAAAACGGTTGCTGATATCTTGCTGCTGGCAGAAGACATAAAATGGTCCTGACCAGAAAAGCATGGGCAGTGTGGGAGTTCCCAATATTGGAATCTCTGCGTCCTGGCCTTCCTGCGATATTCTCAGGACTCCATTAGTGAATTCTTGGTCGTGGTGGATAACTAGAGAACAGGCAAATGCATTTCTGACTGCACTTCCATATCATTTTTGTTTTTAATCTCCCTGTACCCTACGACTGGCAAGGTTCTAATCGTGCAGCAGTTTTGTGCCCTCTATTGCTCTGTTTTGTAGATAATTGTTCTGTATTACACCCAGTTTGTTTGCGTGGTCCTCATTGGAACAACATAAAGAAGAGCAGCTGATTCAGTGCGGTTGCTGTTTGTGCACGGGCTCTTTTATGTGTACTGTGAGCCATGTGTTACACATTTCTGCTGCGGCTTTGACTATTACATTACGTAAATTGACAATCTGCCAGTTTTTTTTTTTTTTAGTAAATTTGAGGTTTTCATTTCTACTATAGTGTTACATTGCTTTCTTTTAATTTGTGTTAAAAATAAGTGACTGGGGCAAAGGCGAGGCTAAATGTTATGACGCAGAAATTGGAAAACTGTTCTCCAAGACCTCACACAAAATACTGGATACATACAGTACAGGGGTGAGTCTAGGATTTATGAAACCATCCAGAGGTTTGTCTACAGACATTTCTTAAATGTTCACTGACCTTTCAACAAACCTTTCGTAAGTCGATAGTACAAGCAAAAATAAGAAATCTTAATATATCTTTTTCAGAGAAATTTTTCTCCCCTTATGAGCCGCCACTTCTCCTGCCTCTCAAACTCATTACTCACTCCAGAAAACTGCTTGTCTGTCTTTATCATGACAAGATGGACTGTTAGCAAAGTGAGTCCTCAGTTTGTTGCCACCTATTGAAGTCTGCGGAGAGAAGTAAGGTGCAGTGAGAGGGTGATGATGCTTCCTAGTGTTTGTCACCGCAGAGCTGGATTCATAGCTACTCTGCTCAGTACTGTTGTGTAATGTACTCCATTCTGCTGCTGCTTCTGAACATGAGACTTACAGGGGAGGAGGAATGCCTTATATATTATTATATATTATTTAAGGGAAATATTATAGCAGCTGGTCTCCTCACCCCCGCCCCGTAACAGAACTGTAAATTACAGCATGTACAGAGGGAAACTAGTAAAAAATACAGTATAGGAGTCAACTGAAGTGAACGTATCATTGATCCATGTGATGCTGTCAGAGCTCATTACGCCTGTGGTTGGGTTTGTGGCCGTAATATGGGCGCAGAACTGAGCCCGTATTCCACTTATTTGACATGGTCATGAAACTGTGTCCCAGTTCTGTATGAGTCCTAATTACAGTTTACTCCTTACTGAATACAATGAAGGAGAAACCGTTGAGGTAACAATATAAGCAGAACTACTAACTTTTTGGTAGAAATAGCAATGATAAAAAAAAACTTTATTTTTTTTGTCCATATGCCATAACACCTGAGTTTAAAAATGGTTTCTTTTGTAAACTATTCCCTTTTGCCCCAAAGCCAAACACCTAATCTCTATATTAAATCTTGCAGACTGCACGCAGGTTAAAGCTCCGTATAATCAGAATGGCCCTGCAGGGCAAAGTAACTTAGCTATTCCAACTCTACCGCTGTACGAGAACAAACAGGACTGAAAATCCTCTCAATCGAGGGTAAAACCATAAACTACTTAATTCAATAATTCATCATATTTCTGCTGCACTTGTGGTCTAAAATTAGTAAGTTGAAATTGGTTGCGTAGGGAAAATGTTAAAGGACCAGTTTGAACAACAATTTATTGATCCCCTTCATCATTTTAAGTGTAAGAAAAGGCAAAAAAAAAGCCTCCATTCACAGGTCGGTGATTTTTGTCCTATGATGTTATTAGGAGAGGAACCCTTCTCTTCCCGGTATCCTAGTGCTGTTTGATTTTATTTTTGGAACTTCACAGCTGATGCATGCTGCCCAATTCTTGGCCAGCATGTGGAAGGTACTGGCTGTGTTATCTCAGCCAGGTATGTTTGAACACTAAAACCTGCCTAATGATGTCACCGGAATCGGCGTGAAAAGCAAACCGCACATATGCGAACGCAGAATATCACTGATGCGATTTCATTATTCATTCTCGTATCGTTCTATGAGTTTATGATGTATGATGCTGATGCTCGTGATATTTGTTCACAAGTTGTGCTTTAGATTGTATACGCTGGTGTTTTGATACTTACATGATATCTCTTTCACATCTCGGTGGCTGTGCGCATGCTCTGCGCGTCCCTGGTTTCCAGATGAACAGTGACATGTCTGTAACCTTACTCGCACGAGGATACATTGGTTTTCCCCTCCCCGCGCAGCGATGCGTGACGCCGATCCATGTCATCCAGGACCTGTGTGATGCGATGCGCATGCGCCGTGATTGGCTCTATCCTTACCACCTGACCCATCATGTGACCATAAAAGGTCCTTGCAGGCCCATTTCGGTACTCCCCTTGATAAAGCGTTGCTGGGAGCATGCGAAACGCACGTCGGGGTGTTTCTTTGGGGTCATCCAGCATCCCACCTGGGGTATATTGTCCTCTGCCGATGGTAAGCCCTCTCCTTCAAGAAATACAATTATTGTTGGTAATGACTTGCTTAGATTTTCATAGAAGGGGTGGGGTTTTTTACCTATAACTATTCATGGTGCTATTCAAGTACCTTTGAGTTCCATGAATATGTTTGCACAATCGAGCAGCGGCAATATGTATCCTCCAGAATTGTTTTCCACACTGTTCTTGTGTCTTTTCCTGTATTTGTCTCTAAATATGATTTCTTATGATGGTCTATAGTTACTGGTTGTACTGGTCCTTATTCTATTAATAATAAATTATATTTTGATATATTGTACCTGGCTGCTCCGGTTTCTCCCTATGTGTACTATGTTTGAACACTAGTTGGTTTAGGCACGTCTCTGGCGGCTACCCCCCGCCCGCTGACAGTGACTGACAGGTCTCTAGCTACCGTGGACAGGTGGATACCCAGCGGCTTCTCCTCGCCCACTCCCCTGAATTTACAGGTTTTGCCTATATGTTAATGTAGGCAGACCTGTCACTCACTGTTAGCGGTCAGGAGAAGACCTGCCTGGCCGACCAGTCTATAGCGCGGTCTAGGTCCTCAGTGGCTATTTTAAAGTATGGTTTTTAGCGTTTAACATTCATACATACCTGGCTGAGATACTACTGTACAGTCAGTGGCTGATGCATGTTTGGGCAGCACTTATTTATCACTCAGGTTTCCTTTAAGGACCAATAGACTTAAAAGGATATTCCCATCTCCAAGATCCTAGCCCGATATGTGGTAGGGGTATTAATATTCGCAAATACCTCCAATAAGAACTGTAGTATAGTTTTTCTGATTTGCTATGTCTTTTCACCCATGTGCAGGCATTGCAGGACCTTGGGTATCCATGGTTACGACCACTGATAGTGCAGCTAGTTGATTATGATTGTAACCATGGATACAGAAGGTCCTGAAACGCACATAGTGTACACTGTGTGCAGAATTATTAGGCAAGCTGTATTTTAGAGGATTATTTTTATTATTGATCAACAACTTTGTTCTCAATGAACCCAAAAGACTCATAAATATCAAAGCTTAATATTTTTGGAAGTTGGAGTGTTTTTTTTTAGATTTGGCTATCTTAGGAGGATATCTGTTTGTGCAGGTAACTATTACTGTGCAAAACTATTAGGCAACTTAATAAAAACCAAATATATTCCCATCTCACTTGTTTATTTTCACCAGGTAAACCAATATAACTGTACAAAATTTAGAAATAAACATTTCTGACATGCCAAAACAAAACAAAATTAGTGACCAATTTGGCCACCTTTCTTTATGATGACATTCAACAGCCTTCCATCCATAGATTGTCAGTTGCTTGATCTGTTTACGACCAACATTGCGTGCAGCAGCCACCACAGCCTCCCAGACACTGTTCGAGAGGTGGACTGTTTTTCCCTCCCTGTAGATCTCACATTTTATGAGGGACCACAGGTTCTCTATGGGGTTCAGATCAGGTGAACAATGGGGCCATGTCATTATTTTTCTTTTTTGAGACCTTTACTGGCCAGCCACACTGTGCAGTAGTTGGAGGCATGTGATGGAGCATTGTCCTGCATGAAAATCATGTTTTTCTTGAACGATAGACTTGTTCCTGTACCACTGCTTGAAGAAGTTGTCTTCCAGAAACTGGCAGTAGGTATGGGAGTTGAGCTTCACTCCATGCTCAACCCGAAAAGGTCCCACAAGTTCATCTTTGATACCAGCCCATACCAGTACCCCACCTCCACCCTGCTGGCGTCTGAGTTGGAGTGGAGCTCTCTGCCCTTTACTGATCCAGCCTCCGGCCCATCATGAGTCACTCTCATTTCATCAGTCCGTAAAACCTTTGAAAAGTCAGTCTTAAGATATTTTTTTGGCCCAGTCTTGACGTTTTCTTATGTTTCTTATTCAAAGGGGGTCGTTTTTCAGCCTTCCTTACCTTGGCCATGTCCCTGAGTATCGCACACCTTGTGCTTTTTGTTACTCCAGTAACGTTGGAGCTCTGAAATATGGCAAAACTGGTGGCAAATGGCATCTTGGCAGCTTCATGCTTAATTTCCTAATGACTACTTCATTAGACAGGTTCCAAAATATTGCTTTTGCCCTCCAGATGGCTGCTGTGTTCTTGTATACTTCTTTTCTCCTGTCTGGTGGAAATTAGGGCTGTGGAGTTTGTATTAAATGGACCGGCTCCTAAAATATAAAATAAATTGGGTACAGTAGTACAATGCAGTATTTACTGTAAATATTTTCAGAAGAATTTGGGAAAGCTCTGAAATGTCCTGTAAGGCTATGTGCACACGTTCAGGATTTCTCGCAGAAAATTCCTGAGAAAAGCCAGACATTTTCTGAAAGAAATCCGCAAGAAAACCGCGTGCGTTTTTGCCGCGTTTTTTTCCGGACACTTCCCAATGCATTTTGTAGTGGGAAATCCGCAAAAAAAATGCAAAATTAATGAACATGCTGCAGTTTTTACTGCGATGCGTTTTTTTCTATGAAAAAAACGCATCATGTGCACAAAACATGCGGAATTCATTTTAAATGATGGGATGCTTATTGTATGCTGTTTTTTTTGTGTGGTTTTATAGCGTTTTTATCGGGAAAAATAGCCTAAATGTCTGTCCTGTTGGATCTCTGCTTTTAGCTGAGCTGGATCTGTGCTGCACTTTATGTACATGCTCAATAGTGAGGCCGTGCTGTGGGGTCGGAGGTTTGGCTTACACACTTCACATCCCTGGTGGAAACCTTCCATCCCTGCCCTTGCCGCATCAGCTAAGCCAATGATCTGTTAACCCTTAGCAACAAGGAACCCCCAAGAATGTGTTTATTTTAGTTGACCACCTCTTCTCCCAGACTGGGAACCATTTCTATAGAGTACGGTATTTTTTTTTTTTCCTATTTATTATGCATTGCTTATATAGCGCCATCATATTCCACAGCACTTTACAGACTTCATCATCGCTGTCCCCAATAGGGCTCACAATTTAGATTCCTGACTCAGTGTGGGAGGAAACCCATGCAAAGATGGGGAGAACATACAAACTCCTTGCAGATGTTGTCCTTGGTGGCATCTTAACCCAGGACTCCAGCGCTGCAAGGCTAATCACTGAGTGACCGTGCTGCCCTATGTAGTTCTCCATTCTGCTTCACAAGAGGGGCCCCAATTATTATTATTGTTATTGTTATTGCGCCATTTATTCCATGGCGCTTTACATGTGGGGAGGGGTATACATAAAAACAAGTACAATAATCTTAAACAATACATCTGGATGTCCCTTTTTTCTGATGTTCTTATGCTAATTGAGACTACCTCTTTAGCATAGGTAACTCTGGTTTTAGTATCTTTTTATCCTCTTAAAATTGTCCCACAGCTGAGATACCGTAATAAGTTATGAAGAGGCTAAAATTACACTAAAAGCATAAACTAAATTTTGCTCTTATATGCCCACTATTCCAAATTGAGGATTCGTGTCTCTTCATTAAAATGTAGCTAAATGATCTGCACATAAGGTAGCTAACTTACTGATATAGTCCTGTTCTCTCAGGCGCCCAATTGTTGTCCCACTGTGGCATCCTGGTTCCTGGCTGCAGATGGGTTCACATCTTTTTAGCTACATTTTGAGATTGGTGGAAGATTTCTTTTTAACTCGTGTATCACCAGATTTATGGCCCCATTCCAAACTCCGCAGCAGCAATATAAAGTGCAATCAGTTGTAATATGGGATTCAAACTCTATCCACAAGAAGAACACAAGCTTCACAGATTTCAGGGCGTTCTGTAGATGTCTCTGCAGCATAGTTCAATGTTTTGTAGGTGAAAACGCCTTAAAACTCAGATGTCACAAATGTGTATTTTGCCTCAGATGGTGCTAAGCCCGAACAAAACTGCCATGTGACTGCCTTCATGTAACATTTGTGCTTGTATACAGCTTCCATGTTCTTTGTTATTGTAGGAACCTTTGCTCAAATTTAAGTCTTAGAACTAATGCATCTCGTAGCCCTCGTTGGGCACAAACTTGTACCGTTCTTATTGTATACAGGTTTTTTCATAAAACACATTGTTTTTATTGGAGAATAATGTTCATTTTTAGAAGCGCCAAATAGTGACACATTGTTCTGCCTTAGTGCCTGCATAAAAGTTTGCTTGGTGCACAAGCCTTTATAGGATTAATCCCGACGTTTAAGGACCTTTCACTGTGCGCGTGTGGTTATCTGTCATTGCATGTCTAACAAACATCTGTTCAAAGCTGTTTAGAGGCGTGTTCTTCTTTTCCCACTATGTTAATGTCTGCTTATGATTAGTCAATCTTATGCAGGGGAAGAAGTTCAAGTTAAAAAAAAAACTTACGTTTTACTCTGCTGTGCAGCGATTATCCCACAATTGGGTCAGTTTAACATGCTCAAAGGTCCTCATCAAAAGGATAGGTGGTAACTTTTGAATTGTTGGTTGTCCGACTGATATGTCCACTATCCCATAGAGAATGAAAGGTGCAGTGGTGCACATGCGTGGCTACCACTCTACTCTGACAGGGCACTATCAGGATTTTTATGAATAACTTTATAAAGAGAACCTGTCATATTAAAAATGGTGTGTGTGATCTACAAGCAGGATATTATAAAGTAGGAGGAGCTGATCAGATTGATCTATCATTTTGTGTAACATCAAAAGAGGGTGATGTCTCGCGATCTTTCAAATTAATACGCAAAGCAGAGGTATCCAAGAAGGGGGCGCACACCTTGTAACTTGTTAAAAGCCTTGCCCAGTTAAAGGGTGAAAGTAACAAGAGAAACTTCTGATGCTGGAGTCCCCTGATGTGCTTGCATTCCCCAGAGGAGTGTCATGGGTTTACCGTGACAGGAGCCAGAAGACTACAGCATCTGATTGATTTCTCCTACTCCTGGACTGATTATAAGTACTTCATCTTCATATTAAATGATGCAACTTTCTTTTAGCAGTGCAGGGGTTATTCGGCTCAGTTGAGAGCTCCTGGAAGTTTTCCTGCTTTATGGCTTTCAGGTGTTAGCCGCTCCCATCTCCTATATAATCTGGGCCCTGGCTAGCAGTCATTGTCAGAGGTAGCTTATGCTGCATGGCTGGAGATTGTTGATGGCTCATTTGGTCGTTTTATCTGTGACTGTTACTAGGTTTTGAGTGTGTGATAATTACCTTTCTTCTCCTACTTTGGTTTAACCCCATCCTCCACTCCCCGATGCACTCCTTTTGTTGTCTGAGTATATTTGTATGTTTGGTATTTTTCGTTATCCCTGTTCATATTACCTTGTTAGTCTGGTTGGTTTATTACAGTATGCTACTACTTCCCTCGTCCCTGGGTGGGGGATGGGTACAGACTGAGGGCGGATTCAGGAGTTAAGGCAAGGTACACGGCCCCGGCATCTTCACCATCAGAAGTACTCTGGGGAACAGGGCTATCTAGTTCACCCCTAGCGGAGTTAGGGACAGGGAAGGATCCCTTGGTCCTGTGACACCCAACATAGCCTTGACGAGGAGTTTCAGACTGTTCACGAAACCAGAGTAGATTTGTATATAGTAGAAAAAGACACTAAAATTGGCACTATCATTCCAGGGGTTGGGTGAAAGATACAATTTTACTCATACAGCGTTGTAAAAGGTTATCCCATTTTGCGGGTCTGTCCCTCTTCATCAAACTAAAAACAAGACGTCTCCATCTCCCCGGTGTTTGTATACTTAAGATTCTAATGAGCGATCTGTGTATGACTGTGCATGCAGGGATTGCTGTCAATCACTAGTAGCACCTCCCACTGGACTCCTAAGTATACAAGCGCCTCGGATTGTAAAATTACAAGTTGTACTGATTCTTATCACAAACCTGTATATCATTCTGCTCTGGTTTCCCGTCTCTTATCATTCTGTTCACAGATCAGACCTCATGTACAATGAGGCAGGTGCCTTCAATAAAGCCGCTATACAGTGTGTATACTTGGTGTTACGGTTTAGGTTGCTATCTGAATCTAACCAACATGTGATTAATGACACAGGATGTGCATGTTGCCCATTTCCGTCATGTCTGTGAATATTGTTTTTTTTTTTTGTTGTTGTTGCTTTCTTACTCACTTTGCTCCAAAAAATGTCTGATATAAATCTTGTATCAGATTAATAGATCTATGGGATAGATTTCAGCCACACAAACGTCTGCTGTGAAATTTGCTGTGTGGAGATGTGAATTATAACTGTGTAATTTCTTGCCAATCTCTGTGCCCAAGTACATATTTATCTGGAGATTAGGGTGCAACCACTCGCTTTTTTATGAGGTTATACAAAAGATCTATACATAGATCCATACCTAGATTTGCAGATACATGGCATCTGGTGAAAGCCACTTGTGGCATTAAGGGTACCGTCACACAGTGGCATTTTGATCGCTACGACGGCACGATCCGTGACGCTCCAGCATCGTAACAATATCGCTCCAGCGTCGTAGACTGCTGTCACACTTTGCAATGTACGACGCTGGAGCGATAATTTCATGACGTATGTGCGATGTAGAAGCCGTTGGTTACTATGCGCACATCGTATACAATATCGTGCACACCTTTGTTACACCATGCAATCATGCCGCCACAGCGGGACACTAGACGACGAAAGAAAGTTTCAAACGATCTGCTACGACGTACGATTCTCAGCGGGGTCCCTGATCGCAGGAGCGTGTCAGACACAGCGAGATCGCTGGAACGTCATGGATATATCGCTGGAACGTCACAAATCGTGCCGTCGTAGCGATCAAAATGCCACTGTGTGACGGTACCCTTATGGTTATCGGGGACAGTGATGATAATGTGTGCAAAACTGTAAAGCGCTGCGGAATATGTTAGCGCTATACGAGGGGCGATCCAAAAGTAATGATGATCAATACTAAACACAATGAATATAGTGAAAAAAAATAAAAAAAAATGTATTTTTCTACAGTCTCATAAAAAATCCCCAACAGCGGTTATCAAGATTATTATTATTTTTACATAGAGAGGCGATCCATGTTCTGTTATGGCAGGTGATGCACTGTTATTTTAAGGTGTCCATACACTTCTAATAGAGATGTTTGTCACCTTCCATTCTGGCATGACATAACTGTGTTCATGAAGTGTTTGCACTCCCAGCAACCTGATCATGGAGAACAAGAAGTGGGCAAATCTTGTGATCTCAGCAGCTGCCCTAGGGATTGGTCATTAGAAGGAAGGTCTTGGTGAATAAACAGCTTGTGGAAGCATCTGTGCTGCAGTGGCTGTAATGTGACCGCACATGGCATTGCTTCCCCCCGATTGGCATGTGAATGCTAAGTCTGCTGCTTGCTAACTACTGCTCCCCATCTCCTGCTGCCTCTACTACCATATGTGCATTTTATAGATCCTGGTACCTGACCTGAACCAGATTTTATTTGTAGACCATTTTAGAAATTCTATAAAGTTATCCCGATTTGTGCAGAGAAACATTATTAAGGGACTTGGACACAATTTAAAAAGGAGTCTCAACCCAATATTTCAGTATAAACTAAGCACACAGCCTTGCAAGGGATATAGCCCCTATAACGTTCGCTATGTTCTAAACTCTGCCTCCTTTCTGTAGAAACTGAAGATTGATCAAACTCCATCTCAAATGATTGACTGGATCGGCTGGCCTCAGCTTTCCCTGCAGACCGTGCAGCAAAAAAACCCCCAACCTATTCTATAGTTGTATTTTATCAACTTCTGAACCACCTATAGACTTTAAACGTCCAGGTGGTCCATACTTTACTCTGCACTGATGCTCTAAAACGCCATTGCAGAGTAACTTGCTTGCAGGTAATCGTGCAGCAGGGAGTCACCACCTGTCACACAGATGGACTTCCCAAAGAGGGGGCAGAGAACGTTTATTAACAAGCACTGTGTACATGGTATAGAAGGCAAAAGCAATGCTCCTTCCTTCGGACCCAGCAGTCATTTTATCGCTAGATGTAGGAAGAAAGTGGGAGCTGTTGGATCCTAGTAGACCCAGTCAGCTGTATGTGGACACGACTGAATTTCTCCTGTAACTGTGACTAATATACAAGCCCCACAGGAGAAATCGTGAGCGTTAATCTTGAAATGCCCCTCAAAGGTCTATTAAAGGGGCATTTTCATTTATATTAAATTGCTTTTAGTT